>NW_025316680.1:4459976-4778546 GCF_910594005.1 Cervus elaphus | reverse complement strand
CCAGCTGAGGCGGGAGACCAAGGGTCCCTTTCCACGTGCCACAGGAATCCTGGGACTCCTATAAAGATTCACGAGGAGTCAGGCATCGTCTCCTTTGGAGGCACTGATCTCCGCGTACCTCTGGAGTTTTCAAAGGATGTGAGGCCTCCCGTCGCGATGAGGTGGGGAACTAGGTCTTTTTCTGTGGTCTCCACAGGGGATTCGGACATCCTTTCGTCTTGGGAGATGCAAGACGAGCCTGCATTCAAGTCACTGCAGGGATATCCGGCCTTATTTCGAGTCAGGGCATCGCGGTGTCCATTCCACTTGAGGCCGCAAACTCAGCACATAGCTAGAGCTGAGAGAAGCCTCCTCTTGAGGTGCTTGTGGTAAGGAGGTATTCCTTTGGAGTCGAAGCCAGGGACTAACCTCTCATCTCGAGTTGATTTTTGGTCCACGGAGCTCTTTCGTGTTGCTACAGTGACCTCAGGATCCCTCTAGCCTTGAAACAGTGTTGTTGGGGTATCTCTGGAGTGCCAACAGGGAAATCAAGGCTCCTTTCATGTGTGATGTGCAACACGGAATTGCTCTGCACGCAGTGCAGGGGAATCGGGCCTCATCTCGCGGCGAGGGGGAAGTCTCATGATTTTTCTCGAGTTGCGGCGGGAACCTGGGGTATATTCTCGAGTTACGACGGGGATGGCCCTTCCACACACGTGTTTGTTCAGCGACGTCACGACTCCTGCCTAGTTGCGAGGAACAACTCGGGATTCTCCTCGAGGATTGGCAGGGCAATTGGGACGCCTCTCCAGCTGAGGCGGGAGACCAAGGGTCCCTTTCCACGTGACACAGGAATCCTGGGACTCCTATCAAGTTTCACGAGTAGTCAGGCATCGTCTCCTTTGAGGCACTGATCTCCGCGTACCTCTGGAGTTTTCAAAGGATGTGAGGCCTCCGGTCGCGATGAGGTGGGGAACTTGTTCTTTCTCTGTGGTCTCCACAGGGGATTCAGACATCCTTTCATCTTGGGAGATGCAAGACGAGCCTGCATTCAAGTCACTGCAGGGATATCCGGCCTTATTTCGAGTCAGGGCATCGCGGTGTCCATTCCACTTGAGGCCGCAAACTCAGGGTCCCTCTCACATACATAGAGCTGAGAGAAGCCTCCTCTTGAGGTGCTTCTGGTAAGGTGGTATTCCTCTGGAGTCGAAGCCAGGGACTAACCTCTCATCTCGAGTTGATTTTTGGTCCACGGAGCTCTTTCGTGTTGCTACAGTGACCTCAGGATCCCTCTAGCCTTGAAACAGTGTTCTTTGGGTTTCTCTGGAGTGCCATCAAGGAAATTAAGACTCCTTTCATGTGTGATGTGCAACACGGAATTGCTCTGCACGCAGTGCAGGGGAATCGGGCCTCATCTCGGGGCGAGGGGGAAGTCTCATGGTTTTTCTCGAGTTGCGGCGGGAACCTGGGGTATATTCTCGAATTACGATGGGGATGGCCCTTCCACGCACGTGTTTGTTCAGGGACGTCAGGACTCCTGCCTAGTTGCGAGGGACAACTCGGAATTCTCCTCGAGGCGTGGCAGGGCCATTGGGATGCCTCTCCAGCTGAGGCGGGAGATCAAGGGTCCCTTTCCACGTGCCACAGGAATCCTGGGACTCCTATCAAGTTTCACGAGGAGTCAGGCATCGTCTCCTTTGGAGGCACTGATCTTCGCATACCTCTGGAGTTGTCAAAGGATGTGAGGCCTCCGGTCGCCATGAGGTGGGGAACTAGGTCTTTCTCTGTGGTCTCCACAGGGGATTCAGACATCCTTTCATCTTGGGAGATGCAAGACGAGCCTGCATTCAAGTCACTGCAGGGATATCCGGCCTTATTTCGAGTCAGGGCATCGTGGTGTCCATTCGACATGAGGCTGCAAACTCAGCGTCCCTCTCACATACCTAGAGCTGAGAGAAGCCTCCTCTTGAGGTGCTTGTGTTAAGGTGGTATTCCTCTGGAGTCGAAGCCAGGGACTATCCTCTCATCTCGAGTTGATTTTTGGGCCACGGTGGTCTTTCGTGTGGCTTCAGTGACCTCAGGATCCCTCTAGCCTTGAAACAGTGTTCGTGGGGTTTCTCTGGAGTGCCCTCAAGGAAATCAAGGCTCCTTTCATGTGTGATGTGCAACACTGAATTGCTCTGCACGCAGTGCAGGGGAATCGGGCCTCATCTCGCGGCGAGGGGGAAGTCTCATGGTTTTTCTCGAGTTGCGGCGGGAACCTGGGGTATATTCTCGAGTTACGACGGGGATGGCCCTTCCACCCACGTGTTTGTTCAGCGACGTCAGGACTCCTGCCTAGTTGCGAGGGACAACTCTGGATTCTCCTCGAGGCTTGGGAGGGCAATTGGGACGCCTCTACAGCTGAGGCGGGAAACCAAGGGTCCCTTTCCACATGCCACAGGAATCCTGGGACTCCTATAAAGATTCACGAGGAGTCAGGCATCGTCTCCTTTGGAGGCACTGATCTCCGCGTACCTCTGGAGTTTTCAAAGGATGTGAGGCCTCCCGTCGCGATGAGGTGGGGAACTAGGTCTTTTTCTGTGGTCTCCACAGGGGATTCGGACATCCTTTCGTCTTGGGAGATGCAAGACGAGCCTGCATTCAAGTCACTGCAGGGATATCCGGCCTTATTTCGAGTCAGGGCATCGCGGTGTCCATTCCACTTGAGGCCGCAAACTCAGCACATAGCTAGAGCTGAGAGAAGCCTCCTCTTGAGGTGCTTGTGGTAAGGAGGTATTCCTTTGGAGTCGAAGCCAGGGACTAACCTCTCATCTCGAGTTGATTTTTGGTCCACGGAGCTCTTTCGTGTTGCTACAGTGACCTCAGGATCCCTCTAGCCTTGAAACAGTGTTGTTGGGGTATCTCTGGAGTGCCAACAGGGAAATCAAGGCTCCTTTCATGTGTGATGTGCAACACGGAATTGCTCTGCATGCAGTGCAGGGGAATCGGGCCTCATCTCGCGGCGAGGGGGAAGTCTCATGATTTTTCTCGAGTTGCGGCGGGAACCTGGGGTATATTCTCGAGTTACGACGGGGATGGCCCTTCCACACACGTGTTTGTTCAGCGACGTCACGACTCCTGCCTAGTTGCGAGGAACAACTCGGGATTCTCCTCGAGGATTGGCAGGGCAATTGGGACGCCTCTCCAGCTGAGGCGGGAGACCAAGGGTCCCTTTCCACGTGACACAGGAATCCTGGGACTCCTATCAAGTTTCACGAGGAGTCAGGCATCGTCTCCTTGGAGGCACTGATCTCCGCGTACCTCTGGAGTTTTCAAAGGATGTGAGGCCTCCGGTCGCGATGAGGTGGGGAACTTGTTCTTTCTCTGTGGTCTCCACAGGGGATTCAGACATCCTTTCATCTTGGGAGATGCAAGACGAGCCTGCATTCAAGTCACTGCAGGGATATCCGGCCTTATTTCGAGTCAGGGCATTGCGGTGTCCATTCCACTTGAGGCCGCAAACTCAGGGTCCCTCTCACATACATAGAGCTGAGAGAAGCCTCCTCTTGAGGTGCTTCTGGTAAGGTGGAATTCCTCTGGAGTCGAAGCCAGGGACTAACCTCTCATCTCGAGTTGATTTTTGGTCCACGGAGCTCTTTCGTGTTGCTACAGTGACCTCAGGATCCCTCTAGCCTTGAAACAGTGTTCTTGGGGTTTCTCTGGAGTGCCATCAAGGAAATCAAGGCTCCTTTCATGTGTGATGTGCAACACGGAATTGCTCTGCACGCAGTGCAGGGGAATCGGGCCTCATCTCGCGGCGAGGGGGAAGTCTCATGGTTTTTCTCGAGTTGCGGCGGGAACCTGGGGTATATTCTCGAGTTACGACGGGCATGGCCCTTCCACCCACGTGTTTGTTAAGCGACGTCAGGACTCCTGCCTAGTTGCGAGGGACAACTCTGGATTCTCCTCGAGGCTTGGGAGGGCAATTGGGACGCCTCTACAGCTGAGGCGGGAGACCAAGGGTCCCTTTCCACATGCCACAGGAATGCTGGGACTCCTATAAAGATTCACGAGGAGTCAGGCATCGTCTCCTTTGGAGGCACTGATCTCCGCGTACCTCTGGAGTTTTCAAAGGATGTGAGGCCTCCTTTCGCGATGAGGTGGGGAACTAGGTCTTCTTCTGTGGTCTCCACAGGGGATTCGGACATCCTTTCGTCTTGGGAGATGCAAGACGAGCCTGCATTCAAGTCACTGCAGGGATGTCCGGCCTTATTTCGAGTCAGGGCATCGCGGTGTCCATTCCACTTGAGGCCGCACACTCAGCACATAGCTAGAGCTGAGAGAAGCCTCCTCTTGAGGTGCTTGTCGTAAGGTGGTATTCCTCTGGAGTCGAAGCCAGGGACTAACCTCTCATCTCGAGTTGATTTTTGGTCCACGGAGCTCTTTCATGTTACCACAGTGACCTCAGGATCCCTCAACCTTGAAACAGTGTTCTTGGGGTTTCTCTGGAGTGCCATCAAGGAAATCAAGGCTCCTTTCATGTGTGATGTGCAACACGGAATTGCTCTGCACGCAGTGCAGGGGAATCGGGCCTCATCTCGCGGCGAGGGGGAAGTCTCATTTTTTTTCTCGAGTTGCGTCGGGAACTTGGGGTATATTCTCGAGTTACGTCGGGGATGGCCCTTCCAACCACGTGTTTGTTCAGCGACGGCAGGACTCCTGTCTAGTTGCGAGGGACAACTCGGGATTCTCCTTGAGGTTTGGCAGGGCAATTGGGACGCCTCTCCAGCTGAGGCGGAAGACCAAGGGTCCCTTTCCACGTGCCACAGGAATCCTGGGACTCCTATCAAGTTTCACGAGGAGTCAGGCATCGTCTCCTTTGGAGGCACTGATCTCCGCGTACCTCTGGAGTTTTCAAAGGATGTGAGGCCTCCGGTCGCGATGAGGTGGGGAACTAGGTCTTTCTCTGTGGTCTCCACAGGGGATTCAGACATCCTTTCGTCTTGGGAGATGCAAGACGAGCCTGCATTCAAGTCACTGCAGGGATATCCGGCCTTATTTCGAGTCAGGGCATCGCGGTGTCCTTTCCACTTGAGGCCGCAAACTCAGGGTCCCTCTCACATACCTAGAGCTGAGAGAAGCCTCCTCTTGAGGTGCTTGTGGTAAGGTGGTATTCCTCTGGATTCGAAGCCAGCGACTAACCTCTCATCTCGAGTTGATTTTTGGTCCACGGAGCTCTTTCATGTTGCTACAGTGACCTCAGGATCCCTCTAGCCTTGAAACAGTGTTCTTGGGGTTTCTCTGGAGTGCCATCAAGGAAATCAAGGCTCCTTTCATGTGTGATGTGCAACACGGAATTGCTCTGCACACAGTGCAGGGGAATCAGGCCTCATCTCGCGGCGAGGGGGAAGTCTCATGGTTTTTCTCGAGTTGTGGCGGGAACCTGGGATATATTCTCGAGTTACGACGGAAACGGCCCTTCTACACACGTGTTTGTTCAGCGATGGCAGGACTCCTGCCTAGTTGCGAGGGACAACTCGGGATTCTCCTCGAGGCTTGGCAGGGAAATTGGGACGCCTTTCCATCCGAGGTGGGAGACCAAGAGTCCCTTTCCACGTGCCACAGGAATCCTGGGACTCCTATCAAGTTTCACGAGGAGTCAGGCATCGTCTCCTTTGGAGGCACTGATCTCCGCGTACCTCTGGAGTTTTCAAAGGATGTGAGGCCTCCGGTCGCCATGAGGTGGGGAACTAGGTCTTTCTCTGTGGTCTCCACAGGGGATTCAGACATCCTTTCATCTTGGGAGATGCAAGACGAGCCTGCATTCAAGTCACTGCAGGGATATCCGGCCTTAATTCGCGTCAGGGCATCGCAGTGTCCATTCCACTTGAGGCCGCAAACTCAGGGTCCCTCTCACATACCTAGAGCTGAGAGAAGCCTCCTCTTGAGGTGCTTGTGGTAAGGTGGTATTCCTCTGGAGTCGAAGTTAGGGACTAACCTCTCATCTCGAGTTGATTCTTGGTCCACGGAGCTCTTTCGTGTTGCTCCAGTGACCTCAGGATCCCTCTAGCCTTGAAACAGTGTTCTTGGGGTTTCTCTGGAGTGCCATCAAGGAAATCAAGTCTCCTTTCATATGTGATGTGCAACACGGAATTGCTCTGCATGCAGTGCAGGGGAATCGGGCCTCATCTCGCGGCGAGGGGGAAGTCTCATGGTTTTTCTCGAGTTGCGGCGGGAACCTGGGGTATATTCTCGAGTTACGACGGGGATGGCCCTTCCACCCACGTGTGTGTTCAGCGACGTCAGGACTCCTGCCTAGTTGCGAGGGACAACTCGGGATTCTCCTCGAGGCTTGGCAGGGCAATTGGGACGCCTCTCCAGCTGAGGCGGGAGACCAAGGGTCCCTTTCGATGTGCCACAGGAATCCTGGGACTCCTATCAAGTTTCACGAGGAGTCAGGCATCGTCTCCTTTGGAGGCACTGATCTCCGCGTACCTCTGGAGTTTTCAAAGGATGTGAGGCCTACGGTCGCCATGAGGTGGGGAACTAGGTCTTTCTCTGTGGTCTCCACAGGGGATTCAGACATCCTTTCATCTTGGGAGATGCAAGACGAGCCTGCATTCAAGTCACTGCAGGGATATCCGGCCTTATTTCGAGTCAGGGCATCACGGTGTCCATTCCACTTGAGGCCGCAAACTCAGGGTCCCTCTCACATACCTAGAGCTGAGAGAAGCCTCCTCTTGAGGTGCTTGTGGTAAGGTGGTATTCCTCTGGAGTCGAAGCCAGGGACTAACCTCTCATCTCGAGTTGATTTTTGGTCCACGGAGCTCTTTCGTGTTGCTACAGTGACCTCAGGATCCCTCTAGCCTTGAAACAGTGTTCTTGGGGTTTCTCTGGAGTGCCATCAAGGAAATCAAGGCTCCTTTCATGTGTGATGTGCAACACGGAATTGCTCTGCACGCAGTGCAGGGGAATCAGGCCTCATCTCGCGGCGAGGGGGAAGTCTCATGGTTTTTCTCGAGTTGCGGCGGGAACCTGGGGTATATTCTCGAGTTAAGACGGGGATGGCCCTTCCACACTCGTGTTTGTTCAGCGACGTCAGGACTCCTGCCTAGTTGCGAGGGACAACTCGGGATTCTCCTCGAGGCTTGGCAGGGCAATTGGGACGCCTCTCCAGCTGAGGCGGGAGACCAAGGGTCCCTATCCACGTGCCACAGGAATCCTGGGACTCCTATCAAGTTTCACGAGGAGTCAGGCATCGTCTCCTTTGGAGGCACTGATCTCCGCGTACCTCTGGAGTTTTCAAAGGATGTGAGGCCTCCGGTCGCCATGAGGTGGGAAACTAGGTCTTTCTCTGTGGTCTCCACAGGGGATTCAGACATTCGTTCATTTTGGGAGATGTAACACGAGCCTGCATTCAAGTCACTGCAGGGATATCCGGCCTTATTTCGCGTCAGGGCATCGCAGTGTCCATTCCACTTGAGGCCGCAAAATCCGGGTCCCTCTCACATACCTAGAGCTGAGAGAAGCCTCCTCTTGAGGTGCTTGTGGTAAGGTGGTATTCCTCTTGAGTCGAAGCCAGGGACTAACCTCTCATTTCGAGTTGATTCTTGGTCCACGGAGCTCTTTCGTGTTGGTACAGTGACTTCAGGATCCCTCTGGCCTTGAAACAGTGTTCTTGGGGTTTCTCTGGAGTGCCATCAAGTAAATCAAGGCTCCTTTCATGTGTGATGTGCAACACGGAATTTCTTTGCATGCAGTGCAGGGGAATCGGGCCTCATCTCACGGCGAGGGGGAAGTCTCATGGTTTCTCTCGAGTTGCGGCGGGAACCTGGGGTATATTCTCGAGTTACGACTGGGATGGCCCTTCCAGCCACGTGTTTGTTCAGCGACGTCAGGACTCCTGCCTAGTTGCGAGGGACAACTCGGGATTCTCCTCGAGGCTTGGCAGGGCCATTGGGACGCGTCTCCAGCTGAGGCGGGAGACCAAGGGTCCCTTTCCACGTGCCACAGGAATCCTGGGACTCCTATCAAGTTTCACGAGGAGTCAGGCATCGTCTCCTTTGGAGGCACTGATCTCCGCGTACCTCTGGAGTTTTCAAAGGATGTGAGGCCTCCGGTCGCGATGAGGTGGGGAACTAGGTCTTTCTCTGTGGTCTCCACAGGGGATTCAGACATCCTTTCGTCTTGGGAGATGCAAGACGAGCCTGCATTCAATTCACTGCAGGGATATCCGGCCTTATTTCGAGTCAGGGCATCGCGGTCTCCATTCCACTTGAGGCCGCAAACTCAGGGTCGCTCTCACATACATAGAGCTGAGAGAAGCCTCCTCTTGAGGTGCTTGTGGTAAGGTGGTATTCCTCTGGAGTCGAAGCCAGGGACTAACCTCTCATCTCGAGTTGATTTTTGGTCCACGGAGCTCTTTCGTGTTGCTACAGTGACCTCAGGATCCCTCTAGCCTTGAAACGGTGTTCTTGGGGTTTCTCTGGAGTGCCATCAAGGAAATCAAGGCTCCTTTCATGTGTGATGTGCAACACGGAATTGCTCTGCATGCAGTGCAGGGGAATCCGGCCTCATCTCCCGGCGAGGGGGAAGTCTCATGGTTTTTCTCGAGTTGTGGTGGGAACCTGGGGAATATTCTCGAGTTACGAGGGGATGGCCCTTCCACACACGTGTTTGTTCAGTGACGTCAGACTCCTGCCTATTTGCGAGGGACAACTCGGGATTCTTCTCGAGGCTTGGCAGGGCAATTGGGACGCTTCTCCAGCTGAGGCGGGCGACCAAGTGTCCCTTTCCACGTACCACAGGAATCCTGGGACTCCTATCAAGTTTCACGAGGAGTCAGGCATCGTCTCCTTTGGAGGCACTGATCTCCGCGTACCTCTGGAGTTTTCAAGGGATGTGAGGCCTCCGGTCGTGATGAGGTGGGGAACTAGGTGTTTCTCTGTGGTCTCCACAGGGGATTCAGACATCCTTTCGTCTTGGGAGATGCAAGACAAGCCTGCATTCAAGTCACTGCAGGGATATCCGGCCTGATTTCGAGTCAGGGCATCGCGGTGTCCATTCCACTTGAGGCCGCAAACTCAGGGTCCCTCTCACATACCTAGAGCTGAGAGAAGCCTCCTCTTGAGGTGCTTGTGGTAAGGTGGTATTCCTCTGGAGTCGAAGCCAGGGACTAACCTCTCATCTCGAGTTGATTTTTGGTCCACGGAGCTCTTTCGTGTTGCTACAGTGACCTCATGATCCCTCTAGCCTTGAAACAGTGTTCTTGGGGTTTCTCTGAAGTGCCATCAAGGAAATCAAGGCTCCTTTCATGTGTGATGTGCAACACGGAATTGCTCTGCACGCAGTGCAGGGGAATCGGGCCTCATCTCGCGGCTAGTTGGAAGTCTCATGGTTTTTCTCGAGTTGCGGCGGGAACCTGGGGTATATTCTCGAGTTACGTCGGGGATGGCCCTTCCAGCCACGTGTTTGTTCAGCGACGACAGGACTCCTGCCTAGTTGCGAGGGACAACTCGGGATTCTCTTCGAGGCTTGGCAGGGCAATTGGGACGACTCTCCAGCTGAGGCGGGAGACCAAGGATCCCTTTCCACGTGCCACAGGGATCCTGGGACTCCTATAAAGTTTCACGAGGAGTCCGGCATCGTCTCCTTTGGAGGCACTGATCTCCGCGTACCTCTGGAGTTTTCAAAGGATGTGAGGCCTCCAGTCGCGATGAGGTGGGGAACTAGGTCTTTCTCTGTGGTCTCCACAGGGGATTCAGACATCCTTTCGTCTTGGGAGATGCAAGACGAGCCTGCATTCAAGTCACTGCAGGGATATCCGGCCTTATTTCGAGTCAGGGCATCGCGGTGTCCATTCCACTTGAGGCCGCAAACTCAGGGTCCCTCTCACATACCTAGAGCTAAGAGAAGTCTCCACTTGAGGTGCTTGTGGTAAGGTGGTATTCCTCTTGAGTCGAAGCCAGGGACTAACCTTTCATCTCGAGTTGAGTTTTGGTCCACGGAGCTCTTTCGTGTTACTACAGTGACCTCAGGATCCCTCTAGCCGTGAAACAGTGTTCTTGGGGTTTCTCTGGAGTGCCATCAAGGAAATCAAGGCTCCTTTCATGTGTGATGTGCAACACGGAATTGCTCTGCACGCAGTGCAGGGTATCGGGCCACATTTTGCTGCGAGGGGGATGTCTAATGGTTTTTCTCGAGTTGCGATTGGAACCTGGGGTATATTCTCGAGTTACGACGGGGATGGCCCTTCCACACACGTGTTTGTTCAGCGACGTCAGACTCCTGCCTAGTTGCGAGGGACAACTCGGGATTCTCCTCGAGGCTTGGCAGGGCAATTGGGACGCCACTCCAGCTGAGGCGGGAGACCAAGGGTCCCTTTCCACGTGCCACAGGAATCCTGGGACTCCTATCAAGTTTCACGAGGAGTCAGGCATCGTCTCCTTTGGAGGCACTGATCTCCGCGTACCTCTGGAGTTTTCAAAGGATGTGAGGCCTCCGGTCGCGATGAGGTGGGAACTAGGTCTTTCTCTGTGGTCTCCACAGGGGATTCAGACATCCGTTCATCTTGGGAGATGCAAGACGAGCCTGCATTCAAGTCACTGCAGGGATATCCGGCCTTATTTTGCGTCAGGGCATTGCAGTGTCCATTCCACATGAGGCCGCAAACTCAGGGTCCCTCTCACATAGCTAGAGCTGAGAGAAGTCTCCTCTTGAGGTGCTTATTGTAAGGTGGTATTCCTCTGGAGTCGAAGCCAGGGACTAACCTCTCATCTCGAGTTGATTTTTGGTCCACGGAGCTCTTTCGTGTTGCTACAGTGACCTCAGGATCCCTCTAGCCTTGAAACAGTGTTCTTGGGGTTTCTCTGGAGTGCCATCAAGGAAATCAAGGCTCCTTTCATATGTGATGTGCAACACGGAATTGCTCTGCATGCAGTGCAGGGGAATCCGGCCTCATCTCGCGGCGAGGGGGAAGTCTCATGGTTTTTCTCAAGTTGCGGTGGGAACCTGGGGAATATTCTCGAGTTACGAGGGGATGGCCCTTCCACACTCGTGTTTGTTCAGTGGCGTCAGACTCCTGCCTATTTGCGAGGGACAACTCGGGATTCTTCTCGAGGTTTGGCAGGGCAATTGGGACGCCTCTCCAGCTGAGGCGGGCGACCAAGGGTCCCTTTCCACGTTCCACAGGAATCCTGGGACTCCTATCAAGTTTCACGAGGAGTCAGGCATCGTCTCCTTTGGAGGCACTGATCTCCGCGTACCTCTGGAGTTTTCAAAGGATGTGAGGCCTCCGGTCGTGATGAGGTGGGGAACTAGGTCTTTCTCTGTGGTCTCCACAGGGGATTCAGACATCCTTTCGTCTTGGAAGATTCAACACGAGCCTGCATTCAAGTCACTGCAGGGATATCTGGCCTTATTTCGAGTCATGGCATCGCGGTTTCCATTTCACTTGAGGTCGCAAATTCAGGGTCCCTCTCACATACCTAGAGCTGAGAGAAGCCTCCTCTTGAGGTGCTTGTGGTAAGGTGGTATTCCTCTGGAGTCGAAGCCAGGGACTAACCTCTCATCTCGAGTTGATTTTTGGTCCACGGAGCTCTTTCGTGTGGCTACAGTGACCTCAGGATCCCTCTAGCCTTGAAACAGTGTTCTTGGGTTTTCTCTGGAGTGCCATTAAGGAAATCAAGGCTCCTTTCATGTGTGATGTGCAACACGGAATTGCTCTGCTCGCAGTGCAGGGGAATCAGGCCTCATGTCGCGGCGAGGGGGAAGTCTCATGGTTTTTCTCGAGTTGCGGCGGGAACCTGGGGTATATTCTCGAGTTACGACGGGGATGGACCTTCCACCCACGTGTTTGTTCAGCGACGTCAGGACTCCTGCCTAGTTGCGAGGGACAACTCGGGATTCTCCTCGAGTCTTGGCAGGGCAATTGGGACGCCTCTCCAGCTGAGGCGGGAGACCAAGGGTCCCTTTCCACGTGCCACAGGAATCCTGGGACTCCTATCAAGTTTCACGAGGAGTCAGGCATCGTCTCCTTTGGCGGCACTGATCTCCGCGTACCTCTGGAGTTTTCAAAGGATGTGAGGCCTCCGGTCGCGATGAGGTGGGGAACTAGGTCTTTCTCTGTGGTCTCCACAGGGGATTCAGACATCCTTTCGTCTTGGGAGATGCAAGACGAGCCTGCATTCAAGTCACTGCAGGGATATCCGGCCTTATTTCGAGTCAGGGCATCGCGGTGTCCATTCCACTTGAGGCCGCAAACTCAGGGTCCCTCTCACATACCTAGAGCTGAGAGAAGCCTCCTCTTGAGGTGCTTGTGGTAAGGTGGTATTCCTCTGGAGTCGAAGCCAGGGACTAACCTCTCATCTCGAGTTGATTTTTGGTCCACGGAGCTCTTTCCTGTTGCTACAGTGACCTCAGGATCCCTCTAGCCTTGAAACAGTGTTCTTGGGGTTTCTCTGGAGTGCCATCAAGGAAATCAAGGCTCCTTTCATGTGTGATGTGCAACACGGAGTTGCTCTGCAAACAGTGCAGGGGAATCAGGCCTCATCTCGCGGCGAGGAGGAAGTCTCATGGTTTTTCTCGAGTTGCGGCGGGAACCTGGGGTATATTCTCGAGTTACGACGGGGATGGCACTTCCACACACGTGTTTGTTCAGCGACATCAGGACTCCTGCCTAGTTGCGAGGGACAACTCGGGATTCTCCTCGAGGCTTGGCAGGGCAATTGGGACGCCTCTCCAGCTGAGGCGGGAGACCAAGGGTCCCTTTCCACGTGCCACAGGAATCCTGGGACTCCTATCAAGTTTCACGAGGAGTCAGGCATCGTCTCCTTTGGAGGCACTGATCTCCGCGTACCTCTGGAGTTTTCAAAGGATGTGAGGCCTCCGGTCGCCATGAGGTGGGAAACTAGGTCTTTCTCTGTGGTCTCCACAGGGGATTCAGACATTCGTTCATTTTGGGAGATGCAAGACGAGCCTGCATTCAAGTCACTGCAGGGATATCCGGCCTTATTTCGCGTCAGGGCATCACAGTGTCCATTCCACTTGAGGCCGCAAAATCAGGGTCCCTCTCACATACCTAGAGCTGATAGAATCCTCCTCTTGAGGTGCTTGTGGTAAGGTGGTATTCCTCTGGAGTCGAATCCAGGGACTAACCTCTCATCTCGAGTTGATTCTTGGTCAACGGAGTTCTTTCGTGTTGCTACAGTGACCTCAGGATTCCTCTAGCCTTGAAACAGTGTTCTTTGGGTTTCTCTGAAGTGCCATCAAGGAAATTAAGACTCCTTTCATGTGTGATGTGCAACACGGAATTGCTCTGCACACAGTGCAGGGGAATCGGGCCTCATCTTGGGGCGAGGGGGAAGTCTCATGTTTTTTCTCGAGTTGTGGCGGAAACCTGTGGTATATTCTCGAATTACGATGGGGATGGCCCTTCCACGCACGTGTTTGTTCAGCGACATCAGGACTCCTGCCTAGTTGCGAGGGACAGCTCGGGATTCTCCTCGAGGCTTGGCAGGGCAATTGGGACGCCTCTCCAGCTGAGACGGGAGACCAAGGGTCCCTTTCCACGTGCCACAGGAATCCTGGGACTCCTATCAAGTTTCACGAGGAGTCAGGCATCGTCTCCTTTGGAGGCACTGATCTCCGCGTACCTCTTGAGTTGTCAAAGGATATGAGGCCTCCGGTCGGGATGAGTTGGGGAACTAGGTCTTTCTCTGTGGTCTACACAGGTGATTCAGACATCCTTTCATCTTGGGAGATGCAAAACGAGCCTCCATTCAAGTCACTGCAGGGATATCCGGCCTTATTTCGAGTCAGGGCACCGTGGTGTCCATTCGATTTGAGGCCGCAAACTCAGGGTCCCTCTCAGATACCTAGAGCTGAGAGAAGCCTCCTCTTGAGGTGCTTGTGGAAGGGTGGTATTCCTCTGGAGTCGAAGCCAGGGACTAACCTCTCATCTCGAGTTGATTTGGGGTCCACGGAGCTCTTTCGTGTTGCTCCAGTGACCTCAGAATCCCTCTAGCCTTGAAACAGTGTTCTTGGGGTTTCTCTGGAGTGCCACCAAGGAAATCAAGACTCCTTTCATGTGTGATGTGCAACACGGATTTGCTCTGCACGCAGTGCAGGTGAATCGGGCCTCATCTCGCGGCGAGGGGGAAGTCTCATGGTTTTTCTCGAGTTGTGGCGGGAACCTGGGGTATATTTCCGAGTTACGATGGGGATGGCCATTCCACACACGTGTTTGTTCAGCGACGTCAGGACTCCTGCCTAGTTGCGAGGGACAACTCGGGATTCTCCTCGAGGCTTGGCAGGGCAATTGGGATGCCTCTCCAGCTGAGGCGGGAGACCAAGGGTCCCTTTCCACGTGCCACAGGAATCCTGGGACTCCTATCAAGTTTCACGAGGAGTCAGGCATCGTATCCTTTGGAGGCACTGATCTCCGCGTACCTCTGGAATTTTCAAAGGAAGTGAGGACTCCGGTCACGATGAGGTGGGGAACTAGGTCTTTCTCTGTGGTCTCCACAGGGGATTCAGACATCCTCTCGTCTTCGGAGATGCAAGAGGAGTCTGCATTCAAGTCACTGCAGGGATATCCGGCCTTATTTCGAGTCAGGGCATTGCGGTGTCCATTTCACTTGTGGCCGCAAACTCAGGGTCCTTCTCACATACCTATAGCTGAGAGAAGCCTCCTCTTGAGGTGCTTGTGGTAAGGTGGTATTCCTCTGGAGTCGAAGCCAGGGACTAACCTCTCATCTCGAGTTGATTTTTGGTCCACGGAGCTCTTTTGTGTTGCTACAGTGACCTCAGGATCCCTCTAGCCTTGAAACAGTGTTCTTGGGGTTTCTCTGGAGTGCCATCAAGGAAATCAAGGCTCCTTTCATGTGTGATGTGCAACACGGAATTGCTCTGCCCGCAGTGCAGGGGAATCGGGCCTCATCTCGCGGCGAGGGGGAAGTCTCATGGTTTCTCTCGAGTTGCGGCGGGAACCTGGGGTATATTCTCGAGTTACGACGGAGATGGCCCTTCCACCCACGTGTTTGTTCAGCAACGTCAGGACTCCTGCCTAGTTGCGAGGGACAACTCGGGATTCTCCTCGAGGCTTGGCAGGGCAATTGGGACGCCTCTCCAGCTGAGGCGGGAGACCAAGGGTCCCTTTCCACGTGCCACAGGAATCCTGGGACTCCTATCAAGTTTCACGAGGAGTCAGGCATCGTCTCCTTTGGAGGCACTGATCTCCGCGTACCTCTGGAGTTTTCAAAGGATGTGAGGCCTCCGGTCGCGATGAGGTGGGGAACTAGGTCTTTCTCTGTGGTCTCCACAGGGGATTCAGACATCCTTTCATCTTGGGAGATGCAAGACGAGCCTGCATTCAAGTCACTGCAGGGATATTCGGCCTTATTTCGAGTCAGGGCATCGCGGTGTCCATTCCACTTGAGGCCGTAAAATCAGGGTCCCTCTCACATACCTAGAGCTGAGAGAAGGCTTCTCGTGAGGTGCTTGTGGTAAGGTGGTATTCCTCTGGATTCGAAGCCAGGGACTAACCTCTCATCTCGAGTTGATTTTTGGTCCACGGAGCTCTTTCGTGTTGCTACAGTGACCTCAGGATCCCTCTAGCCTTGAAACAGTGTTCTTGGGGTTTCTCTGGAGTGCCATCAAGGAAATCAAGGCTCCTTTCATGTGTGATGTGCAACACGGAATTGCTCTGCACGCAGTGCAGGGGAATCGGGCCTCATCTCGCGGCGAGGGGGAAGTCCCATGGTTTTTCTCGAGTTGCGGCGGGAACCTGGGGTATATTCTCGAGTTACGACGGTGATGGCCCTTCCACCCACGTGTTTGTTCAGCGACGTCAGGACTCCTGCGTAGTTGTGAGGGACAACTCGGGATTCTCCTCGAGGCTTGGCAGGGCAATTGGGACACCTCTCCAGCTGAGGCGGGAGACCAAGGGTCCCTTTCCACGTGCCACAGGAATCCTGGGACTCCTATCAAGTTTCACGAGGAGTCAGGCATCGTCTCCTTTGGAGGCACTGATCTCCGCGTACCTCTGGAGTTTTCAAAGGATGTAAGGCTTCCGGTCGCGATGAGGTGGGGAACTAGGTCTTTCTCTGTGGTCTCCACAGGGGATTCAGACATCCTTTCGTCTTGCGAGATGCAAGACGAGCCTGCATTCAAGTCACTGCAGGGATATCCGGCCTTATTTCGAGTCAGGGCATCGCGGTGTTCATTCCACATGAGGCCGCAAACTCAGGGTCCCTCTCACATACCTAGAGCTGAGAGAAGCCTCCTCTTGCGGTGCTTGTGGTAAGGTGGTATTCCTCTGGAGTCGAAGCCAGGGACTAACCTCTCATCTCGAGTTGATTTTTGGTCCACGGAGCTCTTTCGTGTTGCTACAGTGACCTCAGGATCCCTCTAGCCTTGAAACAGTGTTCTTGGGGTTTCTCTGGAGTGCCATCAAGGAAATCAAGGCTCCTTTCATGTGTGATGTGCAACACGGAATTGTTCTGCACGCATTGCAGGGGAATCGGTCCTCATCTCGCGGCGAGGGGGAAGTCTCATTGTTTTTCTCAAGTTGCGGCGGTAACCTGGGGTATATTCTCGAGTTACAACGGGGATGGCCCTTCCACCCACGTGTTTGTTCAGCGACGTCAGCACTCCTGCCTAGTTGCGAGGGACAACTCGAGATTCTCCTCGAGGCTGGGCAGGGCAATTGGGACGCCTCTCCAGCTGAGGCGGGAGTCCAAGGGTCACTTTCCACGTGCCACAGGAATCCTGGGACTCCTATCAAGTTTCACGAGGAGTCAGGCAACGTCTCCTTTGGAGGCACTGATCTCCCTGGACCTCTGGAGTTTTCAAAGGATGTGAGGCCTCCGGTCGCGATGAGGTGGGGAACTAGGTCTTTCTCTGTGGTCTCCACAGGGGATTCAGACATCCTTTCATCTTGGGAGATGCAAGACGAGCCTGCATTCACGTCACTGCAGGGATATCCGGCCTTATTTCGAGTCAGGGCATCGCGGTGTCCATTCCACTTGAGGCCGCAAACTCAGGGTCCCTCTCACATACCTAGAGCTGAGAGAAGCCTCCTCTTGAGGTGCTTGTGGTAAGGTGGTATACCTCTTGAGTCGAAGCCAGGGACTAACCTCTCATTTCGAGTTGATTCTTGGTCCACGGAGCTCTTTCGTGTTGGTACAGTGACTTCAGGATCCCTCTGGCCTTGAAACAGTGTTCTTGGGGTTTCTCTGGAGTGCCATCAAGTAAATCAAGGCTCCTTTCATGTGTGATGTGCAACACGGAATTGCTTTGCATGCAGTGCAGGGGAATCGGGCCTCATCTCACGGCGAGGGGGAAGTCTCATGGTTTCTCTCGAGTTGCGGCGGGAACCTGGGGTATATTCTCGAGTTACGACTGGGATGGCCCTTCCAGCCACGTGTTTGTTCAGCGACGTCAGGACTCCTGCCTAGTTGCGAGGGACAACTCGGGATTCTCCTCGAGGCTTGGCAGGGCAATTGGGACGCGTCTCCAGCTGAGGCGGGAGACCAAGGGTCCCTTTCCACGTGCCACAGGAATCCTGGGACTCCTATCAAGTTTCACGAGGAGTCAGGCATCGTCTCCTTTGGAGGCACTGATCTCCGCGTACCTCTGGAGTTTTCAAAGGATGTGAGGCCTCCGGTCGCTATGAGGTGGGGAACTAGGTCTTTCTCTGTGGTCTCCACAGGGGACTCAGACATCCTTTCGTCTTGGGAGATGCAAGACGAGCCTGCATTCAATTCACTGCATGGATATCCGGCCTTATTTCGAGTCAGGGCATTGCGGTCTCCATTCCACTTGAGGCCGCAAACTCAGGGTCGCTCTCACATACATAGAGCTGAGAGAAGCCTCCTGTTGAGGTGCTTGTGGTAAGGTGGTATTCCTCTGGAGTCGAAGCCAGGGACTAACCTCTCATCTCGAGTTGATTTTTGGTCCACGGAGCTCTTTCGTGTTGCTACAGTGACCTCAGGATCCCTCTAGCCTTGAAACGGTGTTCTTGGAGTTTCTCTGGAGTGCCATCAAGGAAATCAAGGCTCCTTTCATGTGTGATGTGCAACACGGAATTGCTCTGCATGCAGTGCAGGGGAATCCGGCCTCATTTCCCGGCGAGGGGGAAGTCTCATGGTTTTTCTCGAGTTGTGGTGGGAACCTGGGGAATATTCTCGAGTTACGAGGGGATGGCCCTTCCACACACGTGTTTGTTCAGTGGCGTCAGACTCCTGCCTATTTGCGAGGGACAACTCGGGATTCTTCTCGAGGCTTGGCAGGGCAATTGGGACGCCTCTCCAGCTGAGGCGGGAGACCAAGGGTCCCTTTCCACGTACCACAGGAATCCTGGGACTCCTATCAAGTTTCACGAGGAGTCAGGCATCGTCTCCTTTGGAGGCACTGATCTCCGCGTACCTCTGGAGTTTTCAAGGGATGTGAGGCCTCCGGTCGTGATGAGGTGGGGAACGAGGTGTTTCTCTGTGGTCTCCACAGGGGATTCAGACATCCTTTCGTCTTGGGAGATGCAAGACAAGCCTGCATTCAAGTCACTGCAGGGATATCCGGCCTGATTTCGAGTCATGGCATCGCGCTGTCCATTCCACTTGAGGCCGCAAACTCAGGGTCCCTCTCACATACCTAGAGCCGAGAGAAGCCTCCTCTTGAGGTGCTTGTGGTAAGGTGGTATTCCTCTGGAGTCGAAGTTAGGGACTAACCTCTCATCTCGAGTTGATTCTTGGTCCACGGAGCTCTTTCGTGTTGCTACAGTGACCTCAGGATCCCTCTAGCCTTGAAACAGTGTTCTTGGGGTTTCTCTGGAGTGCCATCAAGGAAATCAAGGCTCCTTTCCTGTGTGATGTGCAACACGGAATTGCTCTGCACGCAGTGCAGGGGAATCAGGCCTCATCTCGCGGCGAGGGGGAAGTCTCATGGTTTTTCTCGAGTTGCGGCGGGAACCTGGGGTATAATCTTGAGTTACAACGGGGATGGCCCTTCCACCCACTTGTTTGTTCAGCGACGTCAGAACTCCTGCCTAGTTGCGAGGGACAACTCGGGATTCTCCTCGAGGCTTGGCAGGGCAATTGGGACGCCTCTCCAGCTGAGGCGGGAGATCAAGGGTCCCTTTCCATGTGCCGTAGGAATCCTGGGACTCCTATCAAGTTTCACGAGGAGTCAGGCATCGTCTCCTTTGGAGGCACTGATCTCCGCGTACCTCTGGAGTTTTCAAAGGATGTGAGGCCTCCGGTCGCGATGAGGTGGGGAACTAGGTCTTTTTCTGTGGTCTCCACAGGGGATTCAGACATCCTTTCATCTTGGGAGATGCAAGACGAGCCTGCATTCAAGTCACTGCAGGGATATCCGGCCTTATTTCGAGTCAGGGCATCACGGTGTCCATTCCACTTGAGGCCGCAAACTCAGGGTCCCTCTCACATACCTAGAGCTGAGAGAAGCCTCCTCTTGAGGTGCTTGTGGTAAGGTGGTATTCCTCTGGAGTCGAAGCCAGGGACTAACCTCTCATCTCGAGTTGATTTTTGGTCCACGGAGCTCTTTCGTGTTGCTACAGTGACCTCAGGATCCCTCTATCCTTGAAACAGTGTTCTTGGGGTTTCTCTGGAGTGCCATCAAGGAAATCAAGGCTCCTTTCATGTGTGATGTGCAACACGGAATTGCTCTGCACGCAGTGCAGGGGAATCAGGCCTCATCTCGCGGCAAGGGGGAAGTCTCATGGTTTTTCTCGAGTTGCGGCGGGAACCTGGGGTATATTCTTGAGTTACGACGGGGATGGCCCTTCCACACTCGTGTTTGTTCAGCGACGTCAGGACTCCTGCCTAGTTGCGAGGGACAACTCGGGATTTTCCTCGAGGCTTGGCAGGGCAATTGGGACGACTCTCCAGCTGAGGCGGGAGACCAAGGGTCCCTATCCACGTGCCACAGGAATCCTGGGACTCCTATCAACTTTCACGAGGAGTCAGGCATCGTCTCCTTTGGAGGCACTGATCTCCGCGTACCTCTGGAGTTTTCAAAGGATGTGAGGCCTCCGGTCGCCATGAGGTGGGAAACTAGGTCTTTCTCTGTGGTCTCCACAGGGGATCAGACATTCGTTCATTTTGGGAGATGTAACACGAGCCTGCATTCAAGTCACTGCAGGGATATCCGGCCTTATTTCGTGTCAGGGCATCGCAGTGTCCATTCCAGTTGAGGACGCAAAATCCGGGTCCCTCTCACATACCTAGAGCTGAGAGAAGCCTCCTCTTGGGGTGCGTTTGCTAAGGTGGTATTCCTCTGGAGTCGAATCCGGGGCCCAACCTCTCATCTCGAGTTGATTCTTGGTCCACGGAGCTCTTTCGTGTTGCTACAGTGACCTCAGGATCCCTCTAGCCTTGAAACAGTGTTCTTTGGGTTTCTCTGGAGTGCCATCAAGGAAATTAAGACTCCTTTCATGTGCGATGTGCAACACGGAATTGCTCTGCACGCAGTGCAGGGGAATCAGGCCTCATCTCGCGGCGAGGGGGAAGTCTCATGGTTTTTCTCTAGTTGCGGCGGGAACCTGGGGTATATTCTCGAATTACGATGGGGATGGCCCTTCCACGCACGTGTTTGTTCAGCGACGTCAGGACTCCTGCCTAGTTGCGAGGGACAACTCGGGATTCTCCTCGAGGCTTGGCAGCACCATTGGGATGCCTCTCCAGCTGAGGCGGGAGACCAAGGGTCCCTTCCACGTGCCACAGGAATCCTGGGACTCGTATCAAGTTTCACGAGGAGTCAGGCATCGTCTCCTTTGGAGGCACTGATCTCCGCGTACCTCTGGAGTTTTCAAAGGATGTGAGGCCTCCGGTCGCGATGAGGTGGGGAACTAGGTCTTTCTCTGTGGTCTCCACAGGGGATTCAGAGATCCTTTCGTCTTGGGAGATGCAAGACGAGCCTGCATTCAAGTCACTGCAGGGATATCCGGCCTTATTTCGAGTCAGGGCATCGCGGTGTCCATTCCACTTGAGGCCGTAAACTCAGGGTCCCTCTCACATACATAAAGCTGAGAGAAGCTTCCTCTTGAGGTGCTTGTGGTAAGGTAGTATTCCTCTGGAGTCGAAGCCAGCGACTAACCTCTCATCTCGAGTTGATTGTTGGTCCACGGAGCTCTTTCATGTTGCTACAGTGACCTCAGGATCCCTCTAGCCTTGAAACAGTGTTTTTGGGGTTTCTCTGGAGTGCCATCAAGGAAATCAAGGCTCCTTTCATGTGTGATGTGCAACACGGAATTGCTCTGCACGCAGTGCAGGGGAATCAGGCCTCATCTCGCGGCGAGGGGGAAGTCTCATGGTTTTTTCTCGAGTTGCGGCGGGAACCTGGGGTATATTCTCGAGTTACGACGGAAATGGCCCTTCTACACACGTGTTTGTTCAGCGATGGCAGGACTCCTGCCTAGTTGCGAGGGACAACTCGGGATTCTCCTCGAGGCTTGGCAGGGAAATTGGGACGCCTCTCCATCCGAGGTGGGAGACCAAGGGTCCCTTTCCACGTGCCACAGGAATCCTGGGACTCCTATAAAGTTTCACGAGGAGTCAGGCATCGTCTCCTTTGGAGGCACTGATCTCCGCGTACCTCTGGAGTTTTCAAAGGATGTGAGGCCTCCGGTCGCCATGATTTGGGGAACTAGGTCTTTCTCTGTGGTCTCCACAGGGGATTCAGTCATCCTTTCATCTTGGGAGATGCAAGACGAGCCTGCATTCAAGTCACTGCAGGGATATCCGGCCTTATTTCCAGTCAGCGCATCGCAGTGTCCATTCCACTTGAGGCCGCAAACTCAGGGTCCCTCTCACATACCTAGAGCTGAGAGAAGCCTCCTCTTGAGGTGCTTGTGGTAAGGTGGTATTCCTCTGGAGTCGAAGTTAGGGACTAACCTCTCATCTCGAGTTGATTCATGGTCCACGGAGCTCTTTCGTGTTGCTACAGTGACCTCAGGATCCCTCTAGCCTTGAAACAGTGTTCTTGGGGTTTCTCTGGAGTGCCATCAAGGAAATCAAGTCCCCTTTCATATGTGATGTGCAACACGGAATTGCTCTGCACGCAGTGCAGGGGAATCGGGCCTCATCTCGCGGCGAGGGGGAAGTCTCATGGTTTTTCTTGAGTTGCGGCGGGAACCTGGGGTATATTCTCGAGTTACGACGGGGATGGCCCTTCCACCCACGTGTTTGTTCAGCGACGTCAGGACTCCTGCCTAGTTGCGAGGGACAACTCCGGATTCTCCTCGAGGCTTGGCAGGGCAATTGGGACGCCTCTCCAGCTGAGGCGGGAGACCAAGGGTCCCTTTCCATGTGCCACAGGAATCCTGGGACTCCTATCAAGTTTCACGAGGAGTCAGGCATCGTCTCCTTTGGAGGCACTGATCTCCGCGTACCTCTGGAGTTTTCAAAGGATGTGAGGCCTCCGGTCGCGATGAGGTGGGGAACTAGGTCTTTTTCTGTGGTCTCCACAGGGGATTCAGACATCCTTTCATCTTGGGAGATGCAAGACGAGCCTGCATTCAAGTCACTGCAGGGATATCCGGCCTTATTTCGAGTCAGGGCATCACGGTGTCCATTCCACTTGAGGCCGCAAACTCAGGGTCCCTCTCACATACCTAGAGCTGAGAGAAGCCTCCTCTTGAGGTGCTTGTGGTAAGGTGGTATTCCTCTGGAGTCGAAGCCAGGGACTAACCTCTCATCTCGAGTTGATTTTTGGTCCACGGAGCTCTTTCGTGTTGCTACAGTGACCTCAGGATCCCTCTATCCTTGAAACAGTGTTCTTGGGGTTTCTCTGGAGTGCCATCAAGGAAATCAAGGCTCCTTTCATGTGTGATGTGCAACACGGAATTGCTCTGCACGCAGTGCAGGGGAATCAGGCCTCATCTCGCGGCGAGGGGGAAGTCTCATGGTTTTTCTCGAGTTGCGGCGGGAACCTGGGGTATATTCTCGAGTTAAGACGGGGATGGCCCTTCCACACTCGTGTTTGTTCAGCGACGTCAGGACTCCTGCCTAGTTGCGAGGGACAACTCGGGATTCTCCTCGAGGCTTGGCAGGGCAATTGGGACGCCTCTCCAGCTGAGGCGGGAGACCAAGGGTCCCTATCCACGTGCCACAGGAATCCTGGGACTCCTATCAAGTTTCACGAGGAGTCAGGCATCGTCTCCTTTGGAGGCACTGATCTCCGCGTACCTCTGGAGTTATCAAAGGATGTGAGGCCTCCGGTCGCCATGAGGTGGGAAACTAGGTCTTTCTCTGTGGTCTCCACAGGGGATTCAGACATTCGTTCATTTTGGGAGATGTAACACGAGCCTGCATTCAAGTCACTGCAGGGATATCCGGCCTTATTTCGTGTCAGGGCATCGCAGTGTCCATTCCACTTGAGGCCGCAAAATCCGGGTCCCTCTCACATACCTAGAGCTGAGAGAAGCCTCCTCTTGAGGTGCCTTTGCTAAGGTGGTATTCCTCTGGAGTCGAATCCGGGGCCTAACCTCTCATCTCGAGTTGATTCTTGGTCCACGGAGCTCTTTCGTGTTGCTACAGTGACCTCAGGATCCCTCTAGCCTTGAAACAGTGTTCTTTGGGTTTCTCTGGAGTGCCATCAAGGAAATTAAGACTCCTTTCATGTGTGATGTGCAACACGGAATTGCTCTGCACGCAGTGCAGGGGAATCAGGCCTCATCTCGCGGCGAGGGGGAAGTCTCATGGTTTTTCTCGAGTTGCGGCGGGAACATGGGGTATATTCTCGAATTACGATGGGGATTGCCCTTCCACGAACGTGTTTGTTCAGCGACGTCAGGACTCCTGCCTAGTTGCGAGGGACAACTCGGGATTCTCCTCGAGGCTTGGCAGGACCATTGGGATGCCTCTCCAGCTGAGGCGGGAGACCAAGGGTCCCTTCCACGTGCCACAGGAATCCTGGGACTCGTATCAAGTTTCACGAGGAGTCAGGCATCGTCTCCTTTGGAGGCACTGATCTCCGCGTACCTCTGGAGTTTTCAAAGGATGTGAGGCCTCCGGTCGCGATGAGGTGGGGAACTTGGTCTTTCTCTGTGGTCTCCACAGGGGATTCAGTCATCCTTTCATCTTGGGAGATGCAAGACGAGCCTGCATTCAAGTCACTGCAGGGATATCCGGCCTTATTTCGCGTCAGGGCATCGCAGTGTCCATTCCATTTGAGGCCGCAAAATCAGTGTCCCTCTCACATACCTAGAGCTGAGAGAAGCCTCCTCTTGAGGTGCTTGTGGTAAGGTGGTATTCCTATGGAGTCGAAGTTAGGGACTAACCTCTCATCTCGAGTTGATTTTTGGTCCACGGAGCTCTTTCATGTTGCTACAGTGACCTCAGGATCCCTCTAGCCTTGAAACAGTGTTCTTGGGGTTTCTCTGGAGTGCCATCAAGGAAATCAAGGCTCCTTTCATGTGTGATGTGCAACACGGAATTGCTCTGCACGCAGTGCAGGGGAATCGGGCCTCATCTCGCGGCGAGGGGGAAGTCTCATGGTTTTTCTCGAGTTGCGGCGGGAACCTGGGGTATATTCTCGAGTTACAACGGGGATGGCCCTTCCACCCACTTGTTTGTTCAGCGACGTCAGGACTCCTGCCTAGTTGCGAGGGATAACTCGGGATTCTCCTCGAGGATTGGCAGGGCAATTGTGACGCCTCTCCAGCTGAGGCGGGAGACCAAGGGTCCCTTTCCACGTGCCACAGGAATCCTGGGACTCCTGTCAAGTTTCACGAGGAGTTAGGCATCGACTCCTTTGGAGGCACTGATCTCCGCGTACCTCTGGAGTTTTCAAAGGATATGAGGCCTCCGGTCGCGATGAGGTTGGGAACTAGGTCTTTCTCTGTGGTCTACACAGGTGATTCAAACATCCTTTCGTCTTGGCAGATGAAAGACGAGCCTGCATTCAAGTCACTGCAGGGATATTCGGCCTTATTTCGAGTCAGGGCATCGCGGTGTCCATTCCACTTGAGGCAGCAAACTTAGGGTCCCTCTCACATACCTAGAGCTGAGAGAAGCCTCCTCTTGAGGTGCTTGTGGTAAGGTGGTATTCCTCTGGAGTCGAAGCCAGGGACTAACCTCTCATCTCGAGTTGATTTTTGGTCCACGGAGCTCTTTCGTGTTGCTCCAGTGACCTCAGGATCCCTCTAGCCTTGAAACAGTGTTCTTGGGGTTTCTCTGGAGTGCCATCAAGGAAATCAAGGCTCCTTTCATGTGTGATGTGCAACACGGAATTGCTCTGCACGCAGTGCAGGGGAATCAGGCCTCATCTCGCGGCGAGGGGGAAGTCTCATGGTTTTTCTCGAGTTGTGGCGCGAACCTGGGGTATATTCTCGAGTTACGACGGGGATGGCCCTTCCACACACGTGTTTGTTCAGCGACGTCAGGACTCCTGTCTAGTTGCGAGGGACAACTCGCGATTCTCCTCGAGGCTTGGGAGGGCAATTGGGACGCCTCTCCAGCTGAGGCGGGAGACCAAGGGTCCCTTTCCACGTGCCACAGGAATCCTGGGACTCCTATCAAGTTTCACGAGGAGTCAGGCATCGTCTCCTTTGGAGGCACTGATCTCCGCGTACCTCTGGAGTTTTCAAAGGTTGTGAGGCCTCCGGTCGCCATGAGGTGGGGAACTAGGTCTTCTCTGTGGTCTCCACAGGGGATTCAGACATCCTTTCATCTTCGGAGATGCAAGACGAGTCTGCATTCAAGTCACTGCAGGGATATCCGGCCTTATTTCGAGTCAGGGCATTGCGGTGTCCATTTCACTTGTGGCCGCAAAATCAGGGTCCTTCTCACATACCTATAGCTGAGAGAAGCCTCCTCTTGAGGTGCTTGTGGTAAGGTGGTATTCCTCTGGAGTCGAAGCCAGGGACTCACCTGTCATCTCGAGTTGATTTTTGGTCCACGGAGCTCTTTCGTGTTGCTACAGTGACCTCAGGATCCCTCTAGCCTTGAAACAGTGTTCTTGGGGTTTCTCTGGAGTGCCATCAAGGAAATCAAGGCTCCTTTCATGTGTGATGTGCAACACGGAATTGCTCTGCACGCAGTGCAGGGGAATCGGGCCTCATCTCGCGGCGAGGGGGAAGTCTCATGGTTTCTCTCGAGTTGCGGCGGGAACCTGGGGTATATTCTCGAGTTACGACGGGGATGGCCCTTCCACCCACGTGTTTGTTCAGCAACGTCAGGACTCCTGCCTAGTTGCGAGGGACAACTCGGGATTCTCCTCGAGGCTTGGCAGGGCAATTGGGACACCTCTCCAGCTGAGGCGGGAGACCAAGGGTCCCTTTCCACGTGCCACAGGAATCCTGGGTCTCCTATCAAGTTTCACGAGGAGTCAGGCATCGTCTCCTTTGGAGGCACTGATCTCCGCGTACCTCTGGAGTTTTCAAAGGATGTGAGGCCTCCGGTCGCGATGACGTGGGGAACTAGGTCTTTCTCTGTGTTCTCCACAGGGGATTCAAACATCCTTTCGTCTTGGGAGATGCAAGACGGGCCTGCATTCAAGTCACTGCAGGGATATTCGGCCTTATTTCGAGTCAGCTCATCGCGGTGTCCATTCCACTTGAGGCCGCAAACTCAGGGTCCCTCTCACATACATAGAGCTGAGAGAAGCCTTCTCGTGAGGTGCTTGTGGTAAGGTGGTATTCCTCTGGATTCGAAGCCAGGGACTAACCTCTCATCTCGAGTTGATTTTTGGTCCACGGAGCTCTTTCGTGTTGCTCCAGTGACCTCAGGATCCCTCTAGCCTTGAAACAGTGTTCTTGGGGTTTCTCTGGAGTGCCATCAAGGAAATCAAGGCTCCTTTCATGTGTGATGTGCAACACGGAATTGCTCTGCACGCAGTGCAGGGGAATCGGGCCTCATGTCGCGGCGAGGGGGAAGTCTCATGGTTTTTCTCGAGTTGCGGCGGGAACCTGGGGTATATTCTCGAGTTACGACGGGGATGGCCCTTCCACCCACGTGTTTGTTCAGCGACGTCAGGACTCCTGCCTAGTTGCGAGGGACAACTCGGGATTCTCCTCGAGGCTTGGCAGGGCAATTGGGACACCTCTCCAGCTGAGGCGGGAGACCAAGGGTCCCTTTCCACGTGCCACAGGAATCCTGGGACTCCTATCAAGTTTCACGAGGAGTCAGGCATCCTCTCCTTTGGAGGCACTGATCTCCGCGTACCTCTGGAGTTTTCAAAGGATGTAAGGCTTCCGGTCGCGATGAGGTGGGGAACTAGGTCTTCTTCTGTGGTCTCCACAGGGGATTCAGACATCCTTTCGTCTTGCGAGATGCAAGACGAGCCTGCATTCAAGTCACTGCAGGGATATCCGGCCTTATTTCGAGTCAGGGCATCGCAGTGTCCATTCCATTTGAGGCCGCAAAATCAGTGTCCCTCTCACATACCTAGAGCTGAGAGAAGCCTCCTCTTGAGGTGCTTGTGGAAAGGTGGTATTCCTATGGAGTCGAAGTTAGGGACTAACCTCTCATCTCGAGTTGATTTTTGGTCCACGGAGCTCTTTCATGTTGCTACAGTGACCTCAGGATCCCTCTAGCCTTGAAACAGTGTTTTTGGGGTTTCTCTGGAGTGCCATCAAGGAAATCAAGGCTCCTTTCATGTGTGATGTGCAACACGGAATTGCTCTGCACGCAGTGCAGGGGAATCAGGCCTCATCTCGCGGCGAGGGGGAAGTCTCATGGTTTTTCTCGAGTTGCGGCGGGAACCTGGGGTATATTCTCGAGTTACGACGGAAATGGCCCTTCTACACACGTGTTTGTTCAGCGATGGTAGGACTCCTGCCTAGTTGCGAGGGACAAGTCGGGATTCTCCTCGAGGCTTGGCAGGGAAATTGGGACGCCTCTCCATCCGAGGTGGGAGACCAAGGGTCCCTTTCCACGTGCCACAGGAATCCTGGGACTCCTATCAAGTTTCACGAGGAGTCAGGCATCGTCTCCTTTGGAGGCACTGATCTCCGCGTACCTCTGGAGTTTTCAAAGGATGTGAGGCCTCCGGTCGCCATGAGGTGGGGAACTAGGTCTTTCTCTGTGGTCTCCACAGGGGATTCAGTCATCCTTTCATCTTGGGAGATGCAAGACGAGCCTGCATTCAAGTCACTGCAGGGATATCCGGCCTTATTTCCAGTCAGCGCATCGCAGTGTCCATTCCACTTGAGGCCGCAAACTCAGGGTCCCTCTCACATACCTAGAGCTGAGAGAAGCCTCCTCTTGAGGTGCTTGTGGTAAGGTGGTATTCCTCTGGAGTCGAAGTTAGGGACTAACCTCTCATCTCGAGTTGATTCTTGGTCCACGGAGCTCTTTCGTGTTGCTACAGTGACCTCAGGATCCCTATAGCCTTGAAACAGTGTTCTTGGGGTTTCTCTGGAGTGCCATCAAGGAAATCAAGTCTCCTTTCATGTGTGATGTGCAACACGGAATTGCTCTGCACGCAGTGCAGGGGAATCGGGCCTCATGTCACGGCGAGGGGGAAGTCTCATGGTTTTTCTCGAGTTGCGGCGGGAACCTGGGGTATATTCTCGAGTTACGACGGGGATGGCCCTTCCACCCACGTGTTTGTTCAGCGACGTCAGGACTCCTGCCTAGTTGCGAGGGACAACTCGGGATTCTCCTCGAGGCTTGGCAGGGCAATTGGGACGCCTCTCCAGCTGAGGCGGGAGACCAAGGGTCCCTTTCGATGTGCCACAGGAATCCTGGGACTCCTATCAAGTTTCACGAGGAGTCAGGCATCGTCTCCTTTGGAGGCACTGATCTCCGCGTACCTCTGGAGTTTTCAAAGGATGTGAGGCCTCCGGTCGCGATGAGGTGGGGAACTAGGTCTTTTTCTGTGGTCTCCACAGGGGATTCAGAAATCCTTTCATCTTGGGAGATGCAAGACGAGCCTGCATTCAAGTCACTGCAGGGATATCCGGCCTTATTTCGAGTCAGGGCATCACGGTGTCCATTCCACTTGAGGCCGCAAACTCAGGGTCCCTCTCACATACCTAGAGCTGAGAGAAGCCTCCTCTTGAGGTGCTTGTGGTAAGGTGGTATTCCTCTGGAGTCGAAGCCAGGGACTAACCTCTCATCTCGAGTTGATTTTTGGTCCACGGAGCTCTTTCGTGTTGCTACAGTGACCTCAGGATCCCTCTATCCTTGAAACAGTGTTCTTGGGGTTTCTCTGGAGTGCCATCAAGGAAATCAAGGCTCCTTTCATGTGTGATGTGCAACACGGAATTGCTCTGCACGCAGTGCAGGGGAATCAGGCCTCATCTCGCGGCGAGGGGGAAGTCTCATGGTTTTTCTCGAGTTGCGGCGGGAACCTGGGGTATATTCTCGAGTTACGACGGGGATGGCCCTTCCACACTCGTGTTTGTTCACCGACGTCAGGACTCCTGCCTAGTTGCGAGGGACAACTCGGGATTCTCCTCGAGGCTTGGCAGGGCAATTGGGACGCCTCTCCAGCTGAGGCGGGAGACCAAGGTTCCCTTTCCACGTGCCACAGGAATCCTGGGACTCCTATCAAGTTTCACGAGGAGTCAGGCATCGTCTCCTTTGGAGGCACTGATCTCCGCGTACCTCTGGAGTTTTCAAAGGATGTGAGGCCTCCGGTCGCCATGAGGTGGGAAACTAGGTCTTTCTCTGTGGTCTCCACAGGGGATTCAGACATTCGTTCATTTTGGGAGATGTAACACGAGCCTGCATTCAAGTCACTGCAGGGATATCCGGCCTTATTTCGTGTCAGGGCATCGCAGTGTCCATTCCACTTGAGGCCGCAAACTCAGGGTCCCTCTCACATAGCTAGAGCTGAGAGAAGTCTCCTCTTGAGGTGCCTTTGCTAAGGTGGTATTCCTCTGGAGTCGAATCCGGGGCCTAACCTCTCATCTCGAGTTGATTCTTGGTCCACGGAGCTCTTTCGTGTTGCTACAGTGACCTCAGGATCCCTCTAGCCTTGAAACAGTGTTCTTGGGGTTTCTCTGGAGTGCCATCAAGGAAATCAAAGCTCCTTTCATGTGTGATGTGCAACACGGAATTGCTCTGCACACAGTGCAGGGGAATCGGGCCTCATCTCGCGGCGAGGGGGAAGTCTCATGGTTTTTCTCGAGTTGCGGCGGGAACCTGGGGTATATTCTCGAGTTACAACGGGGATGGCCCTTCCACCCACTTGTTTGTTCAGCGACGTCAGGACTCCTGCCTAGTTGCGAGGGATAACTCGGGATTCTCCTCGAGGATTGGCAGGGCAATTGTGACGCCTCTCCAGCTGAGGCGGGAGACCAAGGGTCCCTTTCCACGTGCCACAGGAATCCGGGGACTCCTATCAAGTTTCACGAGTAGTCAGGCATCGTGTCCTTTGGAGGCAGTGATCTCCGCGTACCTCTGGAGTTTTCAAAGGATGTGAGGCCTCCGGTCGCGATGAGGTGGGGAACTAGGTCTTTTTCTGTGGTCTCCACAGGGGATTCGGACATCCTTTCGTCTTGGGAGTTGCAAGACGAGCCTGCATTCAAGTCACTGCAGGGATATCCGGCCTTATTTCGAGTCAGGGCATCGCGGTGTCCATTCCACTTGAGGCCGCAAACTCAGGGTCCCTCTCACATACCTAGAGCTGAGAGAAGCCTCCTCTTGAAGTGCTTGTGGTAAGGTGGTATTCCTCTGGAGTCGAAGCCAGGGACTATCCTCTCATCTCGAGTTGATTTTTGGGCCACGGTGCTCTTTCATGTGGCTACAGTGACCTCAGAATCCCTCTAGCCTTGAAACAGTGTTCTTGGGGTTTCTCTGGAGTGCCATCAAGGAAATCAAGGCTCCTTTCATGTGTGATGTGCAACACTGAATTGCTCTGCACGCAGTGCAGGGGAATCGGGCCTCATCTCGCGGTGAGGGGGAAGTCTCAGGGTTTTTCTCGAGTTTCGGCGGAAACCTGGGGTATATTCTCGAGGTACGACGGGGATGGCCCTTCCACCCACGTGTTTCTTCAGCGACGTCACGACTCCTGCCTAGTTGCGAGGGACATCTCGGTATTCTCCTCGAGGCTTGGCAGGGCAATTGGGATGCCTCTCCAGCTGAGGCGGGAGACCAAGGGTCCCTTTCCACGTGCCACAGGAATCCTGGGACTCCTATCAAGTTTCACGAGGAGTCAGGCATCGTCTCCTTTGGAGGCACTGATTTCCGCGTACCTCTGGAGTTTTCAAAGGATATGAGGCCTCCGGTCGCGATGAGGTGGGAACTAGGTCTTTTTCTGTGGTCTCCACAGGGTATTCGGACATCCTTTCGTCTTGGGAGTTGCAAGACGAGCCTGCATTCAAGTCACTGCAGGGATATCCGGCCTTATTTCGAGTCAGGGCATCGTGGTGTCCATTCCACTTGAGGCCGCAAACTCAGCACATAGCTAGATCTGAGAGAAGCCTCCTCTTGAGGTGCTTGTGGTAAGGTGGTATTCCTCTGGAGTCGAAGCCAGGGACTAACCTCTCATCTCGAGTTGATTTTTGGTCCACGGAGCTCTTTCGTGTTGCTCCAGTGACCTCAGGATCCCTCTAGCCTTGAAACAGTGTTCTTGGGGTTTCTCTGGAGTGCCATCAAGGAAATCAAGGCTCCTTTCATGTGTGATGTGCAACACGGAATTGCTCTGCACGCAGTGCAGGGGAATCAGGCCTCATCTCGCGGCGAGGGGGAAGTCTCATGGTTTTTCTCGAGTTGCGGCGCGAACCTGGGGTATATTCTCGAGTTACGACGGGGATGGCCCTTCCACCCACGTGTTTGTTCAGCGAAGTCAGGACGCCTGCCTAGTTGCGAGGGACAACTCCGGATTCTCCTCGAGGCTTGGCAGGGCAATTGGGACGCCTCTCCAGCTGAGGTGGGAGACCAAGGGTCCCTTTCCACGTGCCACAGGAATCCTGGGACTCCTATCAAGTTTCACGAGGAGTCAGGCATCGTCTCCTTTGGAGGCACTGATCTCCGCGTACCTCTGGATTTTTCAAACGATGTGAGGCCTCCGGTCGCGATGAGGTGGGGAACTAGGGCTTTCTCTGTGGTCTCCACAGGGGATTCAGATATCCTTTCGTCTTGGGAGATGCAAGACGAGCCTGCATTCAAGTCACTGCAGGGATATCCGGCCTTATTTTGAGTCAGGGCATCGCGGTGTCCATTCCACTTGAGGCCGCAAACTCAGGGTCCCTCTCACATACCTAGAGCTGAGAGAAGCCTCCTCTTGAGGTGCTTGTGGTAAGGTGGTATTCCTCTGGAGTCGAAGCCAGGGACTAACCTCTCATCTCGAGTTGATTTTTGGTCTATGGAGCTCTTTCGTGTTGCTCCAGTGACCTCAGGATCCCTCTAGCCTTGAAACAGTGTTCTTGGGGTTTCTCTGGAGTGCCATCAAGGAAATCAAGGCTCCTTTCATGTGTGATGTGCAACACGGAATTGCTCTGCACGCAGTGCAGGGGAATCGGGCCTCATCTCGCGACGAGGGGGAAGTCTCATGGTTTTTCTCGAGTTGCGGCGGGAACCTGGGGTATATTCTCGAGTTACAACGGGGATGGCCCTTCCACCCACTTGTTTGTTCAGCGACGTCAGGACTCCTGCCTAGTTGCGAGGGACAACTCGGGATTCTCCTCGAGGATTGGCAGGGCAATTGTGACGCCTCTCCAGCTGAGGCGGGAGACCAAGGGTCCCTTTCCATGTGCCACAGGAATCCTGGGACTCCTATCAAGTTTCACGAGGAGTCAGGCATCGTCTCCTTTGGAGGCACTGATCTCTGCGTACCTCTGGAGTTTTCAAAGGATGTGAGGCCTTCGGTCGCGATGAGGTGGGGAACTAGGTCTTTCTCTGTGGTCTCCACAGGGGATTCAGACATCCTTTCATCTTGGGAGATGCAAGACGAGCCTGTATTCAAGTCACTGCAGGGATAACCGGCCTTATTTCGCGTCAGGGCATCGTGGTGTCCATTCCACTTGAGGCCGCAAACTCAGCACATAGCTAGAGCTGAGAGAAGCCTCCTCTTGAGGTGCTTGTGGTAAGGAGGTATTCCTCTGGAGTCGAAGCCAGGGACTAACCTCTCATCTCGAGTTGATTTTTGGTCCACGCAGCTAATTCGTGTTGCTACAGTGACCTCAGGATCCCTCTAGCCTTGAAACAGTGTTCTTGGGGTTTCTCTGGAGTGCCATCAAGGAAATCAAGGCTCCTTTCATGTGTGATGTGCAACACGGAATTTCTCTGCACGCAGTGCAGGGGAATCGGGCCTCATCTCGCGGCGAGGGGGAAGTCTCATGATTTTTCTCGAGTTGCGGCGGGAACCTGGGGTATATTCTCGAGTTACGACGGGGATGACCCTTCCACCCACGTGTTTGTTCAGCAACGTCAGGACTCCTGCCTAGTTGCGAGGGACAACTCGGGATTCTCCTCGAGGCTTGGCAGGGCAATTGGGATGCCTCTCCAGCTGAGGCGGGAGACCAAGGGTCCCTTTCCACGTGCCACAGGAATCCTGGGACTCCTGTCAAGTTTCACGAGGAGTTAGGCATCGACTCCTTTGGAGGCACTGATCTCCGCGTACCTCTGGAGTTTTCAAAGGATATGAGGCCTCCGGTCGCGATGAGGTTGGGAACTAGGTCTTTCTCTGTGGTCTACACAGGTGATTCAGACATCCTTTCGTCTTGGCAGATGCAAGACGAGCCTGCATTCAAGTCACTGCAGGGATATTCGGCCTTATTTCGAGTCAGGGCATCGCGGTGTCCATTCCACTTGAGGCCGCAAACTTAGGGTCCCTCTCACATACCTAGAGCTGAGAGAAGCCTCCTCTTGAGGTGCTTGTGGTAAGGTGGTATTCCTCTGGAGTCGAAGCCAGGGACTAACCTCTCATCTCGAGTTGATTTTTGGTCCACGGAGCTCTTTCGTGTTGCTCCAGTGACCTCAGGATCCCTCTAGCCTTGAAACAGTGTTCTTGGGGTTTCTCTGGAGTGCCATCAAGGAAATCAAGGCTCCTTTCATGTGTGATGTGCAACACGGAATTGCTCTGCACGCAGTGCAGGGGAATCAGGCCTCATCTCGCGGCGAGGGGGAAGTCTCATGGTTTTTCTCGAGTTGTGGCGCGAACCTGGGGTATATTCTCGAGTTACGACGGGGATGGCCCTTCCACCCACGTGTTTGTTCAGCGACGTCAGGACTCCTGTCTAGTTGCGAGGGACAACTCGCGATTCTCCACGAGGCTTGGGAGGGCAATTGGGACGCCTCTCCAGCTGAGGCGGGAGACCAAGGGTCCCTTTCCACGTGCCACAGGAATCCTGGGACTCCTATCAAGTTTCACGAGGAGTCAGGCATCGTCTCCTTTGGAGGCACTGATCTCCGCGTACCTCTGGAGTTTTCAAAGGTTGTGAGGCCTCCGGTCGCCATGAGGTGGGGAACTAGGTCTTCTCTGTGGTCTCCACAGGGGATTCAGACATCCTTTCATCTTCGGAGATGCAAGACGAGTCTGCATTCAAGTCACTGCAGGGATATCCGGCCTTATTTCGAGTCAGGGCATTGCGGTGTCCATTTCACTTGTGGCCGCAAAATCAGGGTCCTTCTCACATACCTATAGCTGAGAGAAGCCTCCTCTTGCGGTGCTTGTGGTAAGGTGGTATTCCTCTGGAGTCGAAGCCAGGGACTCACCTGTCATCTCGAGTTGATTTTTGGTCCACGGAGCTCTTTTGTGTTGCTACAGTGACCTCAGGATCCCTCTAGCCTTGAAACAGTGTTCTTGGGGTTTCTCTGGAGTGCCATCAAGGAAATCAAGGCTCCTTTCATGTGTGATGTGCAACACGGAATTGCTCTGCACGCAGTGCAGGGGAATCGGGCCTCATGTCGCGGCGAGGGGGAAGTCTCATGGTTTCTCTCGAGTTGCGGCGGGAACCTGGGGTATATTCTCGAGTTACGACGGGGATGGCCCTTCCACCCACGTGTTTGTTCAGCAACGTCAGGACTCCTGCCTAGTTGCGAGGGACAACTCGGGATTCTCCTCGAGGCTTGGCAGGGCAATTGGGACACCTCTCCAGCTGAGGCGGGAGACCAAGGGTCCCTTTCCACGTGCCACAGGAATCCTGGGTCTCCTATCAAGTTTCACGAGGAGTCAGGCATCGTCTCCTTTGGAGGCACTGATCTCCGCGTACCTCTGGAGTTTTCAATGGATGTGAGGCCTCCGGTCGCGATGACGTGGGGAACTAGGTCTTTCTCTGTGGTCTCCACAGGGGATTCAAACATCCTTTCGTCTTGGGAGATGCAAGACGGGCCTGCATTCAAGTCACTGCAGGGATATTCGGCCTTATTTCGAGTCAGGGCATCGCGGTGTCCATTCCACTTGAGGCCGCAAACTCAGGGTCCCTCTCACATACATAGAGCTGAGAGAAGCCTTCTCGTGAGGTGCTTGTGGTAAGGTGGTATTCCTCTGGATTCGAAGCCAGGGACTAACCTCTCATCTCGAGTTGATTTTTGGTCCACGGAGCTCTTTCGTGTTGCTCCAGTGACCTCAGGATCCCTCTAGCCTTGAAACAGTGTTCTTGGGGTTTCTCTGGAGTGCCATCAAGGAAATCAAGGCTCCTTTCATGTGTGATGTGCAACACGGAATTGCTCTGCACGCAGTGCAGGGGAATCGGGCCTCATCTCGCGGCGAGGGGGAAGTCTCATGGTTTTTCTCGAGTTGCGGCGGGAACCTGGGGTATATTCTCGAGTTACGACGGGGATGGCCCTTCCACCCACGTGTTTGTTCAGCGACGTCAGGACTCCTGCCTAGTTGCGAGGGACAACTCGGGATTCTCCTCGAGGCTTGGCAGGGCAATTGGGACACCTCTCCAGCTGAGGCGGGAGACCAAGGGTCCCTTTCCACGTGCCACAGGAATCCTGGGACTCCTATCAAGTTTCACGAGGAGTCAGGCATCCTCTCCTTTGGAGGCACTGATCTCCGCGTACCTCTGGAGTTTTCAAAGGATGTAAGGCTTCCGGTCGCGATGAGGTGGGGAACTAGGTCTTTCTCTGTGGTCTCCACAGGGGATTCAGACATCCTTTCGTCTTGCGAGATGCAAGACGAGCCTGCATTCAAGTCACTGCAGGGATATTCGGCCTTATTTCGAGTCAGCTCATCGCGGTGTCCATTCCACTTGAGGCCGCAAACTCAGGGTCCCTCTCACATACATAGAGCTGAGAGAAGCCTTCTCGTGAGGTGCTTGTGGTAAGGTGGTATTCCTCTGGATTCGAAGCCAGGGACTAACCTCTCATCTCGAGTTGATTTTTGGTCCACGGAGCTCTTTCGTGTTGCTCCAGTGACCTCAGGATCCCTCTAGCCTTGAAACAGTGTTCTTGGGGTTTCTCTGGAGTGCCATCAAGGAAATCAAGGCTCCTTTCATGTGTGATGTGCAACACGGAATTGCTCTGCACGCAGTGCAGGGGAATCGGGCCTCATCTCGCGGCGAGGGGGAAGTCTCATGGTTTTTCTCGAGTTGCGGCGGGAACCTGGGGTATATTCTCGAGTTACGACGGGGATGGCCCTTCCACCCACGTGTTTGTTCAGCGACGTCAGGACTCCTGCCTAGTTGCGAGGGACAACTCGGGATTCTCCTCGAGGCTTGGCAGGGCAATTGGGACACCTCTCCAGCTGAGGCGGGAGACCAAGGGTCCCTTTCCACGTGCCACAGGAATCCTGGGACTCCTATCAAGTTTCACGAGGAGTCAGGCATCCTCTCCTTTGGAGGCACTGATCTCCGCGTACCTCTGGAGTTTTCAAAGGATGTAAGGCTTCCGGTCGCGATGAGGTGGGGAACTAGGTCTTTCTCTGTGGTCTCCACAGGGGATTCAGACATCCTTTCGTCTTGCGAGATGCAAGACGAGCCTGCATTCAAGTCACTGCAGGGATATTCGGCCTTATTTCGAGTCAGGGCATCGCGGTGTCCATTCCACTTGAGGCCGCAAACTCAGGGTCCCTCTCACATAGCTAGAGCTGAGAGAAGCCTCCTCTTGCGGTGCTTGTGGTAAGGTGGTATTCCTCTGGAGTCGAAGCCAGGGACTAACCTCTCATCTCGAGTTGATTTTTGGGCCACGGAGCTCTTTCGTGTTGCTACAGTGACCTCAGGATCCCTCTAGCCTTGAAACAGTGTTCTTGGGGTTTCTCTGGAGTGCCATCAAGGAAATCAAGGCTCCTTTCATGTGTGATGTGCAACACGGAATTGTTCTGCACGCATTGCAGGGGAATCGGTCCTCATCTCGCGGCGAGGGGGAAGTCTCATTGTTTTTCTCAAGTTGCGGCGGTAACCTGGGGTATATTCTCGAGTTACAACGGGGATGGCCCTTCGACCCACGTGTTTGTTCAGCGACGTCAGCACTCCTGCCTAGTTGCGAGGGACAACTCGAGATTCTCCTCGAGGCTGGGCAGGGCAATTGGGACGCCTCTCCAGCTGAGGCGGGAGTCCAAGGGTCACTTTCCACGTGCCACAGGAATCCTGGGACTGCTATCAAGTTTCACGAGGAGTCAGGCAACGTCTCCTTTGGAGGCACTGATCTCCCTGGACCTCTGGAGTTTTCAAAGGATGTGAGGCCTCCGGTCGCGATGAGGTGGGGAACTAGGTCTTTCTCTGTGGTCTCCACAGGGGATTCAGACATCCTTTCATCTTGGGAGATGCAAGACGAGCCTGCATTCAAGTCACTGCAGGGATATCCGGCCTGATTTCGAGTCAGGGCATCGCGGTGTCCATTCCACTTGAGGCCGCAAACTCAGGGTCCCTCTCACATACCTAGAGCTGAGAGAAGCCTCCTCTTGAGGTGCTTGTGGTAAGGTGGTATTCCTCTGGAGTCGAAGCCAGGGACTAACCTCTCATCTCGAGTTGATTTTTGGTCCACGGAGCTCTTTCGTGTTGCTACAGTGACCTCAGGATCCCTCTAGCCTTGAAACAGTGTTCTTGGGGTTTCTCTGGAGTGCCATCAAGGAAATCAAGGCTCCTTTCATGTGTGATGTGCAACACGGAATTGCTCTGCACGCAGTGCAGGGGAATCGGGCCTCATGTCGCGGCGAGGGGGAAGTCTCATGGTTTTTCTCGAGTTGCGGCGGGAACCTGGGGTATATTCTCGAGTTACGACGGGGATGGCCCTTCCACCCACGTGTTTGTTCAGCGACGTCAGGACTCCTGCCTAGTTGCGAGGGACAACTCGGGATTCTCCTCGAGGCTGGGCAGGGCAATTGGGACGCCTCTCCAGCTGAGGCGGGAGTCCAAGGGTCACTTTCCACGTGCCACAGGAATCCTGGGACACCTATCAAGTTTCACGAGGAGTCAGGCAACGTCTCCTTTGGAGGCACTGATCTCCCTGGACCTCTGGAGTTTTCAAAGGATGTGAGGCCTCCGGTCGCGACGAGGTGGGGAACTAGGTCTTTCTCTGTGGTCTCCACAGGGGATTCAGACATCCTTTCATCTTGGGAGATGCAAGACGAGCCTGCATTCAAGTCACTGCAGGGATATCCGGCCTTATTTCGAGTCAGGGCATCGCGGTGTCCATTCCACTTGAGGCCGCAAATTCAGGGTCCCTCTCACATACCTAGAGCTGAGAGAAGCCTCCTCTTGAGGTGCTTGTGGTAAGGTGGTATTCCTCTGGAGTCGAAGCCAGGGACTAACCTCTCATCTCGAGTTGATTCTTGGTCCACGGAGCTCTTTCGTGTTGGTACAGTGACCTCAGGATCCCTCTGGCCTTGAAACAGTGTTCTTGGGGTTTCTCTGGAGTGCCATCAAGGAAATCAAGGCTCCTTTCATGTGTGATGTGCAACACGGAATTGCTTTGCATGCAGTGCAGGGGAATCGGGCCTCATCTCACGGCGAGGGGGAAGTCTCATGGTTTCTCTCGAGTTGCGGCGGGAACCTGGGGTATATTCTCGAGTTACGACTGGGATGGCCCTTCCAGCCACGTGTTTGTTCAGCGACGTCAGGACTCCTGCCTAGTTGCGAGGGACAACTCGGGATTCTCCTCGAGGCTTGGCAGGGCAATTGGGACGCCTCTCCCGCTGAGGCGGGAGACCAAGGGTCCCTTTCCACGTGCCACAGGAATCCTGGGACTCCTATCAAGTTTCACGAGGAGTCAGGCATCGTTTCCTTTGGAGGCACTGATCTCCGCGTACCTCTGGAGTTTTCAAAGGATGTGAGGCCTCCGGTCGTGATGAGGTGGGGAACTAGGTCTTTCTCTGTGGTCTCCACAGGGGATTCAGACATCCTTTCATCTTGGAAGATTCAACACGAGCCTGCATTCAAGTCACTGCAGGGATATCCGGCCTTATTTCGAGTCATGGCATCGCGGTTTCCATTTCACTTGAGGCCGCAAATCAGGGTCCCTCTCACATACCTAGAGCTGAGAGAAGCCTCCTCTTGAGGTGCTTGTGGTAAGGTGGTATTCCTCTGGAGTCGAAGCCAAGGACTAACCTCTCATCTCGAGTTGATTTTTGGTCCACGGAGCTCTTTCGTGTGGCTACAGTGACCTCAGGATCCCTCTAGCCTTGAAACAGTGTTCTTGGGTTTTCTCTGGAGTGCCATTAAGGAAATCAAGGCTCCTTTCATGTGTGATGTGCAACACGGAATTGCTCTGCATGCAGTGCAGGGGAATCGGGCCTCATCTCGCGGCGAGGGGGAAGTCTCATGGTTTCTCTCGAGTTGCGGCGGGAACCTGGGGTATATTCTCGAGTTACGACTGGGATGACCCTTCCACCCACGTGTTTGTTCAGCGACGTCAGGACTCCTGCCTAGTTGCGAGGGACAACTCGGGATTCTCCTCGAGGCTTGGCAGGGCAATTGGGACGCCTCTCCCGCTGAGGCGGGAGTCCAAGGGTCACTTTCCACGTGCCACAGGAATCCTGGGACTCCTATCAAGTTTCACGAGGAGTCAGGCATCGTCTCCTTTGGAGGCACTGATCTCCGCGTACCTCTGGAGTTTTCAAAGGATGTGAGGCCTCCGGTCGTGATGAGGTGGGGAACTAGGTCTTTCTCTGTGGTCTCCACAGGGGATTCAGACATCCTTTCATCTTGGAAGATTCAACACGAGCCTGCATTCAAGTCACTGCAGGGATATCCGGCCTTATTTCGAGTCATGGCATCGCGGTTTCCATTTCACTTGAGGCCGCAAATTCAGGGTCCCTCTCACATACCTAGAGCTGAGAGAAGCCTCCTCTTGAGGTGCTTGTGGTAAGGTGGTATTCCTCTGGAGTCGAAGCCAGGGACTAACCTCTCATCTCGAGTTGATTTTTGGTCCACGGAGCTCTTTCGTGTGGCTACAGTGACCTCAGGATCCCTCTAGCCTTGAAACAGTGTTCTTGGGTTTTCTCTGGAGTGCCATCAAGGAAATCAAGGCTCCTTTCATGTGTGATGTGCAACACGGAATTGCTCTGCACGCAGTGCAGGGGAATCGGGCCTCATCTCGCGGCGAGGGGGAAGTCTCATGGTTTTTCTCGAGTTGCGGCGGGAACCTGGGGTATATTCTCGAGTTACGACGGGGATGGACCTTCCACCCACGTGTTTGTTCAGCGACGTCAGGACTCCTGCCTAGTTGCGAGGGACAACTCGGGATTCTCCTTGAGGCTTGGCAGGGCAATTGGGACGCCTCTCCAGCTGAGGCGGGAGACCAAGGGTCCCTTTCCACGTGCCACAGGAATCCTGGGACTCCTATCAAGATTCACGAGGAGTCAGGCATCGTCTCCTTTGGAGGCACTGATCTCCGCGTACCTCTGGAGTTTTCAAAGGATGTGAGGCCTCCGGTCGCGATGAGGTGGGGAACTAGGTCTTTCTCTGTGGTCTCCACAGGGGATTCAGACATCCTTTCATCTTCGGAGATGCAAGACGAGCCTGCATTCCAGTCACTGCAGGGATATCCCGCCTTATTTCGAGTCAGGGCATCGCGGTGTCCATTCCACTTGAGGCCGCAAACTCAGGGTCGCTCTCACATACATAGAGCTGAGAGAAGCCTCCTCTTGAGGTGCTTGTGGAAAGGTGGTATTGCTCTGGAGTCGAAGCCAGGGACTAACCTCTCATCTCGAGTTGATTTTTGGTCCACGGAGCTCTTTCGTGTTGCTACAGTGACCTCAGGATCCCTCTAGCCTTGAAACAGTGTTCTTGGGGTTTCTCTGGTGTGCCATCAAGGAAATCAAGGCTCCTTTCATGTGTGATGTGCAACACGGAATTGCTCTGCACGCAGTGCAGGGGAATCGGGCCTCATGTCGCGGCGAGGGGGAAGTCTCATGGTTTCTCTCGAGTTGCGGCGGGAACCTGGGGTATATTCTCGAGTTACGACGGGGATGGCCCTTCCAGCCACGTGTTTGTTCAGCGACGTCAGGACTCCTGCCTAGATGCGAGGGACAACTCGGGATTCTCCTCGAGGCTTGGCAGGGCAATTGGGATGCCTCTCCAGCTGAGGCGGGAGACCAAGGGTCCCTTTCCACGTGCCACAGGAATCCTGGGACTCCTATCAAGTTTCACGAGGAGTCAGGCATCGTCTCCTTTGGAGGCACTGATCTCCGCGTACCTCTGGAGTTTTCAAAGGATGTGAGGCCTCCGGTCGTGATGAGGTGGGGAACTAGGTCTTTCTCTGTGGTCTCCACAGGGGATTCAGACATCCTTTCGTCTTGGAAGATTCAACACGAGCCTGCATTCAAGTCACTGCAGGGATATCCGGCCTTATTTCGAGTCATGGCATCGCGGTTTCCATTTCACTTGAGGCCGCAAATTCAGGGTCCCTCTCACATACCTAGAGCTGAGAGAAGCCTCCTCTTGAGGTGCTTGTGGTAAGGTGGTATTCCTCTGGAGTCGAAGCCAGGGACTAACCTCTCATCTCGAGTTGATTTTTGGTCCACTGAGCTCTTTCGTGTGGCTACAGTGACCTCAGGATCCCTCTAGCCTTGAAACAGTGTTCTTGGGTTTTCTCTGGAGTGCCATTAAGGAAATCAAGGCTCCTTTCATGTGTGAAGTGCAACACGGAATTGCTCTGCACGCAGTGCAGGGGAATCGGGCCTCATGTCGCGGCGAGGGGGAAGTCTCATGGTTTTTCTCGAGTTGCGGCGGGAACCTGGGGTATATTCTCGAGTTACGACGGGGATGGACCTTCCACCCACGTGTTTGTTCAGCGACGTCAGGACTCCTGCCTAGTTGCGAGGGACAACTCAGGATTCTCCTCGAGGCTTGGCAGGGCAATTGGGACGCCTCTCCAGCTGAGGCGGGAGACCAAGGGTCCCTTTCCACGTGCCACAGGAATCCTGGGACTCCTATCAAGTTTCACGAGGAGTCAGGCATCGTCTCCTTTGGAGGCACTGATCTCCGCGTACCTCTGGAGTTTTCAAAGGATGTGAGGCCTCCGGTCGCGATGATGTGGGGAACTAGGTCTTTCTCTGTGGTCTCCACAGGGGATTCAGACATCCTTTCGTCTTGGGAGATGCAAGACGAGCCTGCATTCAATTCACTGCAGGGATGTCCGGCCTTATTTCGAGTCAGGGCATTGCGGTCTCCATTCGACTTGAGGCCGCAAACTCAGGGTCGCTCTCACATACATAGAGCTGAGAGAAGCCTCCTCTTGAGGTGCTTGTGGTAAGGTGGTATTCCTCTGGAGTCGAAGCCAGGGACTAACCTCTCATCTCGAGTTGATTTTTGGTCCACGGAGCTCTTTCGTGTTGCTACAGTGACCTCAGGATTCCTCTAGCCTTGAAACAGTGTTCTTGGGGTTTCTCTGGAGTGCCATCAAGGAAATCAAGGCTCCTTTCATGTGTGATGTGCAACACGGAATTGCTCTGCATGCAGTGCAGGGGTATCAGGCCTCATCTCCCGGCGAGGGGGAAGTCTCATGGTTTTTCTCGAGTTGCGGTGGGAACCTGGGGAATATTCTCGAGTTACGAGGGGATGGCCCTTCCACACACGTGTTTGTTCAGTGACGTCAGACTCCTGCCTATTTGCGAGGGACAACTCGGGATTCTTCTCGAGGCTTGGCAGGGCAATTGGGACGCCTCTCCAGCTGAGGCGGGCGACCAAGGTTCCCTTTCCACGTGACACAGGAATCCTGGGACACCTATCAAGTTTCACGAGGAGTCAGGCATCGTCTCCTTTGGAGGCACTGATCTCCGCGTACCTCTGGAGTTTTCAAGGGATGTGAGGCCTCCGGTCGTGATGAGGTGGGGAACTAGGTCTTTCTCTGTGGTCGCCACAGGGGATTCAGACATCCTTTCATCTTGGGAGATGCAAGACGAGCCTGCATTCAAGTCACTGCAGGGATATCCGGCCTGATTTCGAGTCAGGGCATCGCGGTGTCCATTCCACTTGAGGCCGCAAACTCAGGGTCCCTCTCACATACCTAGAGCTGAGAGAAGCCTCCTCTTGAGGTGCTTGTGGTAAGGTGGTATTCCTCTGGAGTCGAAGCTAGGGACTAACCTCTCATTTCGAGTTGATTTTTGGTCCACGGAGCTCTTTCGTGCTGCTACAGTGACCTCATGATCCCTCTAGCCTTGAAACAGTGTTCTTGGGGTTTCTCTGAAGTGCCATCAAGGAAATCAAGGCTCCTTTCATGTTTGATGTGCAACACGGAATTGCTCTGCACGCAGTGCAGGGGAATCGGGCCTCATCTCGCGGCGAGTTGGAAGTCTCATGGTTTTTCTCGAGTTGCGGCGGGAACCTGGGGTATATTCTCGAGTTACGTCGGGGATGGCCCTTCCAGCCACGTGTTTGTTCAGCGACGACAGGACTCCTGCCTAGTTGCGAGGGACAACTCGGGATTCTCCTCGAGGCTTGGCAGGGCAATTGGGACGCCTCTCCAGCTGAGGCGGGAGACCAAGGATCCCTTTCCACGTGCCACAGGAATCCTGGGACTCCTATCAAGTTTCACGAGGAGTCCGGCATCGTCTCCTTTGGAGGCACTGATCTCCGCGGACCTCTGGAGTTTTCAAAGGATGTGAGGCCTCCAGTCGCAATGAGGTGGGGAACTAGGTCTTTCTCTGTGGTCTCCACAGGGGATTCAGACATCCTTTCGTCTTGGGAGATGCAAGACGAGCCTGCATTCAAGTCACTGCAGGGATATCCAGCCTTATTTCGAGTCAGGGCATCGCGGTGTCCATTCCACTTGAGGCCGCAAACTCAGGGTCCCTCTCACATACCTAGAGCTAAGAGAAGTCTCCTCTTGAGGTGCTTGTGGTAAGGTGGTATTCCTCTTGAGTCGAAGCCAGGGACTAACCTTTCATCTCGAGTTGAGTTTTGGTCCACGGAGCTCTTTCGTGTTACTACAGTGACCTCACGATCTCTCTAGCCTTGAAACAGTGTTCTTGGGGTTTCTCTGGAGTGCCATCAAGGAAATCAAGGCTCCTTTCATGTGTGATGTGCAACACGGAATTGCTCTGCATGCAGTGCAGGGTATCGGGCCTCATTTTGCTGCGAGGGGGATGTCTAATGGTTTTTCTCGAGTTGCGATTGGAACCTGGGGTATATTCTCGAGTTACGACGGGGATGGCCCTTCCACACACGTGTTTGTTCAGCGACGTCAGACTCCTGCCTAGTTGCGAGGGACAACTCGGGATTCTCCTCGAGGCTTGGCAGGGCAATTGGGACGCCTCTCCAGCTGAGGCGGGAGACCAAGGGTCCCTTTCCACGTGCCACAAGAATCCTGGGACTCCTATCAAGTTTCACGAGGAGTCAGGCATCGTCTCCTTTGGCGGCACTGATCTCCGTGTACCTCTGGAGTTTTCAAAGGATGTGAGGCCTCCGGTCGCGATGAGGTGGGAACTAGGTCTTTTTCTGTGGTCTCCACAGGGGATTCAGACATCCGTTCATCTTGGGAGATGCAAGACGAGCCTGCATTCAAGTCACTGCAGGGATATCCGGCCTTATTTTGCGTCAGGGCATTACAGTGTCCATTCCACTTGAGGCCGCAAACTCAGGGTCCCTCTCACATACCTAGAGCTGAGAGAAGTCTCCTCTTGAGGTGCTTGTGGTAAGGTGGTATTCCTCTGGAGTCGAAGCCAGGGACTAACCTCTCATCTCGAGTTGATTTTTGGTCCACGGAGCTCTTTTGTGTTGCTACAGTGACCTCAGGATCCCTCTAGCCTTGAAACAGTGTTCTTGGGGTTTCTCTGGAGTGCCATCAAGGAAATCAAGGCTCCTTTCATGTGTGATGTGCAACACGGAATTGCTCTGCACACAGTGCAGGGGAATCGGGCCTCATCTCGTGGCGAGGGGGAAGTCTCATGGTTTCTCTCGAGTTGCGGCGGGAACCTGGGGTATATTCTCGAGTTACGACGGGGATGGCCCTTCCACCCACGTGTTTGTTCAGCAACGTCAGGACTCCTGCCTAGTTGCGAGGGACAACTCGGGATTCTCCTCGAGGCTTGGCAGGGCAATTGGGACACCTCTCCAGCTGAGGCGGGAGTCCAAGGGTCACTTTCCACGTGCCACAGGAATCCTGGGACTGCTATCAAGTTTCACGAGGAGTCAGGCAACGTCTCCTTTGGAGGCACTGATCTCCCTGGAACTCTGGAGTTTTCAAAGGATGTGAGGCCTCCGGTCGCGAAGAGGTGGGGAACTAGGTCTTTCTCTGTGGTCTCCACAGGGGATTCAGACATCCTTTCATCTTGGGAGATGCAAGACGAGCCTGCATTCAAGTCACTGCAGGGATATCCGGCCTTATTTCGAGTCAGGGCATCGCGGTGTCCATTCCACTTGAGGCCGCAAACTCAGGGTCCCTCTCACATACCTAGAGCTGAGAGAAGCCTCCTCTTGAGGTGCTTGTGGTAAGGTGGTATTCCTCTTGAGTCGAAGCCAGGGACTAACCTCTCATTTCGAGTTGATTCTTGGTCCACGGAGCTCTTTCGTGTTGGTACAGTGACCTCAGGATCCCTCTGGCCTTGAAACAGTGTTCTTGGGGTTTCTCTGGAGTGCCATCAAGGAAATCAAGGCTCCTTTCATGTGTGATGTGCAACACGGAATTGCTTTGCATGCAGTGCAGGGGAATCGGGCCTCATGTCGCGGCGAGGGGGAAGTCTCATGGTTTCTCTCGAGTTGCGGCGGGAACCTGGGGTATATTCTCGAGTTACGACTGGGATGGCCCTTCCAGCCACGTGTTTGTTCAGCGACGACAGGACTCCTGCCTAGTTGCGAGGGACAACTCGGGATTCTCCTCGAGGCTTGGCAGGGCAATTGGGACGCCTCTCCAGCTGAGGCGGGAGACCAAGGGTCCCTTTCCACGTGCCACAGGAATCCTGGGACTCCTATCAAGTTTCACGAGGAGTCAAGCATCGTCTCCTTTGGAGGCACTGATCTCCGCGTACCTCTGGAGTTTTCAAAGGATGTGAGGCCTCCGGTCGTGATGAGGTGGGGAACTAGGTCTTTCTCTGTGGTCTCCACAGGGGATTCAGACATCCTTTCGTCTTGGAAGATTCAACACGAGCCTGCATTCAAGTCACTGCAGGGATATCCGGCCTTATTTCGTGTCATGGCATCGCGGTTTCCATTTCACTTGAGGCCGCAAATTCAGGGTCCCTCTCACATACCTAGAGCTGAGAGAAGCCTACTCTTGAGGTGCTTGTGGTAAGGTGGTATTCCTCTGGAGTCGAAGCCAGGGACTAACCTCTCATCTCGAGTTGATTTTTGGTCCACGGAGCTCTTTCGTGTGGCTACAGTGACCTCAGGATCCCTCTAGCCTTGAAACAGTGTTCTTGGGTTTTCTCTGGAGTGCCATTAAGGAAATCAAGGCTCCTTTCATGTGTGATGTGCAACACGGAATTGCTCTGCACGCAGTGCAGGGGAATCGGGCCTCATGTCGCGGCGAGGGGGAAGTCTCATGGTTTTTCTCGAGTTGCGGCGGGAACCTGGGGTATATTCTCGAGTTACGACGGGGATGGACCTTCCACCCACGTGTTTTTTCAGCGACGTCAGGACTCCTGCCTAGTTGCGAGGGACAACTCAGGATTCTCCTCGAGGCTTGGCAGGGCAATTGGGACGCCTCTCCAGCTGAGGCGGGAGACCAAGGGTCCCTTTCCACGTGCCACAGGAATCCTGGGACTCCTATCAAGTTTCACGAGGAGTCAGGCATCGTCTCCTTTGGAGGCACTGATCTCCGCGTACCTCTGGAGTTTTCAAGGGATGTGAGGCCTCCGGTCGTGATGAGGTGGGGAACTAGGTCTTTCTCTGTGGTCTCCACAGGCGATTCAGACATCCTTTCATCTTGGGAGATGCAAGACGAGCCTGCATTCAAGTCACTGCAGGGATATCCGGCCTGATTTCGAGTCAGGGCATCGCGGTGTCCATTCCACTTGAGGCCGCAAACTCAGGGTCCCTCTCACATACCTAGAGCTGAGAGAAGCCTCCTCTTGAGGTGCTTGTGGTAAGGTGGTATTCCTCTGGAGTCGAAGCCAGGGACTAACCTCTCATCTCGAGTTGATTTTGGGTCCACGGAGCTCTTTCGTGTTGCTACAGTGACCTCATGATCCCTCTAGCCTTGAAACAGTGTTCTTGGGGTTTCTCTGAAGTGCCATCAAGGAAATCAAGGCTCCTTTCATGTTTGATGTGCAACACGGAATTGCTCTGCACGCAGTGCAGGGGAATCGGGCCTCATCTCGCGGCGAGTTGGAAGTCTCATGGTTTTTCTCGAGTTGCGGCGGGAACCTGGGGTATATTCTCGAGTTACGACGGGGATGGCCCTTCCACCCACGTGTTTGTTCAGTGACGTCAGGACTCCTGCCTAGTTGCGAGGGACAACTCGGGATTCTCCTCGAGTCTTGGCAGGGCAATTGGGACGCCTCTCCAGCTGAGGCGGGAGACCAAGGGTCCGTTTCCCCGTGCCACAGGAATCCTGGGACTCCTATCAAGTTTCACGAGGAGTCAGGCATCGTCTCCTTTGGAGGCACTGATCTCCGCGTACCTCTGGAGTTTTCAAAGGATGTGAGGCCTCCGGTCGCCATGAGGTAGGAAACTAGGTCTTTCTCTGTGGTCTCCACAGGGGATTCAGACATTCGTTCATTATGGGAGATGCAAGACGAGCCTGCATTCAAGTCACTGCAGGGATATCCGGCCTTATTTCGCGTCAGGGCATCGCAGTGTCCATTCCACTTGAGACCGCAAAATCAGGGTCCTCTCACATACCTAGAGCTGAGAGAATCCTCCTCTTGAGGTGCTTGTGGTAAGGTGGTATTCCTCTGGAGTCGAATCCAGGGACTAACCTCTCATCTCGAGTTGATTTTTGGTCCACGGAGCTCTTTCGTGTGGCTACAGTGACCTCAGGATCCCTCTAGCCTTGAAACAGTGTTCTTGGGGTTTCTCTGGAGTGCCATCAAGGAAATCAAGGCTCCTTTCATATGTGATGTGCAACACGGAATTGCTCTGCACGCAGTGCAGGGGAATCGGGCCTCATCTCACGGCGAAGGGGAAGTCTCATGGTTTTTCTCGAGTTGCGGTGGGAACCTGGGGTATATTCTCGAGTTACGACGGGGATGGCCCTACCACCCACGTGTTTGTTCAGCGACGTCAGGACTCCTGCCTAGTTGCGAGGGACAACTCGGGATTCTCCTCGAGGCTTGGCAGGGCAATTGGGACGCCTCTCCAGCTGAGGCGGGAGACCAAGGGTCCCTTTCGATATGCCACAGGAATCCTGGGACTCCTATCAAGTTTCATGAGGAGTCAGGCATCGTCTCCTTTTGAGGCACTGATCTCCGCGTACCGCTGGAGTTTTCAAAGGATGTGAGGCCTCCGGTCGCCATGAGGTTGGGAACTAGGTCTTTCTCTGTGGTCTACACAGGGGATTCAGACATCCTTTCATCTTGGGAGATGCAAGACAAGCCTGCATTCCAGTCACTGCAGGGATATCCCGCCTTATTTCGAGTCAGGGCATCGCGGTGTCCATTCCACTTGAGGCCGAAAACTCAGGGTCCCTCTCATATACCTAGAGCTGAGAGAAGCCTCCTCTTGAGGTGCTTGTGGAAAGGTGGTATTCCTCTGGAGTCGAAGCCAGGGACTAACCTCCCATCTCGAGTTGATTTTTGGTCCACGGAGCTCTTTCGTGTTGCTACAGTGACCTCAGGATCCCTCTATCCTTGAAACAGTGTTCTTGGGGTTTGTCAGGAGTGCCATCAAGGAAATCAAGGCTCCTTTCATGTGTGATGTGCAACACGGAATTGCCCTGCACGCAGTGCAGGGGAATCAGGCCTCATCTCACGGCGAGGGGGAAGTCTCATGGTTTTTCTCGAGTTGCGGCGGAAACCTGTGGTATATTCTCGAATTACGATGGGGATGGCCCTTCCACGCACGTGGTTGTTCAGCGACGTCAGGACTCCAGCCTAGTTGCGAGGGACAACTCGGGATTCTCCTCGAGGCTTGGAAGGGCAATTGGGATGCCTCTCCAGCTGAGGCGGGAGACCAAGAGTCCCTTTCCATGTGCCACAGGAATCCTGGGACTCCTATCAAGTTTCACGAGGAGTCAGGCATCGACTCCTTTGGAGGCACTGATCTCCGCGTACCTCTGGAATTTTCAAAGGATGTGAGGCCTCCGGTCGCCATGAGGTGGGAAACTAGGTCTTTCTCTGTGGTCTCCACAGGGGATTCGAACATTCGTTCATTTTGGGAGATGCAAGACGAGCCTGCATTCAAGTCACTGCAGGGATATCCGGCCTTATTTCGCGTCAGGGCATCGCAGTGTCCATTCCACTTGAGGCCGCAAAATCAGGGTCCCTCTCACATACCTAGAGCTGATAGAATCCTCCTCTTGAGGTGCTTGTCGTAAGGTGGTATTCCTCTGGAGTCGAATCCAGGGACTAACCTCTCATCTCGAGTTGATTCTTGGTCAACGGAGCTCTTTCGTGTTGCTACAGTGACCTCAGGATTCCTCTAGCCTTGAAACAGTGTTCTTTGGGTTTCTCTGGAGTGCCATCAAGGAAATTAAGACTCCTTTCATGTGTGATGTGCAACACGGAATTGCTCTGCACGCAGTGCAGAGTATCGGGCCTCATTTTGCTGCGAGGGGGATGTCTAATGGTTTTTCTCGAGTTGCGATTGGAACCTGGGGTATATTCTCGAGTTACGACGGGGATGGCCCTTCCACACACGTGTTTGTTCAGCGACGTCAGACTCCTGCCTAGTTGCGAGGGACAACTCGGGATTCTCCTCGAGGCTTGGCAGGGCAATTGGGACGCCTCTCCAGCTGAGGCGGGAGACCAAGGGTCCCTTTCCACGTGCCACAAGAATCCTGGGACTCCTATCAAGTTTCACGAGGAGTCAGGCATCGTCTCCTTTGGAATCACTGATCTCCGCGTACCTCTGGAGTTTTCAAAGGATGTGAGGCCTCCGGTCGCGATGAGGTGGGAACTAGGTCTTTTTCTGTGGTCTCCACCGGGGATTCAGACATCCGTTCATCTTGGGAGATGCAAGACGAGCCTGCATTCAAGTCACTGCAGGAATATCCGGCCTTATTTTGCGTCAGGGCATTGCAGTGTCCATTCCACTTGAGGCCGCAAACTCAGGGTCCCTCTCACATACCTAGAGCTGAGAGAAGCCTCCTCTTGAGGTGCTTGTGGTAAGGTGGTATTCCTCTGGAGTCGAAGCCAGGGACTAACCTCTCATCTCGAGTTGATTTTTGGTCCACGAAGCTCTTTCGTGTTGCTACAGTGACCTCATGATCCCTCTAGCCTTGAAACAGTGTTCTTGGGGTTTCTCTGAAGTGCCATCAAGGAAATCAAGGCTCCTTTCATGTTTGATGTGCAACACGGAATTGCTCTGCACGCAGTGCAGGGGAATCGGGCCTCATCTCGCGGCGAGTTGGAAGTCTCATGGTTTTTCTCGAGTTGCGGCGGGAACCTGGGGAATATTCTCGAGTTACGTCGGGGATGGCCCTTCCAGCCACGTGTTTGTTCAGCGACGACAGGACTCCTGCCTAGTTGCGAGGGACAACTCGGGATTCTCCTCGAGGCTTGGCAGGGCAATTGGGACGACTCTCCAGCTGAGGCGGGAGACCAAGGATCCCTTTCCACGTGCCACAGGGATCCTGGGACACCTATCAAGTTTCACGAGGAGTCCGGCATCGTCTCCTTTGGAGTCACTGATCTCCGCGGACCTCTGGAGTTTTCAAAGGATGTGAGGCCTCCGGTCGCGATGAGGTGGGGAACTAGGTCTTTCTCTGTGGTCTCCACAGGGGATTCAGACATCCTTTCGTCATGGGAGATGCAAGACGAGCCTGCATTCAAGTCACTGCAGGGATATCCAGCCTTATTTTGAGTCAGGGCATCGCGGTGTCCATTCCACTTGAGGCCGCAAACTCAGGGTCCCTCTCACATACCTAGAGCTGAGAGAAGTCTCCTCTTGAGGTGCTTGTGGTAAGGTGGTATTCCTCTTGAGTCGAAGCCAGGGACTAACCTTTCATCTCGAGTTGAGTTTTGGCCACGGAGCTCTTTCGTGTTACTACAGTGACCTCACGATCCCTCTAGCCTTGAAACAGTGTTCTTGGGGTTTCTCTGGAGTGCCATCAAGGAAATCAAGGCTCCTTTCATGTGTGATGTGCAACACGGAATTGCTCTGCACGCAGTGCAGTGTATCGGGCCTCATTTTGCTGCGAGGGGGATGTCTAATGGTTTTTCTCGAGTTGCGATTGGAACCTGGGGTATATTCTCGAGTTACGACGGGGATGGCCCTTCCACACACGTGTTTGTTCAGCGACGTCAGACTCCTGCCTAGTTGCGAGGGACAACTCGGGATTCTCCTCGAGGCTTGGCAGGGCAATTGGGACGCCTCTCCAGCTGAAGCGGGATACCAAGGGTCCCTTTCCACGTGCCACAAGAATCCTGGGACTCCTATCAAGTTTCACGAGGAGTCAGGCATCGTCTCCTTTGGAGGCACTGATCTCCGCGTACCTCTGGAGTTTTCAAAGGATGTGAGGCCTCCGGTCGCGATGAGGTGGGAACTAGGTCTTTTTCTGTGGTCTCCACAGGGGATTCAGACATCCGTTCATCTTGGGAGATGCAAGACGAGCCTGCATTCAAGTCACTGCAGGGATATCCGGCCTTATTTTGCGTCAGGGTATTGCAGTGTCCATTCCATTTGAGGCCGCAAACTCAGGGTCCCTCTCACATAGCTAGAGCTGAGAGAAGTCTCCTCTTGAGGTGCTTGTGGTAAGGTGGTATTCCTCTGGAGTCGAAGCCAGGGACTAACCTCTCATCTCGAGTTGATTTTTGGTCCACGGAGCTCTTTCGTGTTGCTACAGTGACCTCAGGAAACCTCTAGCCTTGGAACAGTGTTCTTGGGGTTTCTCTGGAGTGCCATCAAGGAAATCAAGGCTCCTTTCATGTGTGATGTGCAACACGGAATTGCTCTGCATGCAGTGCAGGGGAATCCGGCCTCATCTCGCGGCGAGGGGGAATTCTCATGGTTTTTCTCAAGTTGCGGTGGGAACCTGGGGAATATTCTCGAGTTACGAGGGGATGGCCCTTCCACACACGTGTTTGTTCAGTGACGTCAGACCCCTGCCTATTTGCGAGGGACAACTCGGGATTCTTCTCGAGGCTTGGCAGGGCAATTGGGACGCCTCTCCAGCTGAGGCGGGCGACCAAGGGTCCCTTTCCACGTGCCACAGGAATCCTGGGACTCCTATCAAGTTTCACGAGGAGTCAGGCATCGTCTCCTTTGGAGGCACTGATCTCCGCGTACCTCTGGAGTTTTCAAGGGATGTGAGGCCTCCGGTCGTGATGAGGTGGGGAACTAGGTGTTTCTCTGTGGTCTCCACAGGGGATTCAGACATCCTTTCGTCTTCGGAGATGCAAGACAAGCCTGCATTCAAGTCACTGCAGGGATATCCGGCCTGATTTCGAGTCAGGGCATCACGGTGTCCATTCCACTTGAGGCCGCAAACTCAGGGTCCCTCTCACATACCTAGAGCTGAGAGAAGCCTCCTCTTGAGGTGCTTGTGGTAAGGTGGTATTCCTCTGGAGTCGAAGCCAGGGACTAACCTCTCATCTCGAGTTGATTTTTGGTCCACGGAGCTCTTTCGTGTTGCTACAGTGACCTCAGGATCCCTCTAGCCTTGAAACAGTGTTCTTGGGGTTTCTCTGGAGTGCCATCAAGGAAATCAAGGCTCCTTTCATGTGTGATGTGCAACACGGAATTGCTCTGCAGGCAGTGCAGGGTATCGGGCCTCATTTTGCTGCGAGGGGGATGTCTAATGGTTTTTCTCGAGTTGCGATTGGAACCTGGGGTATATTCTCGAGTTACGACGGGGATGGCCCTTCCACCCACGTGTTTGTTCAGCGACGTCAGACTCCTGCCTAGTTGCGAGGGACAACTCGGGATTCTCCTCGAGGCTTGGCAGGGCAATTGGGACGCCTCTCCAGCTGAGGCGGGAGACCAAGGGTCCCTTTCCACGTGCCACAGGAATCCTGGGACTCCTATCAAGTTTCACGAGGAGTCAGGCATCGTCTCCTTTGGAGGCACTGATCTCCGCGTACCTCTGGAGTTTTCAAAGGATGTGAGGCCTCCGGTCGCGATGAGGTGGGAACTAGGTCTTTTTCTGTGGTCTCCACAGGGGATTCAGACATCCGTTCATCTTGGGAGATGCAAGACGAGCCTGCATTCAAGTCACTGCAGGGATATCCGGCCTTATTTTGCGTCAGGGCATTGCAGTGTCCATTCAACTTGAGGCCGCAAAATCAGGGTCCCTCTCACATACCTAGAGCTGAGAGAAGCCTCCTCTTGAGGTGCTTGTAGTAAGGTGGTATTGCCCTGAAGTCGAAGCCAGGGACTAACCTCTCTTCTCGAGTTGATTTTTGGTCCACGGAGCTCTTTCGTGTTGCTACAGTGACCTCAGGATCCCTCTATCCTTGAAACAGTGTTCTTGGGGTTTCTCTGGAGTGCCATCAAGGAAATCAAGGCTCCTTTCATGTGTGATGTGCAACACGGAATTGCTCTGCACGCAGTGCAGGGGAATCGGGCCTCATCTCGCGGCGAGGGGGAAGTCTCATGGTTTTTCTCGAGTTGCGGCGGGAACCTGGCGTATATTCTCGAGTTCCGACGGAGATGGCCCTTCCACCCACGTGTTTGTTCAGCGACGTCAGGACTCCTGCCTAGTTGCGAGGGACAACTCGGGATTCTCCTCGAGGCTTGGCAGGGCAATTGGGACGCCTCTCCAGCTGAGGTGGGCGACCAAGGGTCCCTTTCCACGTGCCACAGGAATCCTGGGACTCCAATCAAGTTTCACGAGGAGTCAGGCATCGTCTCCTTTGGAGGCACTGATCTCCGCGTACCTCTGGAGTTTTCAAAGGATGTGAGGCATCCGGTCGCGATGAGGTGGGGAACTAGGTCTTTCTCTGTGGTCTCCACAGGGGATTCAGACATCCTTTCGTCTTGGGAGATGCAAGACGAGCCTGCATTCAAGTCACTGCAGGGATATCCAGCCTTATTTCAAGTCAGGGCATCGCGGTCTCCATTCCACTTGAGGCCGCAAACTCAGGGTCCCTCTCACATACATAGAGCTGAGAGAAGCCTTCTCTTGAGGTGCTTGTGGTAAGGTGGTATTCCTCTGGAGTCGAAGCCAGGGACTAACCTCTCATCTCGAGTTGATTTTTGGTCCACGGAGCTCTTTCGTATTGCTACAATGACCTCAGGATCCCTCAACCTTGAAACAGTGTTCTTGGGGTTTCTCTGGAGTGCCATCAAGGAAATCAAGGCTCCTTTCATGTGTGATGTGCAACACGGAATTGCTCTGCACGCAGTGCAGGGGAATCGGGCCTCATCTCGCGACGAGGGGGAAGTCTCATGGTTTTTCTCGAGTTGCGGCGGGAACCTGGGGTATATTCTCGAGTTACAACGGGGATGGCCCTTCCACCCACGTGTTTGTTCAGCGAAGTCAGGACTCCTGCCTAGTTGCGAGGGACAACTCCGGATTCTCCTCGAGGCTTGGCAGGGCAATTGGGACGCCTCTCCAGCTGAGGTGGGAGACCAAGGGTCCCTTTCCACGTGCCACAGGAATCCTGGGACTCCTATCAAGTTTCACGAGGAGTCAGGCATCGACTCCTTTGGAGGCACTGATCTCCGCGTACCTCTGGAGTTTTCAAAGGATGTGAGGCCTCCGGTCGCCATGAGGTGGGAAACTAGGTCTTTCTCTGTGGTCTCCACAGGGGATTCGAACATTCGTTCATTTTGGGAGATGCAAGACGAGCCTGCATTCAAGTCACTGCAGGGATATCCGGCCTTATTTCGCGTCAGGGCATCGCAGTGTCCATTCCACTTGAGGCCGCAAAATCAGGGTCCCTCTCACATACCTAGAGCTGATAGAATCCTCCTCTTGAGGTGCTTGTGGTAAGGTGGTATTCCTCTGGAGTCGAATCCAGGGACTAACCTCTCATCTCGAGTTGATTCTTGGTCCACGGAGCTCTTTCGTGTTGCTACAGTGACCTCAGGATTCCTCTAGCCTTGAAACAGTGTTCTTTGGGTTTCTCTGGAGTGCCATCAAGGAAATTAAGACTCCTTTCATGTGTGATGTGCAACACGGAATTGCTCTGCACGCAGTGCAGGGTATCGGGCCTAATTTTGCTGCGAGGGGGATGTCTAATGGTTTTTCTCGAGTTGCGAATGGAACCTGGGGTATATTCTCGAGTTACGACGGGGATGGCCCTTCCACACACGTGTTTGTTCAGCGACGTCAGACTCCTGCCTAGTTGCGAGGGACAACTCGGGATTCTCCTCGAGGCTTGGCAGGGCAATTGGGACGCCTCTCCAGCTGAGGCGGGAGACCAAGGGTCCCTTTCCACGTGCCACAAGAATCCTGGGACTCCTATCAAGTTTCACGAGGAGTCAGGCATCGTCTCCTTTGGAGGCACTGATCTCCGCGTACCTCTGGAGTTTTCAAAGGATGTGAGGCCTCCGGTCGCGATGAGGTGGGAACTAGGTCTTTTTCTGTGGTCTCCACAGGGGATTCAGACATCCGTTCATCTTGGGAGATGCAAGACGAGCCTGCATTCAAGTCACTGCAGGAATATCCGGCCTTATTTTGCGTCAGGGCATTGCAGTGTCCATTCCACTTGAGGCCGCAAACTCAGGGTCCCTCTCACATAGCTAGAGCTGAGAGAAGTCTCCTCTTGAGGTGCTTGTGGTAAGGTGGTATTCCTCTGGAGTCGAAGCCAGGGACTAACCTCTCATCTCGAGTTGATTTTTGGTCCACGGAGCTCTTTTGTGTTGCTACAGTGACCTCAGGATCCCTCTAGCCTTGAAACAGTGTTCTTGGGGTTTCTCTGGAGTGCCATCAAGGAAATCAAGGCTCCTTTCATGTGTGATGTGCAACACGGAATTGCTCTGCACGCAGTGCAGGGGAATCGGGCCTCATCTCGCGGCGAGGGGGAAGTCTCATGGTTTCTCTCGAGTTGCGGCGGGAACCTGGGGTATATTCTCGAGTTACGACGGGGATGGCCCTTCCACCCACGTGTTTGTTCAGCAACGTCAGGACTCCTGCCTAGTTGCGAGGGACAACTCGGGATTCTCCTCGAGGCTTGGCAGGGCAATTGGGACACCTCTCCAGCTGAGGCGGGAGACCAAGGGTCCCTTTCCACGTGCCACAGGAATCCGGGGACTCCTATCAAGTTTCACGAGGAGTCAGGCATCGTCTCCTTTGGAGGCACTGATCTCCGCGTACCTCTGGAGTTTTCAAAGGATGTGAGGCCTCCGGTCGCGATGAGGTGGGGAACTAGGTCTTTCTCTGTGGTCTCCACAGGGGATTCAGACATCCTTTCGTCTTGGGAGATGCAAGACGAGCCTGCATTCAAGTCACTGCAGGGATATCCGGCCTTATTTCGAGTCAGGGCATCGCGGTGTCCATTCCACTTGAGGCCGCAAACTCAGGGTCCCTCTCACATACCTAAAGCTGAGAGAAGCCTCCTCTTGAGGTGCTTGTGGTAAGGTGGTATTCCTCTGGAGTCGAAGCCAGGGACTAACCTCTCATCTCGAGTTGATTTTTGGTCCACGGAGCTCTTTCGTGTGGCTACAGTGACCTCAGGATCCCTCTAGCCTTGAAACAGTGTTCTTGGGTTTTCTCTGGAGTGCCATTAAGGAAATCAAGGCTCCTTTCATGTGTGATGTGCAACACGGAATTGCTCTGCACGCATTGCAGGGGAATCGGGCCTCATGTCGCGGCGAGGGGGAAGTCTCATGGTTTTTCTCGAGTTGCGGCGGGAACCTGGGGTATATTCTCGAGTTACGACGGGGATGGACCTTCCACCCACGTGTTTGTTCAGCGACGTCAGGACTCCTGCCTAGTTGCGAGGGACAACTCAGGATTCTCCTCGAGGCTTGGCAGGGCAATTGGGACGCCTCTCCAGCTGAGGCGGGAGACCAAGGGTCCCTTTCCACGTGCCACAGGAATCCTGGGACTCCTATCAAGTTTCACGAGGAGTCAGGCATCGTCTCCTTTGGAGGAACTGATCTCCGCGTACCTCTGGAGTTTTCAAAGGATGTGAGGCCTCCGGTCGCGATGAGGTGGGGAACTAGGTCTTTCTCTGTGGTCTCCACAGGGGATTCAGACATCCTTTCGTCTTGGGAGATGCAAGACGAGCCTGCATTCAATTCACTGCAGGGATATCCGGCCTTATTTCGAGTCAGGGCATTGCGGTCTCCATTCCACTTGAGGCCGCAAACTCAGGGTCGCTCTCACATACATAGAGCTGAGAGAAGCCTCCTCTTGAGGTGCTTGTGGTAAGGTGGTATTCCTCTGGAGTCGAAGCCAGGGACTAACCTCTCATCTCGAGTTGATTTTTGGTCCACGGAGCTCTTTCGTGTTGCTACAGTGACCTCAGGATCCCTCTAGCCTTGATACAGTGTTCTTGGGGTTTCTCTGGAGTGCCATCAAGGAAATCAAGGCTCCTTTCATGTGTGATGTGCAACACGGAATTGCTCTGCATGCAGTGCAGGGGAATCAGGCCTCATCTCCCGGCGAGGGGGAAGTCTCATGGTTTTTCTCGAGTTGCGGTGGGAACCTGGGGAATATTCTCGAGTTACGAGGGGATGGCCCTTCCACACACGTGTTTGTTCAGTGACGTCAGACTCCTGCCTATTTGCGAGGGACAACTCGGGATTCTTCTCGAGGCTTGGCAGGGCAATTGGGACGCCTCTCCAGCTGAGGCGGGCGACCAAGGGTCCCTTTCCACGTGCCACAGGAATCCTGGGACTCCTATCAAGTTTCACGAGGAGTCAGGCATCGTCTCCTTTGGAGGCACTGATCTCCGCGTACCTCTGGAGTTTTCAAGGGATGTGAGGCCTCCGGTCGTGATGAGGTGGGGAACTAGGTCTTTCTCTGTGGTCTCCACAGGCGATTCAGACATCCTTTCATCTTGGGAGATGCAAGACGAGCCTGCATTCAAGTCACTGCAGGGATATCCGGCCTGATTTCGAGTCAGGGCATCGCGGTGTCCATTCCACTTGAGGCCGCAAACTCAGGGTCCCTCTCACATACCTAGAGCTGAGAGAAGCCTCCTCTTGAGGTGCTTGTGGTAAGGTGGTATTCCTCTGGAGTCGAAGCCAGGGACTAACCTCTCATCTCGAGTTGATTTTTGGTCCACGGAGCTCTTTCGTGTTGCTACAGTGACCTCAGGATCCCTCTAGCCTTGAAACAGTGTTCTTGGGGTTTCTCTGGAGTGCCATCAAGGAAATCAAGGCTCCTTTCATGTGTGATGTGCAACACGGAATTGCTCTGCACGCAGTGCAGGGTATCGGGCCTCATTTTGCTGCGAGGGGGATGTCTAATGGTTTTTCTCGAGTTGCGATTGGAACCTGGGGTATATTCTCGAGTTCCGACGGAGATGGCCCTTCCACCCACGTGTTTGTTCACGACGTCAGGACTCCTGCCTAGTTGCGAGGGACAACTCGGGATTCTCCTCGAGGCTTGGCAGGGCAATTGGGACGCCTCTCCAGCTGAGGTGGGCGACCAAGGGTCCCTTTCCACGTGCCACAGGAATCCTGGGACTCCTATCAAGTTTCACGAGGCGTCAGGCATCGTCTCCTTTGGAGGCACTGATCTCCGCGTACCTCTGGAGTTTTCAAAGGATGTGAGGCATCCGGTCGCGATGAGGTGGGGAACTAGGTCTTTCTCTGTGGTCTCCACAGGGGATTCAGACATCCTTTCGTCTTGGGAGATGCAAGACGAGCCTGCATTCAAGTCACTGCAGGGATATCCAGCCTTATTTCAAGTCAGGGCATCGCGGTCTCCATTCCACTTGAGGCCGCAAACTCAGGGTCCCTCTCACATACATAGAGCTGAGAGAAGCCTTCTCTTGAGGTGCTTGTGGTAAGGTGGTATTCCTCTGGAGTCGAAGCCAGGGACTAACCTCTCATCTCGAGTTGATTTTTGGTCCACGGAGCTCTTTCGTATTGCTACAATGACCTCAGGATCCCTCAACCTAGAAACAGTGTTCTTGGGGTTTCTCTGGAGTGCCATCAAGGAAATCAAGGCTCCTTTCATGTGTGATGGGCAACACAGAATTGCTCTGCACGCAGTGCAGGGGAATCGGGCCTCATCTCGCGGCGAGGGGGAAGTCTCATGGTTTTTCTCGAGTTGCGGCGGGAACCTGGGGTATATTCTCGAGTTACGACGGGGATGGCCCTTCCACCCACGTGTTTGTTCAGCGACGTCAGGACTCCTGTCTAGTTGCGAGGGACAACTCGGGATTCTCCTCGAGGCTTGGAAGGGCAATTGGGACGCCTCTCCAGCTGAGGCCGGAGACCAAGGGTCCCTTTCCACGTGACACAGGAATCCTGGGACTCCTATCAAGTTTCACGAGGAGTCAGGCATCGTCTCCTTTGGAGGCACTGATCTCCGCGTACCTCTGGAGTTTTCAAAGGATGTGAGGCCTCCGGTCCCGATGAGGTGGGGAACTAGGTCCTTCTCTGTGGTCTCCAAAGGGGTTTCAGACATCCTTTCGTCTTGGGAGATGCAAGACGAGCCTGCATTCAAGTCACTGCAGGGATATCCGGCCTTATTTCGAGTCAGGGCATCGCGGTCTCCATTCCACTTGAGGCCGCAAACTCAGGGTCCCTCTCACATACATAGAGCTGAGAGAAGCCTCCTCTTGAGGTGCTTGTGGTAAGGTGGTATTCCTCTGGAGTCGAAGCCAGGTACTAACCTCTCATCTCGAGTTGATTTTTGGTCCACGGAGCTCTTTCGTATTGCTACAGTGACCTCAGGATCCCTCAACCTTGAAACAGTGTTCTTGGGGTTTCTCTGGAGTGCCATCAAGGAAATCAAGGCTCCGTTCATGTGTGATGTGCAACACGGAATTGCTCTGCACGCTGTGCAGGGGAATCGGGCCTCTTCTCGCGGCGAGGGGGAAGTCTCATGGTTTTTCTCGAGTTGCGGCGGGAACCTGGGGTATATTCTCGAGTTACGACGGGGATGGCCCTTCCAGCCTCGTGTTTGTTCAGCGACGTCAGGACTCCTGCCTAGTTCGAGGGACAACTCGGGATTCTCCTCGAGGCTTGGCAGGGCAATTGGGACGCCTCTCCAGCTGAGGCGGGAGACCAAGGGTCCCTTTCCACGTGCCACAGGAATCCTGGGACTCCTATCAAGTTTCACGAGGAGTCAGGCATCGTCTCCTTTGGAGGCACTGATCTCCGCGTACCTCTGGAGTTTTCAAAGGATGTGAGGCCTCCGGTCGCGATGAGGTGGGGAACTAGGTCTTTCTCTGTGGTCTCCACAGGGGATTCAGACATCCTTTCGTCTTGGGAGATGCAAGACGAGTCTGCATTCAATTCACTGCAGGGATATCCGGCCTTATTTCGAGTCAGGGCATCGCGGTCTCCATTCCACTTGAGGCCGCAAACTCAGGGTCGCTCTCACATACATAGAGCTGAGAGAAGCCTCCTCTTGAGGTGCTTGTGGTAAGGTGGTATTCCTCTGGAGTCGAAGCCAGGGACTAACCTCTCATCTCGAGTTGATTTTTGGTCCACGGAGCTCTTTAGTTTTGCTACAGTGACCTCAGGATCCCTCAACCTTGAAACAGTGTTCTTGGGGTTTCTCTGGAGTGCCATCAAGGAAATCAAGGCTCCTTTCATGTGTGATGTGCAACACGGAATTGCTCTGCACGCAGTGCAGGGGAATCGGGCCTCATCTCGCGGCGAGGGGGAAGTCTCATGGTTTTTCTCGTGTTGCGGCGGAAACCTGTGGTATATTCTCGAATTACGATGGGGATGGCCCTTCCACGCACGTGTTTGTTCAGCGACGTCAGGACTCCTGCCTAGTTGCGAGGGACAACTCGGGATTCTCCTCGAGGCTTGGCAGGGAAATTGGGACGCCTCTCCATCCGAGGTGGGAGACCAAGTGTCCGTTTCGACGTGCCACAGGAATCCTGGGACTCCTATCAAGTTTCACGAGGAGTCAGGCATCATCTCCTTTGGAGGCACTGATCTCCGCGTACCTCTGGAGTTTTCAAAGGATGTGAGGCCTCCGGTCGCCATGAGGTGGGAAACTAGGTCTTTCTCTGTGGTCTCCACAGGGTATTCAGACATTCGTTCATTTTGGGAGATGCAAGACGAGCCTGCATTCAAGTCACTGCAGGGATATCCGGCCTTATTTCGCGTCAGGGCATCGCAGTGTCCATTCCACTTGAGACCGCAAAATCAGGGTCCTCTCACATACCTAGAGCTGAGAGAATCCTCCTCTTGAGGTGCTTGTGGTGAGGTGGTATTCCTCTGGAGTCGAATCCAGGGACTAACCTCTCATCTCGAGTTGATTCTTGGTCCACGGAGCTCTTTCGTGTTGCTACAGTGACCTCAGGATCCCTCTAGCCTTGAAACAGTGTTCTTGGGGTTTCTCTGGAGTGCCATCAAGGAAATCAAGGCTCCTTTCATATGTGATGTGCAACACGGAATTGCTCTGCACGCAGTGCAGGGGAATCGGGCCTCATCTCACGGCGAAGGGGAAGTCTCATGGTTTTTCTCGAGTTGCGGCGGGAACCTGGGGTATATTCTCGAGTTACGACGGGGATGGCCCTTCCACAGACGTGTTTGTTCAGCGACGTCAGGACTCCTTCCTAGTTGCGAGGGACAACTCGGGATTCTCCTCGAGGCTTGGCAGGGCAATTGGGACGCCTCTCCAGCTGAGGCGGGAGACCAAGGGTCCCTTTCGATATGCCACAGAAATCCTGGGACTCCTATCAAGTTTCATGAGGAGTCAGGCATCGTCTCCTTTTGAGGCACTGATCTCCGCGTACCGCTGGAGTTTTCAAAGGATGTGAGGCCTCCGGTCGCCAGGAAGTTGGGAACTAGGTCTTTCTCTGTGGTCTACACAGGGGATTCAGACATCCTTTCATCTTGGGAGATGCAAGACGAGCCTGCATTCCAGTCACTGCAGGGATATCCCGCCTTATTTCGAGTCAGGGCATCGCGGTGTCCATTCCACTTGAGGCCGAAAACTCAGGGTCCCTCTCATATACCTAGAGCTGAGAGAAGCCTCCTCTTGAGGTGCTTGTGGAAAGGTGGTATTCCTCTGGAGTCGAAGCCAGGGACTAACCTCTCATCTCGAGTTGATTTTTGGTCCACGGAGCTCTTTCGTGTTGCTACAGTGACCTCAGGATCCCTCTATCCTTGAAACAGTGTTCTTGGGGTTTCTCAGGAGTGCCATCAAGGAAATCAAGGCTCCTTTCATGTGTGATGTGCAACACGGAATTGCCCTGCATGCAGTGCAGGGGAATCAGGCCTCATCTCGCGGCGAGGGGGAAGACTCATGGTTTTTCTCGAGTTGCGGCGGGAACCTGGGGTATATTCTCGAGTTACGACGGGGATGGCCCTTCCACACTCGTGTTTGTTCAGCGACGTCAGGACTCCAGCCTAGTAGCGAGGGACAACTCGGGATTCTCCTCGAGGCTTGGCAGGGCAATTGGGATGCCTCTCCAGCTGAGGCGGGAGACCAAGGGTCCCTTTCCATGTGCCACAGGAATCCTGGGACTCCTATCAAGTTTCACGAGGAGTCAGGCATCGTCTCCTTTGGAGGCACTGATCTCCGCGTACCTCTGGAGTTTTCAAAGGATGTGAGGCCTCCGGTCGCCATGAGGTGGGAAACTAGGTCTTTCTGTGCGGTCTCCACAGGGGATTCGAACATTCGTTCATTTTGGGAGATGCAAGACGAGCCTACATTCAAGTCACTGCAGGGATATTCAGCCTTATTTCGCGTCAGGGCATCGCAGTGTCCATTCCACTTGAGGCCGCAAAATCAGGGTCCCTCTCACATACCTAGAGCTGATAGAATCCTCCTCTTGAGGTGCTTGTGGTAAGGTGGTATTCCTCTTGAGTCGAAGCCAGGGACTAACCTCTCATTTCGAGTTGATTCTTGGTCCACGGAGCTCTTTCTTGTTGGTACAGTGACCTCAGGATCCCTCTGGCCTTGAAACAGTGTTCTTGGGGTTTCTCTGGAGTGCCATCAAGGAAATCAAGGCTCCTTTCATGTGTGATGTGCAACACGGAATTGCTTTGCATGCAGTGCAGGGGAATCGGGCCTCATCTCACGGCGAGGGGGAAGTCTCATGGTTTCTCTCGAGTTGCGGCGGGAACCTGGAGTATATTCTCGAGTTACGACTGGGATGGCCCTTCCAGCCACGTGTTTGTTCAGCGACGTCAGGACTCCTGCCTAGTTGCGAGGGACAACTCGGGATTCTCCTCGAGGCTTGGCATGGCAATTGGGACGCCTCTCCAGCTGAGGCGGGAGACCAAGGGTCCCTTTCCACGTGCCACAGGAATCCTGGGACTCCTATCAAGTTTCACGAGGAGTCAGGCATCGTCTCCTTTGGAGGCACTGATCTCCGCGTACCTCTGGAGTTTTCAAAGGATGTGAGGCCTCCGGTCGCGATGAGGTGGGGAACTAGGTCTTTCTCTGTGGTCTCCACAGGGGATTCAGACATCCTTTCGTCTTGGGAGATGCAAGACGAGCCTGCATTCAATTCACTGCAGGGATATCCGGCCTTATTTCGAGTCAGGGCATTGCAGTCTCCATTCCACTTGAGGCCGCAAACTCAGGGTCGCTCTCACATACATAGAGCTGAGAGAAGCCTCCTCTTGAGGTGCTTGTGGTAAGGTGGTATTCCTCTGGAGTCGAAGCCAGGGACTAACCTCTCATCTCGAGTTGATTTTTGGTCCACGGAGCTCTTTCGTGTTGCTACAGTGACCTCAGGATCCCTCTAGCCTTGAAACAGTGTTCTTGGGGTTTCTCTGGAGTGCCATCAAGGAAATCAAGGCTCCTTTCATGTGTGATGTGCAACACGGAATTGCTCTGCCTGCAGTGCAGGGGAATCAGGCCTCATCTCGCGGCGAGGGGGAAGTCTCATGGTTTTTCTCGAGTTGTGGCGGGAATCTGGGGTATATTCTCGAGTTACGACGGGGATGGCCCTTCCACACATGTGTTTGTTCAGCGATGGCAGGACTCCTGCCTAGTTGCGAGGGACAACTCGGGATTCTCCTCGAGGCTTGGCAGGGATATTGGGACGCCTCTCCATCCGAGGCGGGAGACCAAGTGTCCGTTTCGCCGTGCCACAGGAATCCTGGGACTCCTATCAAGTTTCACGAGGAGTCAGGCATCATCTCCTTTGGAGGCACTGATCTCCGCGTACCTCTGGAGTTTTCAAAGGATGTGAGGCCTCCGGTCGCCATGAGGTGGGAAACTAGGTCTTTCTCTGTGGTCTCCACAGGGGATTCAGACATTCGTTCATTTTGGGAGATGCAAGACGAGCCTGCATTCAAGTCACTGCAGGGATATCCGGCCTTATTTCGCGTCAGGGCATCGCAGTGTCCATTCCACTTGAGGCCGCCAAATCAGGGTCCCTCTCACATACCTAGAGCTGAGAGAAGCCTCCTCTTGAAGTGCCTGTGGTAAGGTGGTATTCCTCTGGAGTCGAATCCAGGGACTAACCTCTCATCTCGAGTTGATTCTTGGTCCACGGAGCTCTTTCGTGTTGCTACAGTGACCTCAGGATCCCTCTAGCCTTGAAACAGTGTTCTTGGGGTTTCTCTGGAGTGCCATCAAGGAAATCAAGGCTCCTTTCATATGTGATGTGCAACACGGAATTGCTCTGCACGCAGTGCAGGGGAATCGGGCCTCATCTCACGGCGACGGGGAAGTCTCATGGTTTTTCTCGAGTTGCGGCGGGAACCTGGGGTATATTCTCGAGTTACGACGGGGATGGCCCTTCCACCCACGTGTTTGTTCAGTGACGTCAGGACTCCTGCCTAGTTGCGAGGGACAACTCGGGATTCTCCTCGAGGCTTGGCAGGGCAATTGGGACGCCTCTCCAGCTGAGGCGGGAGACCAAGGTTCCGTTTCCCCGTGCCACAGGAATCCTGGGACTCCTATCAAGTTTCACGAGGAGTCAGGCATCGTCTCCTTTGGAGGCACTGATCTCCGCGTACCTCTGGAGTTTTCAAAGGATGTGAGGCCTCCGGTCGCCATGAGGTAGGAAACTAGGTCTTTCTCTGTGGTCTCCACAGGGGATTCAGACATTCGTTCATTATGGGAGATGCAAGACGAGCCTGCATTCAAGTCACTGCAGGGATATCCGGCCTTATTTCGCGTCAGGGCATCGCAGTGTCCATTCCACTTGAGACCGCAAAATCAGGGTCCTCTCACATACCTAGAGCTGAGAGAATCCTCCTCTTGAGGTGCTTGTGGTAAGGTGGTATTCCTCTGGAGTCGAATCCAGGGACTAACCTCTCATCTCGAGTTGATTTTTGGTCCACGGAGCTCTTTCGTGTTGCTACAGTGACCTCAGGATCCCTCTAGCCTTGAAACAGTGTTCTTGGGGTTTCTCTGGAGTGCCATCAAGGAAATCAAGGCTCCTTTCATATGTGATGTGCAACACGGAATTGCTCTGCACGCAGTGCAGGGGAATCGGGCCTCATCTCACGGCGAAGGGGAAGTCTCATGGTTTTTCTCGAGTTGCGGCGGGAACCTGGGGTATATTCTCGAGTTACGACGGGGATGGCCCTTCCACACACGTGTTTGTTCAGCGACGTCAGGACTCCTTCCTAGTTGCGAGGGACAACTCGGGATTCTCCTCGAGGCTTGGCAGGGCAATTGGGACGCCTCTCCAGCTGAGGCGGGAGACCAAGGGTCCCTTTCGATATGTCACAGAAATCCTGGGACTCCTATCAAGTTTCATGAGGAGTCAGGCATCGTCTCCTTTGGAGGCACTGATCTCCGCATACCGCTGGAGTTTTCAAAGGATGTGAGGCCTCCGGTCGCCATGAAGTTGGGAACTAGGTCTTTCTCTGTGGTCTACACAGGGGATTCAGACATCCTTTCATCTTGGGAGATGCAAGACGAGCCTGCATTCCAGTCACTGCAGGGATATCCCGCCTTATTTCGAGTCAGGGCATCGCGGTGTCCATTCCACTTGAGGCCGCAAACTCAGGGTCCCTCTCATATACCTAGAGCTGAGAGAAGCCTCCTCTTGAGGTGCTTTTGGAAAGGTGGTATTCCTCTGGAGTCGAAGCCAGGGACTAACCTTTCATCTCGAGTTTATTTTTGGTCCACGGAGCTCTTTCGTGTTGCTACAGTGACCTCAGGATCCCTCTATCCTTGAAACAGTGTTCTTGGGGTTTCTCAGGAGTGCCATCAAGGAAATCAAGGCTCCTTTCATGTGTGATGTGCAACACGGAATTGCCCTGCACGCAGTGCAGGGGAATCAGGCCTCATCTCGCGGCGAGGGGGAAGTCTCATGGTTTTTCTCGAGTTGCGGCGGGAACCTGGGGTATATTCTCGAGTTACGACGGGGATGGCCCTTCCACACTCGTGTTTGTTCAGCGACGTCAGGACTCCAGCCTAGTTGCGAGGGACAACTCGGGATTCTCCTCGAGGCTTGGCAGGGCAATTGGGATGCCTCTCCAGCTGAGGCGGGAGACCAAGGGTCCCTTTCCATGTGCCACAGGAATCCTGGGACTCCTATCAAGTTTCACGAGGAGTCAGGCATCGTCTCCTTTGGAGGCACTGATCTCCGCGTACCTCTGGAGTTTTCAAAGGATGTGAGGCCTCCGGTCGCCATGAGGTGGGAAACTAGGTCTTTCTGTGTGGTCTCCACAGGGGATTCGAACATTCGTTCATTTTGGGAGATGCAAGACGAGCCTGCATTCAAGTCACTGCAGGGATATTCGGCCTTATTTCGCGTCAGGGCATCGCAGTGTCCATTCCACTTGAGGCCGCAAAATCAGGGTCCCTCTCACATACCTAGAGCTGATAGAATCCTCCTCTGGAGGTGCTTGTGGTAAGGTGGTATTCCTCTTGAGTCGAAGCCAGGGACTAACCTCTCATTTCGAGTTGATTCTTGGTCCACGGAGCTCTTTCGTGTTGGTACAGTGACCTCAGGATCCCTCTGGCCTTGAAACAGTGTTCTTGGGGTTTCTCTGGAGTGCCATCAAGGAAATCAAGGCTCCTTTCATGTGTGATGTGCAACACGGAATTGCTTTGCATGCAGTGCAGGGGAATCGGGCCTCATCTCACGGCGAGGGGGAAGTCTCATGGTTTCTCTCGAGTTGCGGCGGGAACCTGGGGTATATTCTCGAGTTACGACTGGGATGGCCCTTCCAACCACGTGTTTGTTCAGCGACGTCAGGACTCCTGCCTAGTTGCGAGGGACAACTCGGGATTCTCCTCGAGGCTTGGCATGGCAATTGGGACGCCTCTCCAGCTGAGGCGGGAGACCAAGGGTCCCTTTCCACGTGCCACAGGAATCCTGGGACTCCTATCAAGTTTCACGAGGAGTCAGGCATCGTCTCCTTTGGAGGCACTGATCTCCGCGTACCTCTGGAGTTTTCAAAGGATGTGAGGCCTCCGGTCGCGATGAGGTGGGGAACTAGGTCTTTCTCTGTGGTCTCCACAGGGGATTCAGACATCCTTTCGTCTTGGGAGATGCAAGACGAGCCTGCATTCAATTCACTGCAGGGATATCCGGCCTTATTTCGAGTCAGGGCATTGCGGTCTCCATTCCACTTGAGGCCGCAAACTCAGGGTCGCTCTCAAATACATAGAGCTGAAAGAAGCCTCCTCTTGAGGTGCTTGTGGTAAGGTGGTATTCCTCTGGAGTCGAAGCCAGGGACTAACCTCTCATCTCGAGTTGATTTTTGGTCCACGGAGCTCTTTTGTGTTGCTACAGTGACCTCAGGATCCCTCTAGCCTTGAAACAGTGTTCTTGGGGTTTCTCTGGAGTGCCATCAAGGAAATCAAGGCTCCTTTCATGTGTGATGTGCAACACGGAATTGCTCTGCATGCAGTGCAGGGGAATCAGGCCTCATCTCCCGGCGAGGGGGAAGTCTCATGGTTTTTCTCGAGTTGCGGCGGGAACCTGGGGAATATTCTCGAGTTACGAGGGGATGGCCCTTCCACACACGTGTTTGTTCAGTGACGTCAGACTCCTGCCTATTTGCGAGGGACAACTCGGGATTCTTCTCGAGGCTTGGCAGGGCAATTGGGACGCCTGTCCAGCTGAGGCGGGCGACCAAGGGTCCCTTTCCACGTGCCACAGGAATCCTGGGACTCCTCTCAAGTTTCACGAGGAGTCAGGCATCGTCTCCTTTGGAGGCACTGATCTCCGCGTACCTCTGGAGTTTTCAAGGGATGTGAGGCCTCCGGTCGTGATGAGGTGGGGAACTAGGTCTTTCTCTGTGGTCTCCACAGGGGATTCAGACATCCTTTCATCTTGGGAGATGCAAGACGAGCCTGCATTCAAGTCACTGCAGGGATATCCGGCCTGATTTCGAGTCAGGGCATCGCGGTGTCCATTCCACTTGAGGCCGCAAACTCAGGGTCCCTCTCACATACCTAGAGCTGAGAGAAGCCTCCTCTTGAGGTGCTTGTGGTAAGGTGGTATTCCTCTGGAGTCGAAGCCAGGCACTAACCTCTCATCTCGAGTTGATTTTTGGTCCACGGAGCTCTTTCGTGTTGCTACAGTTACCTCATGATCCCTCTAGCCTTGAAACAGTGTTCTTGGGGTTTCTCAGGAGTGCCATCAAGGAAATCAAGGCTCCTTTCATGTGTGATGTGCAACACGGAATTGCCCTGCACGCAGTGCAGGGGAATCAGGCCTCATCTCGCGGCGAGGGGGAAGTCTCATGGTTTTTCTCGAGTTGCGGCGGGAACCTGGGGTATATTCTCGAGTTACCACGGGGATGGCCCTTCCACACTCGTGTTTGTTCAGCGACGTCAGGACTCCAGCCTAGTTGCGAGGGACAACTCGGGATTCTCCTCGAGGCTTGGCAGGGCAATTGGGACGCCTCTCCAGCTGAGGCGGGAGACCAAGGGTCCTTTTCCATGTGCCACAGGAATCCTGGGACTCCTATCAAGTTTCACGAGGAGTCAGGCATCGTCTCCTTTGGAGGCACTGATCTCCGAGTACCTCTGGAGATTTCAAAGGATGTGAGGCCTCCGGTCGCCATGAGGTGGGAAACTGGGTCTTTCTCTGTGGTCTCCACAGGGGATTCACACATCCTTTCGTCTTGGAAGATTCAACACGAGCCTGCATTCACGTCACTGCAGGGATATCCGGCCTTATTTCGAGTCAGGGCATCGCGGTTTCCATTTCACTTGAGGCCGCAAATTCAGGGTCCCTCTCACATACCTAGAGCTGAGAGAAGCCTCCTCTTGAGGTGCTTGTGGTAAGGTGGTATTCCTCTGGAGTCGAAGCCAGGGACTAACCTCTCATCTCGAGTTGATTTTTGGTCCACGGAGCTCTTTCGTGTTGCTACAGTGACCTCAGGATCCCTCTAGCCTTGAAACAGTGTTCTTGAGGTTTCTCTGGAGTGCCATCAAGGAAATCAAGGCTCCTTTCATGTGTGATGTGCAACACGGAATTGCTCTGCATGCAGTGCAGGGGAATCAGGCCTCATCTCCCGGCGAGGGGGAAGTCTCATGGTTTTTCTCGAGTTGCGGCGGGAACCTGGGGAATATTCTCGAGTTACGAGGGGATGGCCCTTCCACACACGTGTTTGTTCAGTGACGTCAGACTCCTGCCTATTTGCGAGGGACAACTCGGGATTCTTCTCGAGGCTTGGCAGGGCAATTGGGACGCCTCTCCAGCTGAGGCGGGCAACCAAGGGTCCCTTTCCACGTGTCACAGGAATCCTGGGACTCCTATCAAGTTTCACGAGGAGTCAGGCATCGTCTCCTTTGGAGGCACTGATCTCCGCGTACCTCTGGAGTTTTCAAGGGATGTGAGGCCTCCGGTCGTGATGAGGTGGGGAACTAGGTCTTTCTCTGTGGTCTCCACAGGGGATTCAGACATCCTTTCATCTTGGGAGATGCAAGACGAGCCTGCATTCAAGTCACTGCAGGGATATCCGGCCTGATTTCGAGTCAGGGCATCGCGGTGTCCATTCCACTTGAGGCCGCAAACTCAGGGTCCCTCTCACATACCTAGAGCTGAGAGAAGCCTCCTCTTGAGGTGCTTGTGGTAAGGTGGTATTCCTCTGGAGTCGAAGCCAGGGACTAACCTCTCATCTCGAGTTGATTTTTGGTCCACGGAGCTCTTTCGTGTTGCTACAGTGACCTCATGATCCCTCTAGCCTTGAAACAGTGTTCTTGGGGTTTCTCTGAAGTGCCATCAAGGAAATCAAGGCTCCTTTCATGTTTGATGTGCAACACGGAATTGCTCTGCACGCAGTGCAGGGGAATCGGGCCTCATCTCGCGGCGAGTTGGAAGTCTCATGGTTTTTCTCGAGTTGCGGCGGGAACCTGGGGTATATTCTCGAGTTACGTCGGGGATGGCCCTTCCAGCCACGTGTTTGTTCAGCGACGACAGGACTCCTGCCTAGTTGCGAGGGACAACTCGGGATTCTCCTCGAGGCTTAGCAGGGCAATTAGGACGAGTCTCCCGCTGAGTCGGGAGACCAAGGATCCCTTTCCACGTGCCACAGGGATCCTGGGACTTCTATCAAGTTTCACGAGGAGTCCGGCATCGTCTCCTTTGGAGGCACTGATCTCCGCGGACCTCTGGAGTTTTCAAAGGATGTGAGGCCTCCAGTCGCGATGAGGTGGGGAACTAGGTCTTTCTCTGTGGTCTCCACAGGGGATTCAGACATCCTTTCGTCTTGGGAGATGCAATACGAGCCTGCATTCAAGTCACTGCAGGGATATCCAGCCTTATTTCGAGTCAGGGCATCGCGGTGTCCATTCCACTTGAGGCCGCAAACTCAGGGTCCCTCTCACATACCTAGAGCTAAGAGAAGTCTCCTCTTGAGGTGCTTGTGGTAAGGTGGTATTCCTCTTGAGTCGAAGCCAGGGACTAACCTTTCATCTCGAGTTGAGTTTTGGTCCACGGAGCTCTTTCGTGTTACTACAGTGACCTCACGATCCCTCTAGCCTTGAAACAGTGTTCTTGGGGTTTCTCTGGAGTGCCATCAAGGAAATCAAGGCTCCTTTCATGTGTGATGTGCAACACGGAATTGCTCTGCACGCAGTGCAGGGTATCGGGCCTCATTTTGCTGCGAGGGGGATGTCTAATGCTTTTTCTCTAGTTGCGATTGGAACCTGGGGTATATTCTCGAGTTACGACGGGGATGGCCCTTCCACACACGTGTTTGTTCAGCGACGTCAGACCCCTGCCTAGTTGCGAGGGACAACTCGGGATTCTCCTCGAGGCTTGGCAGGGCAATTGGGACGCCTCTCCAGCTGAGGCGGGAGACCAAGGGTCCCTTTCCACGTGCCACAAGAATCCGGGGACTCCTATCAAGTTTCACGAGGAGTCAGGCATCATCTCCTTTGGAGGCACTGATCTCCGCGTACCTCTGGAGTTTTCAAAGGATGTGAGGCCTCCGGTCGCGATGAGGTGGGAACTAGGTCTTTTTCTGTGGTCTCCACAGGGGATTCAGACATCCGTTCATCTTGGGAGATGCAAGACGAGCCTGCATTCAAGTCACTGCAGGGATATCCGGCCTTATTTTGCGTCAGGGCATTGCAGTGTCCATTCCACTTGAGGCCGCAAACTCAGGGTCCCTCTCACATAGCTAGAGCTGAGAGAAGTCTCCTCTTGAGGTGCTTGTGGTAAGGTGGTATTCCTCTGGAGTCGAAGCCAGGGACTAACCTCTCATCTCGAGTTGATTTTTGGTCCACGGAGCTCTTTTGTGTTGCTACAGTGACCTCAGGATCCCTCTAGCCTTGAAACAGTGTTCTTGGGGTTTCTCTGGAGTGCCATCAAGGAAATCAAGGCTCCTTTCATGTGTGATGTGTAACGCGGAATTTCTTTGTATGCAGTGCAGGGGAATCGGGCCTCATCTCACGGCGAGGGGGAAGTCTCATGGTTTCTCTCGAGTTGCGGCGGGAACCTGGGGTATATTCTCGAGTTACGACTGGGATGGCCCTTTCAGTCACGTGTTTGTTCAGCGACGTCAGGACTCCTGCCTAGTTGCGAGGGACAACTCGGGATTCTCCTCGAGGCTTGGCATGGCAATTGGGACGCCTCTCCAGCTGAGGCGGGAGACCAAGGGTCCCTTGCCACGTGCCACAGGAATCCTGGGACTCCTATCAAGTTTCACGAGGAGTCAGGCATCGTCTCCTTTGGAGGCACTGATCTCCGCGTACCTCTGGAGTTTTCAAAGGATGTGAGGCCTCCGGTCGTGATGAGGTGGGGAACTAGGTCTTTCTCTGTGGTCTCCACAGGGGATTCAGACATCCTTTCGTCTTGGAAGATTCAACACGAGCCTGCATTCAAGTCACTGCAGGGATATCCGGCCTTATTTCGAGTCATGGCATCGCGGTTTCCATTTCACTTGAGGCCGCAAATTCAGGGTCCCTCTCACATACCTAGAGCTGAGAGAAGCCTCCTCTTGAGGTGCTTGTGGTAAGGTGGTATTCCTCTGGAGTCGAAGCCAGGGACTAACCTCTCATCTCGAGTTGATTTTTGGTCCACGGAGCTCTTTCGTGTGGCTACAGTGACCTCAGGATCCCTCTAGCCTTGAAACAGTGTTCTTGGGTTTTCTCTGGAGTGCCATTAAGGAAATCAAGGCTCCTTTCATGTGTGATGTGCAACACGGAATTGCTCTGCACGCAGTGCAGGGGAATCGGGCCTCATGTCGCGGCGAGGGGGAAGTCTCATGGTTTTTCTCGAGTTGCGGCGGGAACCTGGGGTATATTCTCGAGTTACGACGGGGATGGACCTTCCACCCACGTGTTTTTTCAGCGACGTCAGGACTCCTGCCTAGTTGCGAGGGACAACTCAGGATTCTCCTCGAGGCTTGGCAGGGCAATTGGGACGCCTCTCCAGCTGAGGCGGGAGACCAAGGGTCCCTTTCCACGTGCCACAGGAATCCTGGGACTCCTATCAAGTTTCACGAGGAGTCAGGCATCGTCTCCTTTGGAGGCACTGATCTCCGCGTACCTCTGGAGTTTTCAAAGGATGTGAGGCCTCCGGTCGCGATGAGGTGGGGAACTAGGTCTTTCTCTGTGGTCTCCACAGGGGATTCAGACATCCTTTCGTCTTGGGAGATGCAAGACGAGCCTGCATTCAAGTCACTGCAGGGATATCCGGCCTTATTTCCAGTCAGGGCATCGCGGTGTCCATTCCACTTGAGGCCGCAAACTCAGGGTCCCTCTCACATAGCTAGAGCTGAGAGAAGCCTCCTCTTGCGGTGCTTGTGGTAAGGTGGTATTCCTCTGGAGTCGAAGCCAGGGACTAACCTCTCATCTCGAGTTGATTTTTGGTCCACGGAGCTCTTTCGTGTTGCTACAGTGACCTCAGGATCCCTCTAGCCTTGAAACAGTGTTCTTGGGGTTTCTCTGGAGTGCCATCAAGGAAATCAAGGCTCCTTTCATGTGTGATGTGCAACACGGAATTGCTTTGCATGCAGTGCAGGGGAATCGGGCCTCATCTCACGGCGAGGGGGAAGTCTCATGGTTTCTCTCGAGTTGCGGCGGGAACCTAGGGTATATTCTCGAGTTACGACTGGGATGGCCCTTCCAGCCACGTGTTTCTTCAGAGACGTCAGGACTCCTGCCTAGTTGCGAGGGACAACTCGGGATTTTCCTCCAGGCTTGGCAGGGCAATTGGGACGCCTCTCCAGCTGAGGCGGGAGACCAAGGGTCCCTATCGACGTGCCACAGGAATCCTGGGACTCCTATCAAGTTTCACGAGGAGTCAGGCATCGTCTCCTTTGGAGGCATTGATCTCCGCGTACCTCTGGAGTTTTCAAAGGATGTGAGGCCTCCGGTCGCGATGAGGTGGGGAACTAGGTCTTTCTCTGTGGTCTCCACAGGGGATTCAGACATCCTTTCGTCTTGGGAGATGCAAGACGAGCCTGCATTCAATTCACTGCAGGGATATCCGGCCTTATTTCGAGTCAGGGCATTGCGGTCTCCATTCCACTTGAGGCCGCAAACTCAGGGTCGCTCTCACATACATAGAGCTGAGAGAAGCCTCCTCTTGAGGTGCTTGTGGTAAGGTGGTATTCCTCTGGAGTCGAAGCCAGGGACTAACCTCTCATCTCGAGTTGATTCTTGGTCCACGGAGCTCTTTCGTGTTGCTACAGTGACCTCAGGATCCCTCTAGCCTTGAAACAGTGTTCTTGGGGTTTCTCTGGAGTGCCATCAAGGAAATCAAGGCTCCTTTCATGTGTGATGTGCAACACGGAATTGCTCTGCATGCAGTGCAGGGGAATCAGGCCTCATCTCCCGGCGAGGGGGAAGTCTCATGGTTTTTCTCGAGTTGCGGTGGGAACCTGGGCAATATTCTCGAGTTACGAGGGGATGGCCCTTCCACACACGTGTTTGTTCAGTGACGTCAGACTCTTGCCTATTTGTGAGGGTCAACTCGGGATTCTTCTCGAGGCTTGGCAGGGCAATTGGGACGCCTCTCCAGCTGAGGCGGGCGACCAAGGGTCCCTTTCCACGTGCCACAGGAATCCTGGGACTCCTATCAAGTTTCACGAAGAGTCAGGCATCGTCTCCTTTGGAGGCACTGATCTCCGCGTACCTCTGGAGTTTTCAAGGGATGTGAGGCCTCCGGTCGTGATGAGGTGGGGAACTAGGTCTTTCTCTGTGGTCTCCACAGGGGATTCAGACATCCTTTCATCTTGGGAGATGCAAGACGAGCCTGCATTCAAGTCACTGCAGGGATATCCGGCCTGATTTCGAGTCAGGGCATCGCGGTGTCCATTCCACTTGAGGCCGCAAACTCAGGGTCCCTCTCACATACCTAGAGCTGAGAGAAGTCTCCTCTTGAGGTGCTTGTGGTAAGGTGGTATTCCTCTTGAGTCGAAGCCAGGGACTAACCTTTCATCTCGAGTTGAGTTTTGGTCCACGGAGCTCTTTCATGTTGCTCCAGTGACCTCACGATCCCTCTAGCCTTGAAACAGTGTTCTTGGGGTTTCTCTGGAGTGCCATCAAGGAAATCAAGGCTCCTTTCATGTGTGATGTGCAACACGGAATTGCTCTGCACGCAGTGCAGGGTATCGGGCCTCATTTTGCTGCGAGGGGGATGTCTAATGGTTTTTCTCGAGTTGCGATTGGAACCTGGGGTGTATTCTCGAGTTACGACGAGGATGGCCCTTCCACACACGTGTTTGTTCAGCGACGTCAGACTCCTGCCTAGTTGCGAGGGACAACTTGGGATTCTCCTCGAGGCTCGGCAGGGCAATTGGGACGCCTCTCCAGCTGAAGCGGGAGACCAAGGGTCCCTTTCCACGTGCCACAAGAATCCTGGGACTCCTATCAAGTTTCACGAGGAGTCAGGCATCGTCTCCTTTGGAGGCACTGATCTCCGCGTACCTCTGGAGTTTTCAAAGGATGTGAGGCCTCCGGTCGCGATGAGGTGGAAACTAGGTCTTTTTCTGTGGTCTCCACAGGGGATTCAGACATCCGTTCATCTTGGGAGATGCAAGACGAGCCTGCATTCAAGTCACTGCAGGGATATCCGGCATCATTTTGCGTCAGGGCATTGCAGTGTCCATTCCACTTGAGGCCGCAAACTCAGGGTCCCTCTCACATAGCTAGAGCTGAGAGAAGCCTCCTCTTGAGGTGCTTCTGGTAAGGTGGTATTCCTCTGGAGTCGAAGCCAGGGACTAACCTCTCATCTCGAGTTGATTTTTGGTCCACGGAACTCTTTCGTGTTGCTACAGTGACCTCAGGAACCCTCTAGCCTTGGAACAGTGTTCTTGGGGTTTCTCTGGAGTGCCATTAAGGAAATCAAGGCTCCTTTCATGTGTGATGTGCAACACGGAATTGCTCTGCATGCAGTGCAGGGGAATCCGGCCTCATCTCGCGGCGAGGGGGAAGTCTCATGGTTTTTCTCAAGTTGCGGTGGGAACCTGGGGAATATTCTCGAGTTACGAGGGAATGGCCCTTCCACACACGTGTTTGTTCAGTGGCGTCAGACTCCTGCCTATTTGCGAGGGACAACTCGGGATTCTTCTCGAGGCTTGGCAGGGCAATTGGGACGCCTCTCCAGCTGAGGCGGGCGACCAAGGGTCCCTTTCCACGTGCCACAGGAATCCTGGGACTCCTATCAAGATTCACGAGGAGTCAGGCATCGTCTCCTTTGGAGGCACTGATCTCCGCGTACCTCTGGAGTTTTCAAGGGATGTGAGGCCTCCGGTCGTGATGAGGTGGGGAACTAGGTCTTTCTCTGTGGTCTCCACAGGGGATTCAGACATCCTTTCATCTTGGGAGATGCAAGACGAGCCTGCATTCAAGTCACTGCAGGGATATCCGGCCTGATTTCGAGTCAGGGCATCGCGGTGTCCATTCCACTTGAGGCCGCAAACTCAGGGTCCCTCTCACATACCTAGAGCTGAGAGAAGCCTCCTCTTGAGGTGCTTGTGGTAAGGTGGTATTCCTCTGGAGTCGAAGCCAGGGACTAACCTCTCATCTCGAGTTGATTTTTGGTCCACGGAGCTCTTTCGTGTTGCTACAGTGACCTCATGATCCCTCTAGCCTTGAAACAGTGTTCTTGTGGTTTCTCTGAAGTGCCATCAAGGAAATCAAGGCTCCTTTCATGTTTGATGTGCAACACGGAATTGCTCTGCACGCAGTGCAGGGGAATCGGGGCTCATCTCGCGGCGAGTTGGAAGTCTCATGGTTTTTCTCGAGTTGCGGCGGGAACCTGGGGTATATTCTCGAGTTACGTCGGGGATGGCCCTTCCAGCCACGTGTTTGTTCAGCGACGTCAGGACTCCTGCCTAGTTGCGAGGGACAACTCGGGATTTTCCTCGAGGCTTGGCAGGGCAATTGGGACGACTCTCCCGCTGAGGCGGGAGACCAAGGATCCCTTTCCACGTGCCACAGGGATCCTGGGACTCCTATAAAGTTTCACGAGGAGTCCGGCATCGTCTCCTTTGGAGGCACTGATCTCCGCGGACCTCTGGAGTTTTCAAAGGATGTGAGGCCTCCAGTCGCGATGAGGTGGGGAACTAGGTCTTTCTCTGTGGTCTCCACAGGGGATTCAGACATCCTTTCGTCTTGGGAGATGCAAGACGAGCCTGCATTCAAGTCGCTGCAGGGATATCCGGCCTTATTTCGAGTCAGGGCATCGCGGTGTCCATTCGACTTGAGGCCGCAAACTCAGGGTCCCTCTCACATACCTAGAGCTAAGAGAAGTCTCCACTTGAGGTGCTTGTGGTAAGGTGGTATTCCTCTTGAGTCGAAGCCAGGGACTAACCTTTCATCTCGAGTTGAGTTTTGGTCAACGGAGCTCTTTCGTGTTACTACAGTGACCTCAGGATCCCTCTAGCCTTGAAACAGTGTTCTTGGGGTTTCTCTGGAGTGCCATCAAGGAAATCAAGGCTCCTTTCATGTGTGATGTGCAACACGGAATTGCTCTGCACGCAGTGCAGGGTATCGGGCCTCATTTTGCTGCGAGGGGGATGTCTAATGGTTTTTCTCTAGTTGCGATTGGAACCTGGGGTATATTCTCGAGTTACGACGGGGATGGCCCTTCCACACACGTGTTTGTTCAGCGACGTCAGACTCCTGCCTAGTTGCGAGGGACAACTCGGGATTCTCCTCGAGGCTTGGCAGGGCAATTGGGACGCCTCTCCAGCTGAGGCGGGAGACCAAGGGTCCCTTTCCACGTGCCACAAGAATCCTGGGACTCCTATCAAGTTTCACGAGGAGTCAGGCATCGTCTCCTTTGGAGGCACTGATCTCCGCGTACCTCTGGAGTTTTCAAAGGATGTGAGGCCTCCGGTCGCGATGAGGTGGGAACTAGGTCTTTTTCTGTGGTCTCCACAGGGGATTCAGACATCCGTTCATCTTGGGAGATGCAAGACGAGCCTGCATTCAAGTCACTGCAGGGATATCCAGCCTTATTTCGAGTCAGGCCATCGCGGTGTCCATTCCACTTGAGGCCGCAAACTCAGGGTCCCTCTTACATACCTAGAGCTGAGAGTAGCCTCCTCTTGAGGTGCTTGTGGTAAGGTGGTATTCCTCTGGAGTCGAAGCCAGGGACTAACCTCTCATCTCGAGTTGATTTTTGGTCCACGGAGCTCTTTCGTGTTGCTACAGTGACCTCAGGATCCCTCTAGCCTTGAAACAGTGTTCTTGGGGTTTCTCTGGAGTGCCATCAAGGAAATCAAGGCTCCTTTCATGTGTGATGTGCAACACGGAATTGCTCTGCATGCAGTGCAGGGGAATCCGGCCTCATCTCGCGGCGAGTTGGAAGTCTCATGGTTTTTCTCAAGTTGCGGTGGGAACCTGGGGTATATTCTCGAGTTACGAGGGGATGGCCCTTCCACACACGTGTTTGTTCAGTGGCGTCAGACTCCTGCCTATTTGCGAGGGACAACTCGGGATTCTTCTCGAGGCTTGGCAGGGCAATTGGGACGCCTGTCCAGCTGAGGCGGGCGACCAAGGGTCCCTTTCCACGTGCCACAGGAATCCTGGGACTCCTATCAAGTTTCACGAGGAGTCAGGCATCGTCTCCTTTGGAGGCACTGATCTCCGCGTACTTCTGGAGTTTTCAAGGGATGTGAGGCCTCCGGTCGTGATGAGATGGGGAACTAGGTGTTTCTCTGTGGTCTCCACAGGGGATTCAGACATCCTTTCGTCTTGGGAGATGCAAGACAAGCCTGCATTCAAGTCACTGCAGGGATATCCGGTCTGATTTCGAGTCAGGGCATCGCGGTGTCCATTCCACTTGAGGCCGCAAACTCAGGGTCCCTCTCACATACCTAGAGCTGAGAGAAGCCTCCTCTTGAGGTGCTTGTGGTAAGGTGGTATTCCTCTGGAGTCGAAGCCAGGGACTAACCTCTCATCTCGAGTTGATTTTTGGTCCACGGAGCTCTTTCGTGTTGCTACAGTGACCTCAGGATCCCTCTAGCCTTGAAACAGTGTTCTTGGGGTTTCTCTGGAGTGCCATCAAGGAAATCAAGGCTCCTTTCATGTGTGATGTGCAACACGGAATTGCTCTGCACGCAGTGCAGGGTATCGGGCCTCATTTTGCTGCGAGGGGGATGTCTAATGGTTTTTCTCGAGTTGCGATTTGAACCTGGGGTATATTCTCGAGTTACGACGGAGATGGCCCTTCCACCCACGTGTTTGTTCAGCGACGTCAGGACTCCTGCCTACTTGCGAGGGACAACTCGGGATTCTCCTCGAGGCTTGGCAGGGCAATTGGGACGCCTCTCCAGCTGAGGCGGGAGACCAAGGGTCCCTTTCCACGTGCCACAGGAATCCTGGGACTCCTATCAAGTTTCACGAGGAGTCAGGCATCGTCTCCTTTGGAGGCACTGATCTCCGCGTACCTCTGGAGTTTTCAAAGGATGTGAGGCCTCCGGTCACGATGAGGTGGGGAACTAGGTCTTTCTCTGTGGTCTCCACAGGGGATTCAGACATCCTTTCGTCTTGGGAGATGCAAGACGAGTCTGCATTCAATTCACTGCAGGGATATCCGGCCTTATTTCGAGTCAGGGCATCGCGGTCTCCATTCTACTTGAGGCCGCAAACTCAGGGTCGCTCTCACATACATAGAGCTGAGAGAAGCCTCCTCTTGAGGTGCTTGTGGTAAGGTGGTATTCCTTTGGAGTCGAAGCCAGGGACTAACCTCTCATCTCGAGTTGATTTTTGGTCCACGGAGCTCTTTCGTGTTGCTACAGTGACCTCAGGATCCCTCAACCTTGAAACAGTGTTTTTGGGGTTTCTCTGGAGTGCCATCAAGGAAATCAAGGCTCCTTTCATGTGGGATATGCAACACAGAATTGCTCTGCACGCAGTGCAGGGGAATCGGGCCTCATCTCTCGGCGAGGGGGAAATCTCATGGTTTTTCTCGAGTTGCGGCGGGAACCTGCGGTATATTCTCGAGTTACGACGGGGATGGCACTTCCACACACGTGTTAGTTCAGCAACGGCAGGATTCCTGCCTAGTTGCGAGGGACAACTCGGGATTCTCCTCGAGGCTTGGCAGGGCAATTGGGACGCCTCTCCAGCTGAGGCGGGAGACCAAGGGTCCCTTTCCACGTGCCACAGGAATCCTGGGACTCCTATCAAGTTTCACGAGGAGTCAGGCATCGTCTCCATTGGAGGAACTGATCTCCGCGTACCTCTGGAGTTTTCAAAGGATGTGAGGCCTCCGGTCGCGATGAGGTGGGGCACTAGGTCTTCCTCTGTGGTCTCCACAGGGGATTCAGACATCCTTTCGTCTTGGGAGATGTAAGACGAGCCTGCATTCAAGTCACTGCAGGGATATCCGGCCTTATTTTGCGTCAGGGCATCGCGGTGTCCATTCCACTTGAGGCCGCAAACTCAGGGTCCCTCTCACATACCTAGAGCTGAGAGAAGCCTCCTCTTGAGGTGCTTGTGATAAGGTGGTATTCCTCTGGAGTTGAAGCCAGGGACTAACCTCTCATCTCGAGTTGATTCATGGTCCACGGAGCTCGTTCGTGCTGCTACAGGGACCTCAGGATTCTTTCAGCCTTGAATCTGTGTTCTTGGGTTTTCTCTGGAGTGCCATCAAGGAAATCAAGGCTCCTTTCATGTGTGATGTGCAACACGGAATTGCTTTGCATGCAGTGCAGAGGAATCGGGCCTCATCTCGAGGCGAGTGGGAACTCTCATGGTTTTTCTCGAGTTGCGGCGGGAACCTGGGGTATATTCTCGAGTTACGACGGGGATGGCCCTTCCACCCACGTGTTTGTTCAGCGACGTCAGGACTCCTGCCTAGTTGCGAGGGACAACTCGGGATTCTCCTCGAGGCTTAGCAGGGCAATTGGGACGCCTCTCCAGCTGAGGCGGGAGACCAAGGGTCCCTTTCCACGTGCCACAGGAATCCTGGGACTCCTATCAAGTTTCACGAGGAGTCAGGCATCGTCTCCTTTGGAGGCACTGATCTCCGCGTACCTCTGGAGTTTTCAAAGGATGTGAGGCCTCCGGTCGCGATGAGGTGGTAAACTTGGTCATTCTCTGTGGTCTCCACAGGGGATTCAGACATCCTTTCGTCTTGGGAGATGAAAGACGAGCCTGCATTCAAGTCACTGCAGGGATATCCGGCCTTATTTCGAGTCAGGGCATCGTGTTGTCCATTCGACTTGAGGCCGCAAACTCAGGGTCCCTCTCACATACCTAGAGCTGAGAGAAGCCTCCTCTTGAGGTGCTTGTGGTAAGGTGGTATTCCTCTGGAGTCGAAGCCAGGGACTAACCTCTCAACTCGAGTTGATTTGTGGTCCACGGAGCTCTTTCGTGTTGCTACAGTGACCTCAGGATCCCTCTAGCCTTGAAACAGTGTTCTTGGGGTTTCGCTGGAGTGCCATCAAGGAAATCAAGGCTCCTTTCATGTGTGATGTGCAACACGGAATTGCTCTGCACGCAGTGCAGGGGAATCGGGCCTCATCTCGCGGCGAGGGGGAAGTCTCATGGTTTTTCTCGAATTGCGGCGGGAACCTGGGGTATATTCTCGAGTTACGACTGGGATGGCCCTTCCACCCACATGTTTGTTCAGCGACGTGAGGACTCCTGCCTAGTTGCGAGGGACAACTCGGGATTCTCCTCGAGGCTTGGAAGGCAATTGGGACGCCTCTCCAGCTGAGGCGGGAGACCAAGGGTCCCTTTCCATGTGCCACAGGAATCCTGGGACTCCTATCAAGTTTCACGAGGAGTCAGGCATCGTCTCCTTTGGAGGCACTGATCTCCGCGTACCTCTGAAGTTTTCAAAGGATGTGAGGCCTCCAGTCGCGATGAGGTGGGGAACTAGGTCTTTCTCTGTGGTCTCCACAGGGGATTCAAACATCCTTTCATCTTGGGAGATGCAAGACGAGCCTGCATTCAAGTCACTGCAGGGATATCCGGCCTTATTTCGCGTCAGGGCATCGCAGTGTCCATTCCACTTGAGTCCGCAAAATCAGGGTACCTCTCATATACCGAGAGCTGAGAGTAGCCTCCTCTTGAGGTGCTTGTGGAAAGGTGGTATTCCTCTGGAGTCGAAGCCAAGGACTAACCTCTCATCTCGAGTTGATTTTTGGTCAACGGAGCTCTTTCCTGTTGCTACAGTGACCTCAGGATCCCTCTAGCCTTGAAACAGTGTTCTTGGGGTTTCTCTGGAGTGCCACCAAGGAAATCAAGGCTCCTTTCATGTGTGATGTGCAACACGGAATTGCTCTGCACGCAGTGCAGGGGAATCGGGCCTCATCTCGCGGCGAGGGGGAAGTCTCATGGTTTTTCTCGAGTTGCGGCGGGAACCTGGGGTATATTCTCGAGTTACGACGGGGATGGCCCTTCCACACACGTGTTTGTTCAGCGACATCAGGACTCCTGCCTAGTTGCGAGGGACAACTCGGGATTCTCCTCGAGGCTTGGCAGGGCAATTGGGACGCCTCTCCAGCTGAGGCGGGAGACCAAGGGTCCCTATCGACGTGCCACAGGAATCCTGGGACTCTTATCAAGTATCACGAGGAGTCAGGCATCGTCTCCTTTGGAGGCACTGATCTCCGCGTACCTCTGGAGTTTTCAAAGGATGTGAGGCCTCCGGTCGCCATGAGGTGGGAAACTAGGTCTTTCTCTGTGGTCTCCACAGGGGATTCAGACATTCGTTCATTTTGGGAGATGCAAGACGAGCCTGCATTCAAGTCACTGCAGGGATATCCCGCCTTATTTCGAGTCAGGGCATCGTGGTGTCCATTCGACTTGAGGCCGCAAATTCAGGGTCCCTCTCACATACTTAGAGCTGAGAGAAGCCTCCTCTTGAGGTGCTTGTGGTAAGGTGGTATTCCTCTGGAGTGGAATCCAGGGACTAACCTCTCATCTCGAGTTGATTTGTGGTCCACGGAGGTCTTTCGTGTTGCTACAGTGACCTCAGGATCCCTCTAGCCTTGAAACAGTGTTCTTGGGGTTTCTCTGGAGTGCCACCAAGGAAATCAAGACTCCTTTCATGTGTGATGTGCAACACGGAATTGCTCTGCACGCAGTGCAGGGGAATTGGGCCTCATCTCGCGGCGAGTGGGAAGAATCATGGTTTTTCTCGAGTTGCGGCGGGAACCTGGGGTATATTCTCGAGTTACGACGGGGATGGCCCTTCCACACACGTGTTTGTTCAGCGACGTCAGGACTCCTAACTAGTTGCGAGGGACAACTCGGGATTCTCCTCGAGGCTTGGCAGGACAATTGGGACGCCTCTCCAGCTGAGGCGGGAGACCAAGTGTCCCTTACCACGTGCCACAGGAATCCTGTGACTCCTATCAAGTTTCACGAGGACTCAGGCATCGTCTCCTTTGGAGGCACTGATCTCCGTGTACCTCTGGAGTTTTCAAAGGATGTGAGGCCTCCGGTCGCGATGAGGTGGGGAACTAGGTCATTCTCTGTGGTCTCCACAGGGGATTCAGACATCCTTTCGTCTTGGGAGATGCAAGACGAGCCTGCATTCAAGTCACTGCAGGGATATCCGGCCTTATTTCGCATCAGGGCATCGCAGTGTCCATTCCACTTGAGGCCGCAAAATCAGGGTCCCTCTCACATGCCTAGAGCTGAGAGAAGCCTCCTCTTGAGGTGCTTGTGGTAAGGTGGTATTCCTATGGAGTCGAATCCAGGGACTAACCTCTCATCTCGAGTTGATTTTTGGTCCACGGAGCTCTTTCGAGTTGCTATAGTGACCTCAGGATCCCTCTAGCCTTGAAACAGTGTTCTTGGGGTTTCTCTGGAGTGCCATCAAGGAAATCAAGGCTCCTTTCATGTGTGATGTGCAACACGAAATTGCTCTGCACGCAGTGCAGGGGAATCAGGCCTCATCTCGCGGCGAAGGGGAAGTCTCATGGTTTTTCTCGAGTTGCGGCGGGAACCTGGGGTATATTCTCGAGTTACGACTGGGATGGCCCTTCCACCCACATGTTTGTGCAGCGACGTCAGGACTCCTGCCTAGTTGCGAGGGACAACTCGGGATTCTCCTCGAGGCTTGGCAGGGCAATTGGGACGTCTCTCTAGCTGAGGCTGGAGACCAAGGGTCCCTTTCCACGTGCCACAGGAATCCTGGGACTCCTATCAAGTTTCACGAGGAGTCAGGCATCGTCTCCTTTGGAGGCACTGATCTCCGCGTACCTCTGAAGTTTTCAAAGGATGTGAGGCCTCCGGTCGCCATAATGTGGGGAACTAGGTCTTTCTCTGTGGTCTCCACAGGGGATTCAGACATCCTTTCATCTTGGGAGATGAAAGACGAGCCTGCATTCAAGTCACTGCAGGGATATCCGGCCTTATTTCGCGTCAGGGCATCGCAGTGTCCATTCCACTTGAGTCCGCAAAATCAGGGTACCTCTCATATACCGAGAGCTGAGAGTAGCCTCCTCTTGAGGTGCTTGTGGTAAGGTGGTATTCCTCTGGAGTCGAATCCAGGGACTAACCTCTCATCTCGAGTTGATTTTTGGTCCACGGACCTCTTCCGTGTTGCTACAGTAACCTCAGGATCCCTCTAGCCTTGAAACAGTGTTCTTGGGGTTTCTCTGGAGTGCCATCAAGGAAATCAAGGCTCCTTTCATGTGTGATGTGCAACACGGAATTGCTCTGCACGCAGTTCAGGGGAATCGGGCCTCATCTCGCGGCGAGTGGGAAGTCTCATGGTTTTTCTCGAGTTGCGGCGGGAACCTGGGGTATATTCTCGAGTTACGACGGGGATGGCCCTTCCACACACGTGTTTGTTCAGCGACGTCAGGACTCCTGCCTTGTTGCGAGGGACAACTCGGGATTCTCCTCGAGGCTTGGCAGGGCAATTGGGACGCCTCTCCAGCTGAGGCGGGAGACCAAGTGTCCCTTTCCACGTGCCACAGGAATCCTGTGACTCCTATCAAGTTTCACGAGGACTCAGGCATCGTCTCCTTTGGAGGCACTGATCTCCGCGTACCTCTGGAGTTTTCAAAGGATGTGAGGCCTCCGGTCGCGATGAGGTGGGGAACTAGGTCATTCTCTGTGGTCTCCACAGGGGATTCAGACATCCTTTCGTCTTGGGAGATGCAAGACGAGCCTGCATTCAAGTCACTGCAGGGATATCCGGCCTTATTTCGCGTCAGGGCATCGCAGTGTCCATTCCACTTGAGGCCGCAAAATCAGGGTCCCTCTCACATACCTAGAGCTGAGAGAAGCCTCCTCTTGAGGTGCTTGTGGTAAGGTGGTATTCCTCTGGATTCGAAGCCAGGGACTAACCTCTCATCTCGAGTTGATTTTTGGTCCACGGAGCTCTTTCGTGTTGCTACAGTGACCTCAGGATCCCTCTAGCCTTGAAACAGTGTTCTTGGGGTTTCTCTGGAGTGCCATCAAGGAAATCAAGGCTCCTTTCATGTGTGATGTGCAACACGGAATTGCTCTGCACTCAGTGCAGGGGAATCAGGCCTCATCTCGCGGCGAGGGGGAAGTCTCATGGTTTTTCTCGAGTTGTGGCGGGAATCTGGGGTATATTCTCGAGTTACGACGGGGATGGCCCTTCCACACACGTGTTTGTTCAGCGATGGCAGGACTCCTGCCTAGTTGCGAGGGACAACTCGGGATTCTCCTCGAGGCTTGGCAGGGAAATTGGAACGCCTCTCCATCCGAGGCGGGAGACCAAGTGTCCGTTTCGACGTGCCACAGGAATCCTGGGACTCCTATCAAGTTTCACGAGGACTCAGGCATCATCTCCTTTGGAGGCACTGATCTCCGCGTACCTCTGGAGTTTTCAAAGGATGTGAGGCCTCCGGTCGCCATGATGTGGGGAACTAGGTCATTCTCTGTGGTCTCCACAGGGGATTCAGACATTCGTTCATTTTGGGAGATGCAAGACGAGCCTGCATTCAAGTCACTGCAGGGATATCCGGCCTTATTTCGCGTCAGGGCATCGCAGTGTCCATTCCACTTGAGGCCGCAAAATCAGGGTCCCTCTCACATACCTAGAGCTGAGAGAAGCCTCCTCTTGAGGTGCTTGTGGTAAGGTGGTATTCCTCTGGAGTCGAATCCAGGGACTAACCTCTCATCTCGAGTTGATTCTTGGTCCACGGAGCTCTTTCGTGTTGCTACAGTGACCTCAGGATCCCTCTAGCCTTGAAACAGTGTTCTTGGGGTTTCTCTGGAGTGCCATCAAGGAAATCAAGGCTCCTTTCATATGTGATGTGCAACACGGAATTGCTCTGCACGCAGTGCAGGGGAATCGGGCCTCATCTCACGGCGAGGGGGAAATCTCATGGTTTTTCTCGAGTTGCGGCGGGAACCTGGGGTATATTCTCGAGTTACGACGGGGATGGCCCTTCCACCCACGTGTTTGTTCAGTGACGTCAGGACTCCTGCCTAGTTGCGAGGGACAACTCGGGATTCTCCTCGAGTCTTGGCAGGGCAATTGGGACGCCTCTCCAGCTGAGGCGGGAGACCAAGGGTCCGTTTCCCCGTGCCACAGGAATCCTGGGACTCCTATCAAGTTTCACGAGGAGTCAGGCATCGTCTCCTTTGGAGGCACTGATCTCCGCGTACCTCTGGAGTTTTCAAAGGATGTGAGGCCTCCGGTCGCCATGAGGTAGGAAACTAGGTCTTTCTCTGTGGTCTCCACAGGGGATTCAGACATTCGTTCATTATGGGAGATGCAAGACCAGCCTGCATTCAAGTCACTGCAGGGATATCCGGCCTTATTTCGCGTCAGGGCATCGCAGTGTCCATTCCACTTGAGACCGCAAAATCAGGGTCCTCTCACATACCTAGAGCTGAGAGAATCCTCCTCTTGAGGTGCTTGTGGTAAGGTGGTATTCCTCTGGAGTCGAAGCCAGGGACTAACCTCTCATCTCGAGTTGATTCTTGGTCCACGGAGCTCTTTCGTGTTGCTACAGGGACCTCAGGATCCCTCTAGCCTTGAAACAGTGTTCTTGGGGTTTCTCTGGAGTGCCATCAAGGAAATCAAGGCTCCTTTCATATGTGATGTGCAACACGGAATTGCTCTGCACGCAGTGCAGGGGAATCGGGCCTCATCTCACGGCGAAGGGGAAGTCTCATGGTTTTTCTCGAGTTGCGGCGGGAACCTGGGGTATATTCTCGAGTTACGACGGGGATGACCCTTCCACACACGTGTTTGTTCAGCGACGACAGGACTCCTGCCTAGTTGCGAGGGACAACTCGGGATTCTCCTCGAGGCTTGGCAGGGCAATTGGGACGTCTCTCCAGCTGAGGCGGGAGACCAAGGGTCCCTTTCGATATGCCACAGGAATCCTGGGACTCCTATCAAGTTTCATGAGGAGTCAGGCATCGTCTCCTTTGGAGGCACTGATCTCCGCGTACCGCTGGAGTTTTCAAAGGATGTGAGGCCTCCGGTCGCCATGAGGTTGGGAACTAGGTCTTTCTCTGTGGTCTACACAGGGGATTCAGACATCCTTTCATCTTGGGAGATGCAAGACGAGCCTGCATTGCAGTCACTGCAGGGATATCCCGCCTTATTTCGAGTCAGGGCATCGCGGTGTCCATTCCACTTGAGGCCGAAAAATCAGGGTCCCTCTCATATACCTAGAGCTGAGAGAAGCCTCCTCTTGAGGTGCTTGTGCAAAGGTGGTATTCCTCTGGAGTCGAAGCCAGGGACTAACCTCTCATCTCGAGTTGATTTTTGGTCCACGGAGCTCTTTCGTGTTGCTACAGTGACCTCAGGATCCCTCTATCCTTGAAACAGTGTTCTTGGGGTTTCTCAGGAGTGCCATCAAGGAAATCAAGGCTCCTTTCATGTGTGATGTGCAACACGGAATTGCCCTGCACGCAGTGCAGGGGAATCAGGCCTCATCTCGCGGCGAGGGGGAAGTCTCATGGTTTTTCTCGAGTTGCGGCGGAAACCTGTGGTATATTCTCGAATTACGATGGGGATGGCCCTTCCACGCACGTCTTTGTTCAGCGACGTCAGGACTCCAGCCTAGTTGCGAGGGACAACTCGGGATTCTCCTCGAGGCTTGGCAGGGCAATTGGGATGCCTCTCCAGCTGAGGCGGGAGACCAAGTGTCCCTTTCCATGTGCCACAGGAATCCTGGGACTCCTATCAAGTTTCACGAGGAGTCAGGCATCGACTCCTTTGGAGGCACTGATCTCCGCGTACCTCTGGAGTTTTCAAAGGATGTGAGGCCTCCGGTCGCCATGAGGTGGGAAACTAGGTCTTTCTCTGTGGTCTCCACAGGGGATTCGAACATTCGTTCATTTTGGGAGATGCAAGACGAGCCTGCATTCAAGTCACTGCAGGGATATCAGGCCTTATTTCGCGTCAGGGCATCGCAGTGTCCATTCCACTTGAGGCCGCAAAATCAGGGTCCCTCTCACATACCTAGAGCTGAGAGAAGCCTCCTCTTGAGGTGCTTGTGGTAAGGTGGTATTCCTCTGGAGTCGAATCCAGGGACTAACCTCTCATCTCGAGTTGATTCTTGGTCCACGGAGCTCTTTCGTGTTGCTACAGTGACCTCAGGATTCCTCTAGCCTTGAAACAGTGTTCTTTGCGTTTCTCTGGAGTGCCATCAAGGAAATTAAGACTCCTTTCATGTGTGATGCGCAACACGGAATTGCTCTGCACACAGTGCAGGGCAATCGGGCCTCATCTCGGGGCGAGGGGGAAGTCTCATGGTTTTTCTCGAGTTGTGGCGGAAACCTGTGGTATATTCTCGAATTACGATGGGGATGGCCCTTCCACGCACGTGTTTGTTCAGCGACATCAGGACTCCGGCCTAGTTGCGAGGGACAACTCGGGATTCTCCTCGAGGCTTGGCAGGGCAATTGGGACGCCTCTCCAGCTGAGCCGGGAGACCAAGGGTCCCTTTCCACGTGCCACAGGAATCCTGGGACTCCTATCAAGTTTCACGAGGAGTCAGGCATCGTCTCCTTTGGAGGCACTGATCTCCGCGTACCTCTGGAGTTGTCAAAGGATATGAGGCCTCCGGTCGGGATGAGTTGGGGAACTAGGTCTTTCTCTGTGGTCTACACAGGTGATTCAGACATCCTTTCATCTTGGGAGATGCAAAACGAGCCTGCATTCAAGTCACTGCAGGGATATCCGGCCTTATTTCGAGTCAGGGCATCGTGGTGTCCATTCGACTTGAGGCCGCAAACTCAGGGTCCCTCTCACATACCTAGAGCTGAGAGAAGCCTCCTCTTGAGGTGCTTGTGGAAAGGTGGTATTCCTCTGGAGTCGAATCCAGGGACTAACCTCTCATCTCGAGTTGATTCTTGGTCCACGGAGCTCTTTCGTGTTGCTACAGGGACCTCAGGATCCCTCTAGCCTTGAAACAGTGTTCTTGGGGTTTCTCTGGAGTGCCATCAAGGAAATCAAGGCTCCTTTCATATGTGATGTGCAACACGGAATTGCTCTGCACGCAGTGCAGGGGAATCGGGCCTCATCTCACGGCGAAGGGGAAGTCTCATGGTTTTTCTCGAGTTGCGGCGGGAACCTGGGGTATATTCTCGAGTTACGACGGGGATGGCCCTTCCACACACGTGTTTGTTCAGCGACGTCAGGACTCCTGCCTAGTTGCGAGGGACAACTCGGGATTCTCCTCGAGGCTTGGCAGGGCAATTGGGACGCCTCTCCAGCTGAGGCGGGAGACCAAGGGTCCCTTTCGATATGCCACAGGAATCCTGGGACTCCTATCAAGTTTCATGAGGAGTCAGGCATCGTCTCCTTTGGAGGCACTGATCTCCGCGTACCGCTGGAGTTTTCAAAGGATGTGAGGCCTCCGGTCGCCATGAGGTTGGGAACTAGGTCTTTCTCTGTGGTCTCCACAGGGGATTCAGACATCCTTTCATCTTGGGAGATGCAAGACGAGCCTGCATTCCAATCACTGCAGGGATATCCCGCCTTATTTCGAGTCAGGGCATCGCGGTGTCCATTCCACTTGAGGCCGAAAACTCAGGGTCCCTCTCATATACCTAGAGCTGAGAGAAGCCTCCTCTTGAGGTGCTTGTGGAAAGGTGGTATTCCTCTGGAGTCGAAGCCAGGGACTAACCTCTCATCTCGAGTTGATTTTTGGTCCACGGAGCTCTTTCGTGTTGCTACAGTGACCTCAGGATCCCTCTATCCTTGAAACAGTGTTCTTGGGGTTTCTCAGGAGTGCCATCAAGGAAATCAAGGCTCCTTTCATGTGTGATGTGCAACACGGAATTGCCCTGCACGCAGTGCAGGGGAATCAGGCCTCATCTCGCGGCGAGGGGGAAGTCTCATGGTTTTTCTCGAGTTGCGGCAGAAACCTGTGGTATATTCTCGAACTACGATGGGGATGGCCCTTCCACGCACGTGTTTGTTCAGAGACGTCAGGACTCCAGCCTAGTTGCGAGGGACAACTCGGGATTCTCCTCGAGGCTTGGCAGGGCAATTGGGATGCCTCTCCAGCTGAGGCGGGAGACCAAGTGTCCCTTTCCACGTGCCACAGGAATCCTGTGACTCCTATCAAGTTTCACGAGGACTCAGGCATCGTCTCCTTTGGAGGCACTGATCTCCGCGTACCTCTGGAGTTTTCAAAGGATGTGAGGCCTCCGGTCGCGATGAGGTGGGGAACTAGGTCATTCTCTGTGGTCTCCACAGGGGATTCAGACATCCTTTCGTCTTGGGAGATGCAAGACGAGCCTGCATTCAAGTCACTGCAGGGATATCCGGCCTTATTTCGCGTCAGGGCATCGCAGTGTCCATTCCACTTGAGGCCGCAAAATCAGGGTCCCTCTCACATACCTAGAGCTGAGAGAAGCCTCCTCTTGAGGTGCTTGTGGTAAGGTGGTATTCCTCTGGATTCGAAGCCAGGGACTAACCTCTCATCTCGAGTTGATTTTTGGTCCACGGAGCTCTTTCGTGTTGCTACAGTGACCTCAGGATCCCTCTAGCCTTGAAACAGTGTTCTTGGGGTTTCTCTGGAGTGCCATCAAGGAAATCAAGGCTCCTTTCATGTGTGATGTGCAACACGGAATTGCTCTGCACGCAGTGCAGGGGAATCGGGCCTCATCTCGCGGCGAGGGGGAAGTCTCATGGTTTTTCTCGAGTTGTGGCGGGAATCTGGGGTATATTCTCGAGTTACGACGGGGATGGCCCTTCCACACACGTGTTTGTTCAGCGATGGCAGGACTCCTGCCTAGTTGCGAGGGACAACTCGGGATTCTCCTCGAGGCTTGGCAGGGAAATTGGAACGCCTCTCCATCCGAGGCGGGAGACCAAGTGTCCGTTTCGACGTGCCACAGGAATCCTGGGACTCCTATCAAGTTTCACGAGGACTCAGGCATCATCTCCTTTGGAGGCACTGATCTCCGCGTACCTCTGGAGTTTTCAAAGGATGTGAGGCCTCCGGTCGCCATGATGTGGGGAACTAGGTCATTCTCTGTGGTCTCCACAGGGGATTCAGACATTCGTTCATTTTGGGAGATGCAAGACGAGCCTGCATTCAAGTCACTGCAGGGATATCCGGCCTTATTTCGCGTCAGGGCATCGCAGTGTCCATTCCACTTGAGGCCGCAAAATCAGGGTCCCTCTCACATACCTAGAGCTGAGAGAAGCCTCCTCTTGAGGTGCTTGTGGTAAGGTGGTATTCCTCTGGAGTCGAATCCAGGGACTAACCTCTCATCTCGAGTTGATTCTTGGTCCACGGAGCTCTTTCGTGTTGCTACAGTGACCTCAGGATCCCTCTAGCCTTGAAACAGTGTTCTTGGGGTTTCTCTGGAGTGCCATCAAGGAAATCAAGGCTCCTTTCATATGTGATGTGCAACACGGAATTGCTCTGCACGCAGTGCAGGGGAATCGGGCCTCATCTCACGGCGAGGGGGAAATCTCATGGTTTTTCTCGAGTTGCGGCGGGAACCTGGGGTATATTCTCGAGTTACGACGGGGATGGCCCTTCCACCCACGTGTTTGTTCAGTGACGTCAGGACTCCTGCCTAGTTGCGAGGGACAACTCGGGATTCTCCTCGAGTCTTGGCAGGGCAATTGGGACGCCTCTCCAGCTGAGGCGGGAGACCAAGGGTCCGTTTCCCCGTGCCACAGGAATCCTGGGACTCCTATCAAGTTTCACGAGGAGTCAGGCATCGTCTCCTTTGGAGGCACTGATCTCCGCGTACCTCTGGAGTTTTCAAAGGATGTGAGGCCTCCGGTCGCCATGAGGTAGGAAACTAGGTCTTTCTCTTTGGTCTCCACAGGGGATTCAGACATTCGTTCATTATGGGAGATGCAAGACCAGCCTGCATTCAAGTCACTGCAGGGATATCCGGCCTTATTTCGCGTCAGGGCATCGCAGTGTCCATTCCACTTGAGACCGCAAAATCAGGGTCCTCTCACATACCTAGAGCTGAGAGAATCCTCCTCTTGAGGTGCTTGTGGTAAGGTGGTATTCCTCTGGAGTCGAATCCAGGGACTAACCTCTCATCTCGAGTTGATTCTTGGTCCACGGAGCTCTTTCGTGTTGCTACAGGGACCTCAGGATCCCTCTAGCCTTGAAACAGTGTTCTTGGGGTTTCTCTGGAGTGCCATCAAGGAAATCAAGGCTCCTTTCATATGTGATGTGCAATACGGAATTGCTCTGCACGCAGTGCAGGGGAATCGGGCCTCATCTCACGGCGAAGGGGAAGTCTCATGGTTTTTCTCGAGTTGCGGCGGGAACCTGGGGTATATTCTCGAGTTACGACGGGGATGACCCTTCCACACACGTGTTTGTTCAGCGACGTCAGGACTCCTGCCTAGTTGCGAGGGACAACTCGGGATTCTCCTCGAGGCTTGGCAGGGCAATTGGGACGCCTCTCCAGCTGAGGCGGGAGACCAAGGGTCCCTTTCGATATGCCACAGGAATCCTGGGACTCCTATCAAGTTTCATGAGGAGTCAGGCATCGTCTCCTTTGGAGGCACTGATCTCCGCGTACCGCTGGAGTTTTCAAAGGATGTGAGGCCTCCGGTCGCCATGAGGTTGGGAACTAGGTCTTTCTCTGTGGTCTACACAGGGGATTCAGACATCCTTTCATCTTGGGAGATGCAAGACGAGCCTGCATTGCAGTCACTGCAGGGATATCCCGCCTTATTTCGAGTCAGGGCATCGCGGTGTCCATTCCACTTGAGGCCGAAAAATCAGGGTCCCTCTCATATACCTAGAGCTGAGAGAAGCCTCCTCTTGAGGTGCTTGTGGAAAGGTGGTATTCCTCTGGAGTCGAAGCCAGGGACTAACCTCTCATCTCGAGTTGATTTTTGGTCCACGGAGCTCTTTCGTGTTGCTACAGTGACCTCAGGATCCCTCTATCCTTGAAACAGTGTTCTTGGGGTTTCTCAGGAGTGCCATCAAGGAAATCAAGGCTCCTTTCATGTGTGATGTGCAACACGGAATTGCTCTGCATGCAGTGCAGGGGAATCAGGCCTCATCTCGCGGCGAGGGGGAAGTCTCATGGTTTTTCTCGAGTTGCGGCGGAAACCTGTGGTATATTCTCGAATTACGATGGGGATGGCCCTTCCACGCACGTGTTTGTTCAGCGACGTCAGGACTCCAGCCTAGTTGCGAGGGACAACTCGGGATTCTCCTCGAGGCTTGGCAGGGCAATTGGGATGCCTCTCCAGCTGAGGCGGGAGACCAAGGGTCCCTTTCCATGTGCCACAGGAATCCTGGGACTCCTATCAAGTTTCACGAGGAGTCAGGCATCGACTCCTTTGGAGGCACTGATCTCCGCGTACCTCTGGAGTTTTCAAAGGATGTGAGGCCTCCGGTCGCCATGAGGTGGGAAACTAGGTCTTTCTCTGTGGTCTCCACAGGGGATTCGAACATTCGTTCATTTTGGGAGATGCAAGACGAGCCTGCATTCAAGTCACTGCAGGGATATCAGGCCTTATTTCGCGTCAGGGCATCGCAGTGTCCATTCCACTTGAGGCCGCAAAATCAGGGTCCCTCTCACATACCTAGAGCTGATAGAATCCTCCTCTTGAGGTGCTTGTGGTAAGGTGGTATTCCTCTGGAGTCGAATCCAGGGACTAACCTCTCATCTCGAGTTGATTCTTGGTCCACGGAGCTCTTTCGTGTTGCTACAGTGACCTCAGGATTCCTCTAGCCTTGAAACAGTGTTCTTTGGGTTTCTCTGGAGTGCCATCAAGGAAATTAAGACTCCTTTCATGTGTGATGCGCAACACGGAATTGCTCTGCACACAGTGCAGGGGAATCGGGCCTCATCTCGGGACGAGGGGGAAGTCTCATGGTTTTTCTCGAGTTGTGGCGGAAACCTGTGGTATATTCTCGAATTACGATGGGGATGGCCCTTCCACGCACGTGTTTGTTCAGCGACATCAGGACTCCGGCCTAGTTGCGAGGGACAACTCGGGATTCTCCTCGAGGCTTGGCAGGGCAATTGGGACGCCTCTCCAGCTGAGACGGGAGACCAAGGGTCCCTTTCCACGTGCCACAGGAATCCTGGGACTCCTATCAAGTTTCACGAGGAGTCAGGCATCGTCTCCTTTGGAGGCACTGATCTCCGCGTACCTCTGGAATTGTCAAAGGATATGAGGCCTCCGGTCGGGATGAGTTGGGGAACTAGGTCTTTCTCTGTGGTCTACACAGGTGATTCAGACATCCTTTCATCTTGGGAGATGCAAAACGAGCCTGCATTCAAGTCACTGCAGGGATATCCGGCCTTATTTCGAGTCAGGGCATCGTGGTGTCCATTCGACTTGAGGCCGCAAACTCAGGGTCCCTCTCACATACCTAGAGCTGAGAGAAGCCTCCTCTTGAGGTGCTTGTGGAAAGGTGGTATTCCTCTGGAGTCGAATCCAGGGACTAACCTCTCATCTCGAGTTGATTCTTGGTCCACGGAGCTCTTTCGTGTTGCTACAGGGACCTCAGGATCCCTCTAGCCTTGAAACAGTGTTCTTCGGGTTTCTCTGGACTGCCATCAAGGAAATCAAGGCTCCTTTCATATGTGATGTGCAACACGGAATTGCTCTGCCCGCAGTGCAGGGGAATCGGGCCTCATCTCACGGCGAAGGGGAAGTCTCATGGTTTTTCTCGAGTTGCGGCGGGAACCTGGGGTATATTCTCGATTTACGACGGGGATGGCCCTTCCACACACGTGTTTGTTCAGCGACGTCAGGACTCCTGCCTAGTTGCGAGGGACAACTCGGGATTCTCCTCGAGGCTTGGCAGGGCAATTGGGACGCCTCTCCAGCTGAGGCGGGAGACCAAGGGTCCCTTTCGATATGCCACAGGAATCCTGGGACTCCTAACAAGTTTCATGAGGAGTCAGGCATCGTCTCCTTTGGAGGCACTGATCTCCGCGTACCGCTGGAGTTTTCAAAGGATGTGAGGCCTCCGGTCGCGATGAGGTTGGGAACTAGGTCTTTCTCTGTGGTCTCCACAGGGGATTCAGACATCCTTTCATCTTGGGAGATGCAAGACGAGCCTGCATTCCAATCACTGCAGGGATATCCCGCCTTATTTCGAGTCAGGGCATCGCGGTGTCCATTCCACTTGAGGCCGAAAACTCAGGGTCCCTCTCATATACCTAGAGCTGAGAGAAGCCTCCTCTTGAGGTGCTTGTGGAAAGGTGGTATTCCTCTGGAGTCGAATCCAGGGACTAACCTCTCATCTCGAGTTGATTTTTGGTCCACGGACCTCTTTCGTGTTACTACAGTAACCTCAGGATCCCTCTAGCCTTGAAACAGTGTTCTTGGGGTTTCTCTGGAGTGCCATCAAGGAAATCAAGGCTCCTTTCATGTGTGATGTGCAACACGGAATTGCTCTGCACGCAGTTCAGGGGAATCGGGCCTCATCTCGCGGCGAGTGGGAAGTCTCATGGTTTTTCTCGAGTTGCGGCGGGAACCTGGGGTATATTCTCGAGTTACGACGGGGATGGCCCTTCCACACACGTGTTTGTTCAGCGACGTCAGGACTCCTGCCTAGTTGCGAGGGACAACTCGGGATTCTCCTCGAGGCTTGGCAGGGCAATTGGGACGCCTCTCCAGCTGAGGCGGGAGACCAAGTGTCCCTTTCCACGTGCCACAGGAATCCTGTGACTCCTATCAAGTTTCACGAGGACTCAGGCATCGTCTCCTTTGGAGGCACTGATCTCCGCATACCTCTGGAGTTTTCAAAGGATGTGAGGCCTCCGGTCGCGATGAGGTGGGGAACTAGGTCATTCTCTGTGGTCTCCACAGGGGATTCAGACATCCTTTCGTCTTGGGAGATGCAAGACGAGCCTGCATTCAAGTCACTGCAGGGATATCCGGCCTTATTTCGCGTCAGGGCATCGCAGTGTCCATTCCACTTGAGGCCGCAAAATCAGGGTCCCTCTCACATACCTAGAGCTGAGAGAAGCCTCCTCTTGAGGTGCTTGTGGTAAGGTGGTATTCCTCTGGATTCGAAGCCAGGGACTAACCTCTCATCTCGAGTTGATTTTTGGTCCACGGAGCTCTTTCGTGTTGCTACAGTGACCTCAGGATCCCTCTAGCCTTGAAACAGTGTTCTTGGGGTTTCTCTGGAGTGCCATCAAGGAAATCAAGGCTCCTTTCATGTGTGATGTGCAACACGGAATTGCTCTGCACTCAGTGCAGGGTAATCAGGCCTCATCTCGCGGCGAGGGGGAAGTCTCATGGTTTTTCTCGAGTTGTGGCGGGAATCTGGGGTATATTCTCGAGTTACGACGGGGATGGCCCTTCCACACACGTGTTTGTTCAGCGATGGCAGGACTCCTGCCTAGTTGCGAGGGACAACTCGGGATTCTCCTCGAGGCTTGGCAGGGAAATTGGAACGCCTCTCCATCCGAAGCGGGAGACCAAGTGTCCGTTTCGACGTGCCACAGGAATCCTGGGACTCCTATCAAGTTTCACGAGGACTCAGGCATCATCTCCTTTGGAGGCACTGATCTCCGCGTACCTCTGGAGTTTTCAAAGGATGTGAGGCCTCCGGTCGCCATGATGTGGGGAACTAGGTCATTCTCTGTGGTCTCCACAGGGGATTCAGACATTCGTTCATTTTGGGAGATGCAAGACGAGCCTGCATTCAAGTCACTGCAGGGATATCCGGCCTTATTTCGCGTCAGGGCATCGCAGTGTCCATTCCACTTGAGGCCGCAAAATCAGGGTCCCTCTCACATACCTAGAGCTGAGAGAAGCCTCCTCTTGAGGTGCTTGTGGTAAGGTGGTATTCCTCTGGAGTCGAATCCAGGGACTAACCTCTCATCTCGAGTTGATTCTTGGTCCACGGAGCTCTTTCGTGTTGCTACAGTGACCTCAGGATCCCTCTAGCCTTGAAACAGTGTTCTTGGGGTTTCTCTGGAGTGCCATCAAGGAAATCAAGGCTCCTTTCATATGTGATGTGCAACACGGAATTGCTCTGCACGCAGTGCAGGGGAATCGGGCCTCATCTCACGGCGAGGGGGAAATCTCATGGTTTTTCTCGAGTTGCGGCGGGAACCTGGGGTATATTCTCGAGTTACGACGGGGATGGCCCTTCCACCCACGTGTTTGTTCAGTGACGTCAGGACTCCTGCCTAGTTGCGAGGGACAACTCGGGATTCTCCTCGAGTCTTGGCAGGGCAATTGGGACGCCTCTCCAGCTGAGGCGGGAGACCAAGGGTCCGTTTCCCCGTGCCACAGGAATCCTGGGACTCCTATCAAGTTTCACGAGGAGTCAGGCATCGTCTCCTTTGGAGGCACTGATCTCCGCGTACCTCTGGAGTTTTCAAAGGATGTGAGGCCTCCGGTCGCCATGAGGTAGGAAACTAGGTCTTTCTCTTTGGTCTCCACAGGGGATTCAGACATTCGTTCATTATGGGAGATGCAAGACCAGCCTGCATTCAAGTCACTGCAGGGATATCCGGCCTTATTTCGCGTCAGGGCATCGCAGTGTCCATTCCACTTGAGACCGCAAAATCAGGGTCCTCTCACATACCTAGAGCTGAGAGAATCCTCCTCTTGAGGTGCTTGTGGTAAGGTGGTATTCCTCTGGAGTCGAATCCAGGGACTAACCTCTCATCTCGAGTTGATTCTTGGTCCACGGAGCTCTTTCGTGTTGCTACAGGGACCTCAGGATCCCTCTAGCCTTGAAACAGTGTTCTTGGGGTTTCTCTGGAGTGCCATCAAGGAAATCAAGGCTCCTTTCATATGTGATGTGCAATACGGAATTGCTCTGCACGCAGTGCAGGGGAATCGGGCCTCATCTCACGGCGAAGGGGAAGTCTCATGGTTTTTCTCGAGTTGCGGCGGGAACCTGGGGTATATTCTCGAGTTACGACGGGGATGACCCTTCCACACACGTGTTTGTTCAGCGACGACAGGACTCCTGCCTAGTTGCGAGGGACAATTCGGGATTCTCCTCGAGGCTTGGCAGGGCAATTGGGACACCTCTCCAGCTGAGGCGGGAGACCAAGGGTCCCTTTCGATATGCCACAGGAATCCTGGGACTCCTATCAAGTTTCATGAGGAGTCAGGCATCGTCTCCTTTGGAGGCACTGATCTCCGCGTACCGCTGGAGTTTTCAAAGGATGTGAGGCCTCCGGTCGCCATGAGGTTGGGAACTAGGTCTTTCTCTGTGGTCTACACAGGGGATTCAGACATCCTTTCATCTTGGGAGATGCAAGACGAGCCTGCATTGCAGTCACTGCAGGGATATCCCGCCTTATTTCGAGTCAGGGCATCGCGGTGTCCATTCCACTTGAGGCCGAAAAATCAGGGTCCCTCTCATATACCTAGAGCTGAGAGAAGCCTCCTCTTGAGGTGCTTGTGCAAAGGTGGTATTCCTCTGGAGTCGAAGCCAGGGACTAACCTCTCATCTCGAGTTGATTTTTGGTCCACGGAGCTCTTTCGTGTTGCTACAGTGACCTCAGGATCCCTCTATCCTTGAAACAGTGTTCTTGGGGTTTCTCAGGAGTGCCATCAAGGAAATCAAGGCTCCTTTCATGTGTGATGTGCAACACGGAATTGCCCTGCACGCAGTGCAGGGGAATCAGGCCTCATCTCGCGGCGAGGGGGAAGTCTCATGGTTTTTCTCGAGTTGCGGCGGAAACCTGTGGTATATTCTCGAATTACGATGGGGATGGCCCTTCCACGCACGTGTTTGTTCAGCGACGTCAGGACTCCAGCCTAGTTGCGAGGGACAACTCGGGATTCTCCTCGAGGCTTGGCAGGGCAATTGGGATGCCTCTCCAGCTGAGGCGGGAGACCAAGGGTCCCTTTCCATGTGCCACAGGAATCCTGGGACTCCTATCAAGTTTCACGAGGAGTCAGGCATCGACTCCTTTGGAGGCACTGATCTCCGCGTACCTCTGGAGTTTTCAAAGGATGTGAGGCCTCCGGTCGCCATGAGGTGGGAAACTAGGTCTTTCTCTGTGGTCTCCACAGGGGATTCGAACATTCGTTCATTTTGGGAGATGCAAGACGAGCCTGCATTCAAGTCACTGCAGGGATATCAGGCCTTATTTCGCGTCAGGGCATCGCAGTGTCCATTCCACTTGAGGCCGCAAAATCAGGGTCCCTCTCACATACCTAGAGCTGAGAGAAGCCTCCTCTTGAGGTGCTTGTGGTAAGGTGGTATTCCTCTGGAGTCGAATCCAGGGACTAACCTCTCATCTCGAGTTGATTCTTGGTCCACGGAGCTCTTTCGTGTTGCTACAGTGACCTCAGGATTCCTCTAGCCTTGAAACAGTGTTCTTTGGGTTTCTCTGGAGTGCCATCAAGGAAATTAAGACTCCTTTCATGTGTGATGCGCAACACGGAATTGCTCTGCACACAGTGCAGGGGAATCGGGCCTCATCTCGGGGCGAGGGGGAAGTCTCATGGTTTTTCTCGAGTTGTGGCGGAAACCTGTGGTATATTCTCGAATTACGATGGGGATGGCCCTTCCACGCACGTGTTTGTTCAGCGACATCAGGACTCCGGCCTAGTTGCGAGGGACAACTCGGGATTCTCCTCGAGGCTTGGCAGGGCAATTGGGACGCCTCTCCAGCTGAGCCGGGAGACCAAGGGTCCCTTTCCACGTGCCACAGGAATCCTGGGACTCCTATCAAGTTTCACGAGGAGTCAGGCATCGTCTCCTTTGGAGGCACTGATCTCCGTGTTCCTCTGGAGTTTTCAAAGGATGTGAGGCCTCCGGTCGGGATGAGTTGGGGAACTAGGTCTTTCTCTGTGGTCTACACAGGTGATTCAGACATCCTTTCATCTTGGGAGATGCAAAACGAGCCTGCATTCAAGTCACTGCAGGGATATCCGGCCTTATTTCGAGTCAGGGCATCGTGGTGTCCATTCGACTTGAGGCCGCAAACTCAGGGTCCCTCTCACATACCTAGAGCTGAGAGAAGCCTCCTCTTGAGGTGCTTGTGGAAAGGTGGTATTCCTCTGGAGTCGAATCCAGGGACTAACCTCTCATCTCGAGTTGATTCTTGGTCCACGGAGCTCTTTCGTGTTGCTACAGGGACCTCAGGATCCCTCTAGCCTTGAAACAGTGTTCTTGGGGTTTCTCTGGAGTGCCATCAAGGAAATCAAGGCTCCTTTCATATGTGATGTGCAACACGGAATTGCTCTGCACGCAGTGCAGGGGAATCGGGCCTCATCTCACGGCGAAGGGGAAGTCTCATGGTTTTTCTCGAGTTGCGGCGGGAACCTGGGGTATATTCTCGAGTTACGACGGGGATGGCCCTTCCACACACGTGTTTGTTCAGCGACGTCAGGACTCCTGCCTAGTTGCGAGGGACAACTCGGGATTCTCCTCGAGGCTTGGCAGGGCAATTGGGACGCCTCTCCAGCTGAGGCGGGAGACCAAGGGTCCCTTTCGATATGCCACAGGAATCCTGGGACTCCTATCAAGTTTCATGAGGAGTCAGGCATCGTCTCCTTTGGAGGCACTGATCTCCGCGTACCGCTGGAGTTTTCAAAGGATGTGAGGCCTCCGGTCGCGATGAGGTTGGGAACTAGGTCTTTCTCTGTGGTCTCAACAGGGGATTCAGACATCCTTTCATCTTGGGAGATGCAAGACGAGCCTGCATTCCAATCACTGCAGGGATATCCCGCCTTATTTCGAGTCAGGGCATCGCGGTGTCCATTCCACTTGAGGCCGAAAACTCAGGGTCCCTCTCATATACCTAGAGCTGAGAGAAGCCTCCTCTTGAGGTGCTTGTGGAAAGGTGGTATTCCTCTGGAGTCGAAGCCAGGGACTAACCTCTCATCTCGAGTTGATTTTTGGTCCACGGAGCTCTTTCGTGTTGCTACAGTGACCTCAGGATCCCTCTATCCTTGAAACAGTGTTCTTGGGGTTTCTCAGGAGTGCCATCAAGGAAATCAAGGCTCCTTTCATGTGTGATGTGCAACACGGAATTGCCCTGCACGCAGTGCAGGGGAATCAGGCCTCATCTCGCGGCGAGGGGGAAGTCTCATGGTTTTTCTCGAGTTGCGGCGAGAACCTGGGGTATATTCTCGAACTACGATGGGGATGGCCCTTCCACGCACGTGTTTGTTCAGCGACGTCAGGACTCCAGCCTAGTTGCGAGGGACAACTCGGGATTCTCCTCGAGGCTTGGCAGGGCAATTGGGATGCCTCTCCAGCTGAGGCGGGAGACCAAGTGTCCCTTTCCACGTGCCACAGGAATCCTGTGACTCCTATCAAGTTTCACGAGGACTCAGGCATCGTCTCCTTTGGAGGCACTGATCTCCGCGTACCTCTGGAGTTTTCAAAGGATGTGAGGCCTCCGGTCGCGATGAGGTGGGGAACTAGGTCATTCTCTGTGGTCTCCACAGGGGATTCAGACATCCTTTCGTCTTGGGAGATGCAAGACGAGCCTGCATTCAAGTCACTGCAGGGATATCCGGCCTTATTTCGCGTCAGGGCATCGCAGTGTCCATTCCACTTGAGGCCGCAAAATCAGGGTCCCTCTCACATACCTAGAGCTGAGAGAAGCCTCCTCTTGAGGTGCTTGTGGTAAGGTGGTATTCCTCTGGATTCGAAGCCAGGGACTAACCTCTCATCTCGAGTTGATTTTTGGTCCACGGAGCTCTTTCGTGTTGCTACAGTGACCTCAGGATCCCTCTAGCCTTGAAACAGTGTTCTTGGGGTTTCTCTGGAGTGCCATCAAGGAAATCAAGGCTCCTTTCATGTGTGATGTGCAACACGGAATTGCTCTGCACTCAGTGCAGGGGAATCAGGCCTCATCTCGCGGCGAGGGGGAAGTCTCATGGTTTTTCTCGAGTTGTGGCGGGAATCTGGGGTATATTCTCGAGTTACGACGGGGATGGCCCTTCCACACACGGGTTTGTTCAGCGATGGCAGGACTCCTGCCTAGTTGCGAGGGACAACTCGGGATTCTCCTCGAGGCTTGGCAGGGAAATTGGAACGCCTCTCCATCCGAGGCGGGAGACCAAGTGTCCGTTTCGACGTGCCACAGGAATCCTGGGACTCCTATCAAGTTTCACGAGGACTCAGGCATCATCTCCTTTGGAGGCACTGATCTCCGCGTACCTCTGGAGTTTTCAAAGGATGTGAGGCCTCCGGTCGCCATGATGTGGGGAACTAGGTCATTCTCTGTGTTCTCCACAGGGGATTCAGACATTCGTTCATTTTGGGAGATGCAAGACGAGCCTGCATTCAAGTCACTGCAGGGATATCCGGCCTTATTTCGCGTCAGGGCATCGCAGTGTCCATTCCACTTGAGGCCGCAAAATCAGGGTCCCTCTCACATACCTAGAGCTGAGAGAAGCCTCCTCTTGAGGTGCTTGTGGTAAGGTGGTATTCCTCTGGAGTCGAATCCAGGGACTAACCTCTCATCTCGAGTTGATTCTTGGTCCACGGAGCTCTTTCGTGTTGCTACAGTGACCTCAGGATCCCTCTAGCCTTGAAACAGTGTTCTTGGGGTTTCTCTGGAGTGCCATCAAGGAAATCAAGGCTCCTTTCATATGTGATGTGCAACACGGAATTGCTCTGCACGCAGTGCAGGGGAATCGGGCCTCATCTCACGGCGAGGGGGAAATCTCATGGTTTTTCTCGAGTTGCGGCGGGAACCTGGGGTATATTCTCGAGTTACGACGGGGATGGCCCTTCCACCCACGTGTTTGTTCAGTGACGTCAGGACTCCTGCCTAGTTGCGAGGGACAACTCGGGATTCTCCTCGAGTCTTGGCAGGGCAATTGGGACGCCTCTCCAGCTGAGGCGGGAGACCAAGGGTCCGTTTCCCCGTGCCACAGGAATCCTGGGACTCCTATCAAGTTTCACGAGGAGTCAGGCATCGTCTCCTTTGGAGGCACTGATCTCCGCGTACCTCTGGAGTTTTCAAAGGATGTGAGGCCTCCGGTCGCCATGAGGTAGGAAACTAGGTCTTTCTCTTTGGTCTCCACAGGGGATTCAGACATTCGTTCATTATGGGAGATGCAAGACCAGCCTGCATTCAAGTCACTGCAGGGATATCCGGCCTTATTTCGCGTCAGGGCATCGCAGTGTCCATTCCACTTGAGACCGCAAAATCAGGGTCCTCTCACATACCTAGAGCTGAGAGAATCCTCCTCTTGAGGTGCTTGTGGTAAGGTGGTATTCCTCTGGAGTCGAATCCAGGGACTAACCTCTCATCTCGAGTTGATTCTTGGTCCACGGAGCTCTTTCGTGTTGCTACAGGGACCTCAGGATCCCTCTAGCCTTGAAACAGTGTTCTTGGGGTTTCTCTGGAGTGCCATCAAGGAAATCAAGGCTCCTTTCATATGTGATGTGCAATACGGAATTGCTCTGCACGCAGTGCAGGGGAATCGGGCCTCATCTCACGGCGAAGGGGAAGTCTCATGGTTTTTCTCGAGTTGCGGCGGGAACCTGGGGTATATTCTCGAGTTACGACGGGGATGACCCTTCCACACACGTGTTTGTTCAGCGACGTCAGGACTCCTGCCTAGTTGCGAGGGACAACTCGGGATTCTCCTCGAGGCTTGGCAAGGCAATTGGGACGCCTCTCCAGCTGAGGCGGGAGACCAAGGGTCCCTTTCGATATGCCACAGGAATCCTGGGACTCCTATCAAGTTTCATGAGGAGTCAGGCATCGTCTCCTTTGGAGGCACTGATCTCCGCGTACCGCTGGAGTTTTCAAAGGATGTGAGGCCTCCGGTCGCCATGAGGTTGGGAACTAGGTCTTTCTCTGTGGTCTACACAGGGGATTCAGACATCCTTTCATCTTGGGAGATGCAAGACGAGCCTGCATTGCAGTCACTGCAGGGATATCCCGCCTTATTTCGAGTCAGGGCATCGCGGTGTCCATTCCACTTGAGGCCGAAAAATCAGGGTCCCTCTCATATACCTAGAGCTGAGAGAAGCCTCCTCTTGAGGTGCTTGTGGAAAGGTGGTATTCCTCTGGAGTCGAAGCCAGGGACTAACCTCTCATCTCGAGTTGATTTTTGGTCCACGGAGCTCTTTCGTGTTGCTACAGTGACCTCAGGATCCCTCTATCCTTGAAACAGTGTTCTTGGGGTTTCTCAGGAGTGCCATCAAGGAAATCAAGGCTCCTTTCATGTGTGATGTGCAACACGGAATTGCTCTGCATGCAGTGCAGGGGAATCAGGCCTCATCTCGCGGCGAGGGGGAAGTCTCATGGTTTTTCTCGAGTTGCGGCGGAAACCTGTGGTATATTCTCGAATTACGATGGGGATGGCCCTTCCACGCACGTGTTTGTTCAGCGACGTCAGGACTCCAGCCTAGTTGCGAGGGACAACTCGGGATTCTCCTCGAGGCTTGGCAGGGCAATTGGGATGCCTCTCCAGCTGAGGCGGGAGACCAAGGGTCCCTTTCCATGTGCCACAGGAATCCTGGGACTCCTATCAAGTTTCACGAGGAGTCAGGCATCGACTCCTTTGGAGGCACTGATCTCCGCGTACCTCTGGAGTTTTCAAAGGATGTGAGGCCTCCGGTCGCCATGAGGTGGGAAACTAGGTCTTTCTCTGTGGTCTCCACAGGGGATTCGAACATTCGTTCATTTTGGGAGATGCAAGACGAGCCTGCATTCAAGTCACTGCAGGGATATCAGGCCTTATTTCGCGTCAGGGCATCGCAGTGTCCATTCCACTTGAGGCCGCAAAATCAGGGTCCCTCTCACATACCTAGAGCTGATAGAATCCTCCTCTTGAGGTGCTTGTGGTAAGGTGGTATTCCTCTGGAGTCGAATCCAGGGACTAACCTCTCATCTCGAGTTGATTCTTGGTCCACGGAGCTCTTTCGTGTTGCTACAGTGACCTCAGGATTCCTCTAGCCTTGAAACAGTGTTCTTTGGGTTTCTCTGGAGTGCCATCAAGGAAATTAAGACTCCTTTCATGTGTGATGCGCAACACGGAATTGCTCTGCACACAGTGCAGGGGAATCGGGCCTCATCTCGGGACGAGGGGGAAGTCTCATGGTTTTTCTCGAGTTGTGGCGGAAACCTGTGGTATATTCTCGAATTACGATGGGGATGGCCCTTCCACGCACGTGTTTGTTCAGCGACATCAGGACTCCGGCCTAGTTGCGAGGGACAACTCGGGATTCTCCTCGAGGCTTGGCAGGGCAATTGGGACGCCTCTCCAGCTGAGACGGGAGACCAAGGGTCCCTTTCCACGTGCCACAGGAATCCTGGGACTCCTATCAAGTTTCACGAGGAGTCAGGCATCGTCTCCTTTGGAGGCACTGATCTCCGCGTACCTCTGGAATTGTCAAAGGATATGAGGCCTCCGGTCGGGATGAGTTGGGGAACTAGGTCTTTCTCTGTGGTCTACACAGGGGATTCAGACATCCTTTCATCTTGGGAGATGCAAAACGAGCCTGCATTCAAGTCACTGCAGGGATATCCGGCCTTATTTCGAGTCAGGGCATCGTGGTGTCCATTCGACTTGAGGCCGCAAACTCAGGGTCCCTCTCACATACCTAGAGCTGAGAGAAGCCTCCTCTTGAGGTGCTTGTGGAAAGGTGGTATTCCTCTGGAGTCGAATCCAGGGACTAACCTCTCATCTCGAGTTGATTCTTGGTCCACGGAGCTCTTTCGTGTTGCTACAGGGACCTCAGGATCCCTCTAGCCTTGAAACAGTGTTCTTGGGGTTTCTCTGGAGTGCCATCAAGGAAATCAAGGCTCCTTTCATATGTGATGTGCAACACGGAATTGCTCTGCACGCAGTGCAGGGGAATCGGGCCTCATCTCACGGCGAAGGGGAAGTCTCATGGTTTTTCTCGAGTTGCGGCGGGAACCTGGGGTATATTCTCGAGTTACGACGGGGATGGCCCTTCCACACACGTGTTTGTTCAGCGACGTCAGGACTCCTGCCTAGTTGCGAGGGACAACTCGGGATTCTCCTCGAGGCTTGGCAGGGCAATTGGGACGCCTCTCCAGCTGAGGCGGGAGACCAAGGGTCCCTTTCGATATGCCACAGGAATCCTGGGACTCCTATCAAGTTTCATGAGGAGTCAGGCATCGTCTCCTTTGGAGGCACTGATCTCCGCGTACCGCTGGAGTTTTCAAAGGATGTGAGGCCTCCGGTCGCCATGAGGTTGGGAACTAGGTCTTTCTCTGTGGTCTACACAGGGGATTCAGACATCCTTTCATCTTGGGAGATGCAAGACGAGCCTGCATTGCAGTCACTGCAGGGATATCCCGCCTTATTTCGAGTCAGGGCATCGCGGTGTCCATTCCACTTGAGGCCGAAAAATCAGGGTCCCTCTCATATACCTAGAGCTGAGAGAAGCCTCCTCTTGAGGTGCTTGTGGAAAGGTGGTATTCCTCTGGAGTCGAAGCCAGGGACTAACCTCTCATCTCGAGTTGATTTTTGGTCCACGGAGCTCTTTCGTGTTGCTACAGTGACCTCAGGATCCCTCTATCCTTGAAACAGTGTTCTTGGGGTTTCTCAGGAGTGCCATCAAGGAAATCAAGGCTCCTTTCATGTGTGATGTGCAACACGGAATTGCCCTGCACGCAGTGCAGGGGAATCAGGCCTCATCTCGCGGCGAGGGGGAAGTCTCATGGTTTTTCTCGAGTTGCGGCGGAAACCTGTGGTATATTCTCGAATTACGACGGGGATGGCCCTTCCACGCACGTGTTTGTTCAGCGACGTCAGGACTCCAGCCTAGTTGCGAGGGACAACTCGGGATTCTCCTCGAGGCTTGGCAGGGCAATTGGGATGCCTCTCCAGCTGAGGCGGGAGACCAAGGGTCCCTTTCCATGTGCCACAGGAATCCTGGGACTCCTATCAAGTTTCACGAGGAGTCAGGCATCGACTCCTTTGGAGGCACTGATCTCCGCGTACCTCTGGAGTTTTCAAAGGATGTGAGGCCTCCGGTCGCCATGAGGTGGGAAACTAGGTCTTTCTCTGTGGTCTCCACAGGGGATTCGAACATTCGTTCATTTTGGGAGATGCAAGACGAGCCTCCATTCAAGTCACTGCAGGGATATCAGGCCTTATTTCGCGTCAGGGCATCGCAGTGTCCATTCCACTTGAGGCCGCAAAATCAGGGTCCCTCTCACATACCTAGAGCTGAGAGAAGCCTCCTCTTGAGGTGCTTGTGGTAAGGTGGTATTCCTCTGGAGTCGAATCCAGGGACTAACCTCTCATCTCGAGTTGATTCTTGGTCCACGGAGCTCTTTCGTGTTGCTACAGTGACCTCAGGATTCCTCTAGCCTTGAAACAGTGTTCTTTGGGTTTCTCTGGAGTGCCATCAAGGAAATTAAGACTCCTTTCATGTGTGATGCGCAACACGGAATTGCTCTGCACACAGTGCAGGGGAATCGGGCCTCATCTCGGGGCGAGGGGGAAGTCTCATGGTTTTTCTCGAGTTGTGGCGGAAACCTGTGGTATATTCTCGAATTACGATGGGGATGGCCCTTCCACGCACGTGTTTGTTCAGCGACATCAGGACTCCGGCCTAGTTGCGAGGGACAACTCGGGATTCTCCTCGAGGCTTGGCAGGGCAATTGGGACGCCTCTCCAGCTGAGCCGGGAGACCAAGGGTCCCTTTCCACGTGCCACAGGAATCCTGGGACTCCTATCAAGTTTCACGAGGAGTCAGGCATCGTCTCCTTTGGAGGCACTGATCTCCGTGTTCCTCTGGAGTTTTCAAAGGATGTGAGGCCTCCGGTCGGGATGAGTTGGGGAACTAGGTCTTTCTCTGTGGTCTACACAGGTGATTCAGACATCCTTTCATCTTGGGAGATGCAAAACGAGCCTGCATTCAAGTCACTGCAGGGATATCCGGCCTTATTTCGAGTCAGGGCATCGTGGTGTCCATTCGACTTGAGGCCGCAAACTCAGGGTCCCTCTCACATACCTAGAGCTGAGAGAAGCCTCCTCTTGAGGTGCTTGTGGAAAGGTGGTATTCCTCTGGAGTCGAATCCAGGGACTAACCTCTCATCTCGAGTTGATTCTTGGTCCACGGAGCTCTTTCGTGTTGCTACAGGGACCTCAGGATCCCTCTAGCCTTGAAACAGTGTTCTTGGGGTTTCTCTGGAGTGCCATCAAGGAAATCAAGGCTCCTTTCATATGTGATGTGCAACACGGAATTGCTCTGCACGCAGTGCAGGGGAATCCGGCCTCATCTCACGGCGAAGGGGAAGTCTCATGGTTTTTCTCGAGTTGCGGCGGGAACCTGGGGTATATTCTCGAGTTACGATGGGGATGGCCCTTCCACACACGTGTTTGTTCAGCGACGTCAGGACTCCTGCCTAGTTGCGAGGGACAACTCGGGATTCTCCTCGAGGCTTGGCAGGGCAATTGGGACGCCTCTCCAGCTGAGGCGGGAGACCAAGGGTCCCTTTCGATATGCCACAGGAATCCTGGGACTCCTATCAAGTTTCATGAGGAGTCAGGCATCGTCTCCTTTGGAGGCACTGATCTCCGCGTACCGCTGGAGTTTTCAAAGGATGTGAGGCCTCCGGTCGCGATGAGGTTGGGAACTAGGTCTTTCTCTGTGGTCTCCACAGGGGATTCAGACATCCTTTCATCTTGGGAGATGCAAGACGAGCCTGCATTCCAATCACTGCAGGGATATCCCGCCTTATTTCGAGTCAGGGCATCGCGGTGTCCATTCCACTTGAGGCCGAAAACTCAGGGTCCCTCTCATATACCTAGAGCTGAGAGAAGCCTCCTCTTGAGGTGCTTGTGGAAAGGTGGTATTCCTCTGGAGTCGAAGCCAGGGACTAACCTCTCATCTCGAGTTGATTTTTGGTCCACGGAGCTCTTTCGTGTTGCTACAGTGACCTCAGGATCCCTCTATCCTTGAAACAGTGTTCTTGGGGTTTCTCAGGAGTGCCATCAAGGAAATCAAGGCTCCTTTCATGTGTGATGTGCAACACGGAATTGCCCTGCACGCAGTGCAGGGGAATCAGGCCTCATCTCGCGGCGAGGGGGAAGTCTCATGGTTTTTCTCGAGTTGCGGCGAGAACCTGGGGTATATTCTCGAACTACGATGGGGATGGCCCTTCCACGCACGTGTTTGTTCAGCGACGTCAGGACTCCAGCCTAGTTGCGAGGGACAACTCGGGATTCTCCTCGAGGCTTGGCAGGGCAATTGGGATGCCTCTCCAGCTGAGGCGGGAGACCAAGTGTCCCTTTCCACGTGCCACAGGAATCCTGTGACTCCTATCAAGTTTCACGAGGACTCAGGCATCGTCTCCTTTGGAGGCACTGATCTCCGCGTACCTCTGGAGTTTTCAAAGGATGTGAGGCCTCCGGTCGCGATGAGGTGGGGAACTAGGTCATTCTCTGTGGTCTCCACAGGGGATTCAGACATCCTTTCGTCTTGGGAGATGCAAGACGAGCCTGCATTCAAGTCACTGCAGGGATATCCGGCCTTATTTCGCGTCAGGGAATCGCAGTGTCCATTCCACTTGAGGCCGCAAAATCAGGGTCCCTCTCACATACCTAGAGCTGAGAGAAGCCTCCTCTTGAGGTGCTTGTGGTAAGGTGGTATTCCTCTGGATTCGAAGCCAGGGACTAACCTCTCATCTCGAGTTGATTTTTGGTCCACGGAGCTCTTTCGTGTTGCTACAGTGACCTCAGGATCCCTCTAGCCTTGAAACAGTGTTCTTGGGGTTTCTCTGGAGTGCCATCAAGGAAATCAAGGCTCCTTTCATGTGTGATGTGCAACACGGAATTGCTCTGCACTCAGTGCAGGGGAATCAGGCCTCATCTCGCGGCGAGGGGGAAGTCTCATGGTTTTTCTCGAGTTGTGGCGGGAATCTGGGGTATATTCTCGAGTTACGACGGGGATGGCCCTTCCACACACGTGTTTGTTCAGCGATGGCAGGACTCCTGCCTAGTTGCGAGGGACAACTCGGGATTCTCCTCGAGGCTTGGCAGGGAAATTGGAACGCCTCTCCATCCGAGGCGGGAGACCAAGTGTCCGTTTCGACGTGCCACAGGAATCCTGGGACTCCTATCAAGTTTCACGAGGACTCAGGCATCATCTCCTTTGGAGGCACTGATCTCCGCGTACCTCTGGAGTTTTCAAAGGATGTGAGGCCTCCGGTCGCCATGATGTGGGGAACTAGGTCATTCTCTGTGGTCTCCACAGGGGATTCAGACATTCGTTCATTTTGGGAGATGCAAGACGAGCCTGCATTCAAGTCACTGCAGGGATATCCGGCCTTATTTCGCGTCAGGGCATCGCAGTGTCCATTCCACTTGAGGCCGCAAAATCAGGGTCCCTCTCACATACCTAGAGCTGAGAGAAGCCTCCTCTTGAGGTGCTTGTGGTAAGGTGGTATTCCTCTGGAGTCGAATCCAGGGACTAACCTCTCATCTCGAGTTGATTCTTGGTCCACGGAGCTCTTTCGTGTTGCTACAGTGACCTCAGGATCCCTCTAGCCTTGAAACAGTGTTCTTGGGGTTTCTCTGGAGTGCCATCAAGGAAATCAAGGCTCCTTTCATATGTGATGTGCAACACGGAATTGCTCTGCACGCAGTGCAGGGGAATCGGGCCTCATCTCACGGCGAGGGGGAAATCTCATGGTTTTTCTCGAGTTGCGGCGGGAACCTGGGGTATATTCTCGAGTTACGACGGGGATGGCCCTTCCACCCACGTGTTTGTTCAGTGACGTCAGGACTCCTGCCTAGTTGCGAGGGACAACTCGGGATTCTCCTCGAGTCTTGGCAGGGCAATTGGGACGCCTCTCCAGCTGAGGCGGGAGACCAAGGGTCCGTTTCCCCGTGCCACAGGAATCCTGGGACTCCTATCAAGTTTCACGAGGAGTCAGGCATCGTCTCCTTTGGAGGCACTGATCTCCGCGTACCTCTGGAGTTTTCAAAGGATGTGAGGCCTCCGGTCGCCATGAGGTAGGAAACTAGGTCTTTCTCTTTGGTCTCCACAGGGGATTCAGACATTCGTTCATTATGGGAGATGCAAGACCAGCCTGCATTCAAGTCACTGCAGGGATATCCGGCCTTATTTCGCGTCAGGGCATCGCAGTGTCCATTCCACTTGAGACCGCAAAATCAGGGTCCTCTCACATACCTAGAGCTGAGAGAATCCTCCTCTTGAGGTGCTTGTGGTAAGGTGGTATTCCTCTGGAGTCGAATCCAGGGACTAACCTCTCATCTCGAGTTGATTCTTGGTCCACGGAGCTCTTTCGTGTTGCTACAGGGACCTCAGGATCCCTCTAGCCTTGAAACAGTGTTCTTGGGGTTTCTCTGGAGTGCCATCAAGGAAATCAAGGCTCCTTTCATGTGTGATGTGCAATACGGAATTGCTCTGCACGCAGTGCAGGGGAATCGGGCCTCATCTCACGGCGAAGGGGAAGTCTCATGGTTTTTCTCGAGTTGCGGCGGGAACCTGGGGTATATTCTCGAGTTACGACGGGGATGACCCTTCCACACACGTGTTTGTTCAGCGACGTCAGGACTCCTGCCTAGTTGCGAGGGACAACTCGGGATTCTCCTCGAGGCTTGGCAAGGCAATTGGGACGCCTCTCCAGCTGAGGCGGGAGACCAAGGGTCCCTTTCGATATGCCACAGGAATCCTGGGACTCCTATCAAGTTTCATGAGGAGTCAGGCATCGTCTCCTTTGGAGGCACTGATCTCCGCGTACCGCTGGAGTTTTCAAAGGATGTGAGGCCTCCGGTCGCCATGAGGTTGGGAACTAGGTCTTTCTCTGTGGTCTACACAGGGGATTCAGACATCCTTTCATCTTGGGAGATGCAAGACGAGCCTGCATTGCAGTCACTGCAGGGATATCCCGCCTTATTTCGAGTCAGGGCATCGCGGTGTCCATTCCACTTGAGGCCGAAAAATCAGGGTCCCTCTCATATACCTAGAGCTGAGAGAAGCCTCCTCTTGAGGTGCTTGTGGAAAGGTGGTATTCCTCTGGAGTCGAAGCCAGGGACTAACCTCTCATCTCGAGTTGATTTTTGGTCCACGGAGCTCTTTCGTGTTGCTACAGTGACCTCAGGATCCCTCTATCCTTGAAACAGTGTTCTTGGGGTTTCTCAGGAGTGCCATCAAGGAAATCAAGGCTCCTTTCATGTGTGATGTGCAACACGGAATTGCTCTGCATGCAGTGCAGGGGAATCAGGCCTCATCTCGCGGCGAGGGGGAAGTCTCATGGTTTTTCTCGAGTTGCGGCGGAAACCTGTGGTATATTCTCGAATTACGATGGGGATGGCCCTTCCACGCACGTGTTTGTTCAGCGACGTCAGGACTCCAGCCTAGTTGCGAGGGACAACTCGGGATTCTCCTCGAGGCTTGGCAGGGCAATTGGGATGCCTCTCCAGCTGAGGCGGGAGACCAAGGGTCCCTTTCCATGTGCCACAGGAATCCTGGGACTCCTATCAAGTTTCACGAGGAGTCAGGCATCGACTCCTTTGGAGGCACTGATCTCCGCGTACCTCTGGAGTTTTCAAAGGATGTGAGGCCTCCGGTCGCCATGAGGTGGGAAACTAGGTCTTTCTCTGTGGTCTCCACAGGGGATTCGAACATTCGTTCATTTTGGGAGATGCAAGACGAGCCTGCATTCAAGTCACTGCAGGGATATCAGGCCTTATTTCGCGTCAGGGCATCGCAGTGTCCATTCCACTTGAGGCCGCAAAATCAGGGTCCCTCTCACATACCTAGAGCTGATAGAATCCTCCTCTTGAGGTGCTTGTGGTAAGGTGGTATTCCTCTGGAGTCGAATCCAGGGACTAACCTCTCATCTCGAGTTGATTCTTGGTCCACGGAGCTCTTTCGTGTTGCTACAGTGACCTCAGGATTCCTCTAGCCTTGAAACAGTGTTCTTTGGGTTTCTCTGGAGTGCCATCAAGGAAATTAAGACTCCTTTCATGTGTGATGCGCAACACGGAATTGCTCTGCACACAGTGCAGGGGAATCGGGCCTCATCTCGGGACGAGGGGGAAGTCTCATGGTTTTTCTCGAGTTGTGGCGGAAACCTGTGGTATATTCTCGAATTACGATGGGGATGGCCCTTCCACGCACGTGTTTGTTCAGCGACATCAGGACTCCGGCCTAGTTGCGAGGGACAACTCGGGATTCTCCTCGAGGCTTGGCAGGGCAATTGGGACGCCTCTCCAGCTGAGACGGGAGACCAAGGGTCCCTTTCCACGTGCCACAGGAATCCTGGGACTCCTATCAAGTTTCACGAGGAGTCAGGCATCGTCTCCTTTGGAGGCACTGATCTCCGCGTACCTCTGGAATTGTCAAAGGATATGAGGCCTCCGGTCGGGATGAGTTGGGGAACTAGGTCTTTCTCTGTGCTCTACACAGGGGATTCAGACATCCTTTCATCTTGGGAGATGCAAAACGAGCCTGCATTCAAGTCACTGCAGGGATATCCGGCCTTATTTCGAGTCAGGGCATCGTGGTGTCCATTCGACTTGAGGCCGCAAACTCAGGGTCCCTCTCACATACCTAGAGCTGAGAGAAGCCTCCTCTTGAGGTGCTTGTGGAAAGGTGGTATTCCTCTGGAGTCGAATCCAGGGACTAACCTCTCATCTCGAGTTGATTTTTGGTCCACGGAGCTCTTTCGTGTTGCTACAGGGACCTCAGGATCCCTCTAGCCTTGAAACAGTGTTCTTGGGGATTCTCTGGAGTGCCATCAAGGAAATCAAGGCTCCTTTCATATGTGATGTGCAACACGGAATTGCTCTGCACGCAGTGCAGGGGAATCGGGCCTCATCTCACGGCGAAGGGGAAGTCTCATGGTTTTTCTCGAGTTGCGGCGGGAACCTGGGGTATATTCTCGAGTTACGACGGGGATGGCCCTTCCACACACGTGTTTGTTCAGCGACGTCAGGACTCCTGCCTAGTTGCGAGGGACAACTCGGGATTCTCCTCGAGGCTTGGCAGGGCAATTGGGACGCCTCTCCAGCTGAGGCGGGAGACCAAGGGTCCCTTTCGATATGCCACAGGAATCCTGGGACTCCTATCAAGTTTCATGAGGAGTCAGGCATCGTCTCCTTTGGAGGCACTGATCTCCGCGTACCGCTGGAGTTTTCAAAGGATGTGAGGCCTCCGGTCGCCATGAGGTTGGGAACTAGGTCTTTCTCTGTGGTCTACACAGGGGATTCAGACATCCTTTCATCTTGGGAGATGCAAGACGAGCCTGCATTGCAGTCACTGCAGGGATATCCCGCCTTATTTCGAGTCAGGGCATTGCGGTGTCCATTCCACTTGAGGCCGAAAAATCAGGGTCCCTCTCATATACCTAGAGCTGAGAGAAGCCTCCTCTTGAGGTGCTTGTGGAAAGGTGGTATTCCTCTGGAGTCGAAGCCAGGGACTAACCTCTCATCTCGAGTTGATTTTTGGTCCACGGAGCTCTATCGTGTTGCTACAGTGACCTCAGGATCCCTCTATCCTTGAAACAGTGTTCTTGGGGTTTCTCAGGAGTGCCATCAAGGAAATTAAGGCTCCTTTCATGTGTGATGTGCAACACGGAATTGCCCTGCACGCAGTGCAGGGGAATCAGGCCTCATCTCGCGGCGAGGGGGAAGTCTCATGGTTTTTCTCGAGTTGCGGCGGAAACCTGTGGTATATTCTCGAATTACGATGGGGATGGCCCTTCCACGCACGTGTTTGTTCAGCGACGTCAGGACTCCAGCCTAGTTGCGAGGGACAACTCGGGATTCTCCTCGAGGCTTGGCAGGGCAATTGGGATGCCTCTCCAGCTGAGCCGGGAGACCAAGGGTCCCTTTCCATGTGACACAGGAATCCTGGGACTCCTATCAAGTTTCACGAGGAGTCAGGCATCGACTCCTTTGGAGGCACTGATCTCCGCGTACCTCTGGAGTTTTCAAAGGATGTGAGGCCTCCGGTCGCCATGAGGTGGGAAACTAGGTCTTTCTCTGTGGTCTCCACAGGGGATTCGAACATTCGTTCATTTTGGGAGATGCAAGACGAGCCTCCATTCAAGTCACTGCAGGGATATCAGGCCTTATTTCGCGTCAGGGCATCGCAGTGTCCATTCCACTTGAGGCCGCAAAATCAGGGTCCCTCTCACATACCTAGAGCTGATAGAATCCTCCTCTTGAGGTGCTTGTGGTAAGGTGGTATTCCTCTGGTGTCGAAGCCAGGGACAAACCTCTCATCTCGAGTTGATTTGTGGTCCACGGAGCTCTTTCGTGTTGCTAGAGTGACCTCAGGATCCCTCTAGCCTTGAAACAGTGTTCCTGGGGTTTTTCTGGAGTGCCACCAAGGAAATCAAGGCTCCTTTCATGTGTGATGTGCAACACGGAATTGCTCTGCACGCAGTGCAGGGGAATCGGGCCTCATCTCGCGGCGAGGGGGAAGTCTCATGGTTTTTCTCGAGTTGCGGCGGAAACCTGTGGTATATTCTCGAATTAGATGGGGATGGCCCTTCCACGCACGTGTTTGTTCAGCGACGTCAGGACTCCTGCCTAGTTGCGAGGGACAACTCGGGATTCTCCTCGAGGCTTGGCAGGGCAATTGGGACGCCTCTCCAGCTGAGGCGGGAGACCAAGGGTCCCTTTCCACGTGCCACTGGAATCCTGGGACTCCTATCAAGTTTCACGAGGAGTCAGGCATCGTCTCCTTTGGAGGCACTGATCTCCGCGTACCTCTGGAGTTGTCAAAGGATATGAGGCCTCCGGTCGGGATGAGTTGAGGAACTAGGTCTTTCTCTGTGGTCTCCACAGGGGATTCGGACATCCTTTCGTCTTGGGAGATGCAAGACGAGCCTGCATTCAAGTCACTGCAGGGATATCCGGCCTTATTTCGCGTCAGGGCATCGCAGTGTCCATTCCACTTGAGTCCGCAAAATCAGGGTTCCTCTCACATACCGAGAGCTGAGAGTAGCCTCCTCTTGAGGTGCTTGTGATAAGGTGGTATTCCTCTGGAGTCGAAGCCAGGGACTAACCTCTCATCTCGAGTTGATTTTTGGGCCACGGACCTCTTTCGTGTTGGTACAGTAACCTCAGTATCCCTCTAGCCTTGAAACAGTGTTCTTGGGGTTTCTCTGGAGTGCCATCAAGGAAATCAAGGCTCCTTTCATGTTTGATGTGCAATACGGAATAGCTCTGCATGCAGTGCAGGAGAATCGGGCCTCATCTCGCGGCGAGGGGGAAGTCTCATGGTTTTTCTCAAGTTGCGGCGGGAACCTGGGGTATATTCTCGAGTTAAGACGGGGATGGCCCTTCCACCCACGTGTTTGTTCAGCGACGTCAGGACTCCTGCCTAGTTGCGAGGGACAACTCGGGATTCTCCTCGAGGCTTGGCAGGGCAATTGGGACGCCTCTCCAGCTGAGGCGGGAGACCAAGGGTCCCTTTCCACGTGCCACAGGAATCCTGGGACTCCTATCAAGTTTCACGAGGAGTCAGACATCGTCTACTTTGGAGGCACTGATCTCCGCGTACCTCTGGAGTTTTCAAAGGATGTGAGGCCTCCGGTCGCCATGAGGTGGGAAACTAGGTCTTTCTCTGTGGTCTCCACAGGGGATTCAGACATTCGTTCATTTTGGGAGATGCAAGACGAGCCTGCATTCAAGTCACTGCAGGGATATCCGGCCTTATTTCGAGTCAGGGCATCGCAGTGTCCATTCCACTTGAGGCCGCAAAATCAGGGTCCCTCTCACATATCTAGAGCTGAGAGAAGCCTCCTCTTGAGGTGCTTGTGATAAGGTGGTATTCCTCTGGAGTCGAATCCAGGGACTAACCTCTCATCTCTAGTTGATTCTTGGTCTACGGAGCTCTTTCGTGTTGCTACAGTGACCTCAGGATCCCTCTAGCCTTGAAACAGTGTTCTTGGGGTTTCTCTGGAGTGCCATCAAGGAAATCAAGGCTCCTTTCATATGTGATGTGCAACACGGAATTGCTCTGCACGCAGTGCAGGGGAATCAGGCCTCATCTCACGGCGAGGGGGAAGTCTCATGGTTTTTCTCGAGTTGCGGCGGGAACCTGGGGTATATTCTCGAATTACGACGGGAATGGCCCTTCCACCCACGTGTTTGTTCAGCGACGTCAGGACTCTTGCCTAGTTGCGAGGGACAACTCGGGATTCTCCTCGAGGCTTGGCAGGGCAATTGGGACGCCTCTCCAGCTGAGGCGGGAGACCAAGGGTCCCTTTCCATGTGCCACAGGAATCCTGGGACTCCTATCAAGTTTCACGAGGAGTCAGGCATCGTCTCTTTTTCAGGCACTGATCTCTGCATACCTCTGGAGTTTTCAAAGGATGTGAGGCCTCCGGTCGCGATGAGGTGGGGAACTAGATCTTTCTCTGTGGTCTCCACAGGGGATTCAGACATCCTTTCGTCTTGGGAGAGGCAAGACGAGCCTGCATTCAAGTCACTGCTGGGATATCCGGCCTTATTTCGAGTCAGGGCATCGCGGTGTCCATTCCACTTGAGGCCGCAAACTCAGGGTCCCTCTCACATACCTAGAGCTGAGAGAAGCCTCCTCTTGAGGTGCTTGTGTTAAGGTGGTATTCCTCTGGAGTTGAAGCCAGGGACTATCTTCTCATCTCGAGTTGATTTTTGGGCCACGGTGCTCTTTCGTGTGGCTACAGTGACCTCCGGATCCCTCTAGCCTTGAAACAGTGTTCTTGGGGTTTCTCTGGAGTGCCATCAAGGAAATCAAGGTTCCTTTCATGTGTGATGTGCAACACTGAATTGCTCTGCACGCAGTGCAGGGGAATCGGGCCTCATCTCGCGGCGAGGGGGAAGTCTCATGGTTTTTCTCCAGTTGCGGCGGGAACCTGGGGTATATTCTCGAGTTACGATGATGATGGCCCTTCCACCCACGTGTTTGTTCAGCAACGTCAGGACTCCTGCCTAGTTGCGAGGGACAACTCCGGATTCTCCTCGAGGCTTGGCAGGGCAATTGGGACGCCTCTCCAGCTGAGGCGGGAGACCAAGGGTCCCTTTCCACGTGCCACAGGAATCCTGGGACTCCTATCAAGTTTCACGAGGAGTCAGGCATCGTCTACTTTGGAGGCACTGATCTCCGCGTACCTCTGGAGTTTTCAAAGGATGTGAGGCCTCCGGTCGCGATGAGGTGGAGATCTAGGTCTTTTTCTGTGGTCTCCACAGGGGATACGGACATCCTTTCGTCTTGGGAGATGCAAGACGAGCCTGCATTCAAGTCACTGCAGGGATATCCGGCCTTATTTCGAGTCAGGGCATCGCGGTGTCCATTCCACTTGAGGCCGCAAACTCAGCACATAGCTAAAGCTGAGAGAAGCCTACACTTGAGGTGCTTGTGGTAAGGTGGTATTCCTCTGGAATCAAAGCCAGGGACAAACCTCTCATCTCGAGTTGATTTGTGGTCCACGGAGCTCTTTCGTGTTGCTAGAGTGACCTCAGGATCCCTCTAGCCTTGAAACAGTGTTCTTGGGGTTTCTCTGGAGTCCCACCAAGGAAATCAAGGCTCCTTTCATGTGTGATGTGCAACACGCAATTGCTCTGCACGCAGTGCAGGGGAATCAGGCCTCATCTCGCGGCGAGGAGGAAGTCTCATGGTTTTTCTCGAGTTGCGGCGGGAACCTGGGGTATATTCTCGAGTTACGACGGGCATGGCCCTTCCACACAGGTGTTTGTTCAGCGACATCAGGACTCCTGCCTAGTTGCGAGGGACAACTCGGGATTCTCCTCGAGGCTTGGCAGGGCAATTGGGACGCCTCTCCAGCTGAGGCGGGAGTCCAAGGGTCCCTATCGACGTGCCACAGGAATCCTGGGACTCCTATCACGTTTCACGAGGAGTCAGGCATCGTCTCCTTTGGAGGCACTGATCTCCGCATACCTCTGGAGTTTTCAAAGGATGTGAGGCCTCCGGTCGCCATGAGGTGGGAAACTAGGTCTTTCTCTGTGGTCTACACAGGGGATTCAGAGATCCTTTCGTCTTGGGAGATGCAAGACGAGCCTGCATTCAAGTCACTGCAGGGATATCCGGCCTTATTTCGCGTCAGGGCATCGCAGTGTCCATTCCACTTGAGGCCGCAAAATCAGGGTCCCTCTCACATACCTAGAGCTGAGAGAAGCCTCCTCTTGAGGTGCTTGTGGTAAGGTGGTATTCCTCTGGAGTCGAATCCAGGGACTAACCTCTCATCTCGAGTTGATTCTTGGTCAACGGAGCTCTTTCGTGTTGCTACAGTGACCTCAGGATCCCTCTAGCCTTGAAACAGTGTTCTTGGGGTTTCTCTGGAGTGCCACCAAGGAAATCAAGACTCCTTTCATGTGAGATGTGCAACACGGAATTGCTCTGCACGCAGTGCAGGGGAATCGGGCCTCATCTCGCGGCGAGGGGGAAGTCTCATGGTTTTTCTCGAGTTGCGGCGGGAACCTGGGGTATATTCTCGAGTTACGACTGGGATGGCCCTTCCACCCACATGTTTGTGCAGCGACGTCAGGACTCCTGCCTAGTTGCGAGGGACAACTCGGGATTCTCCTCGAGGCTTGGCAGGGCAATTGGGACGCCTCTCCAGCTGAGGCGGGAGACCAAGGGTCCCTTTCCATGTGCCACAGGAATCCTGGGACTCCTATCAAGTTTCACGAGGAGTCAGGCATCGTCTCCTTTGGAGGCACTGATCTCCGCGTACCTCTGAAGTTTTCAAAGGATGTGAGGCCTCCGGTCGCCATGATGTGGGGAACTAGGTCTTTCTCTGTGGTCTCCACAGGGGATTCAGACATCCTTTCGTCTTGGGAGATGCAAGACGAGCCTGCATTCAAGTCACTGCAGGGATATCCGGCCTTATTTCGAGTCAGGGCATCGCGGTGTCCATTCCACTTGAGGCCGCAAACTCAGGGTCCCTCTCACATACCTAAAGCTGAGAGAAGCCTCCTCTTGAGGTGCTTGTGGAAAGGTGGTATTCCTCTGGAGTCGAAGCCAGGGACTAACTTCTCATCTCGAGTTGATTTTTGGTCTATGGAGCTCTTTCGTGTTGCTACAGTGACCTCAGGATCCCTCTAGCCTTGAAACACTGTTCTTGGGGTTTCTCTGGAGTGCCATCAAGGAAATCAAGGCTCCTTTCATGTGTGATGTGCAACACGGAATTCCTCTGCACGCAGTGCAGAGGAATAGGGCCTCATCTCGCGGCGAGGGGGAAGTCTCATGGTTTTTCTCGAGTTGCGGCGGGAACCTGGGGTATATTCTCGAGTTACGACGGGGATGGCCCTTCCACCCACGTGTTTGTTCAGCGACGTCAGGACTCCTGCCTAGTTGTGAGGGACAACTCGGGATTCTCCTCGAGGCTTGGCAGGGCAATTGGGATGCCTCTCCAGCTGAGGCGGGAGACCAAGGGTCCCTTTCCACGTGCCACAGGAATCCTGGGACTCCTATCAAGTTTCACGAGGAGTCAGGCATCGTCTCCTTTGGAGGCACTGATCTCCGCATACCTCTGGAGTTTTCAAAGGATGTGAGGCCTCCGGTCGCCATGAGGTGGGGAACTAGGTCTTTCTCTGTGGTCTCCACAGGGGATTCAGACATCCTTTCATCTTGGGAGTTGCAAGACGAGCCTGCATTCAAGTCACTGCAGGGATATCCGGCCTTATTTCACGTCAGTGCATCGCGGTGTCCATTCCACTTGAGGCCGCAAAATCAGGGTCCCTCTCACATACCTAGAGCTGAGAGAAGCCTCCTCTTGAGGTGCTTCTGGTAAGGTGGTATTCCTCTGGAGTCGATTCCAGGGACAAACCTCTCATTTCGAGTTGATTTTTGGCCCACGGAGCTCTTTCGTGTTGCTACAGAGACCTCTGGATCCCTCTATCCTTGAAACAGTGTTCTTGGGGTTTCTCTGGAGTGCCATCAAGGAAATCAAGGCTCCTTTCATGTGTGATGTGCAACACGGAATTGCTCTGCACGCAGTGCAGGGGAATCGGGCCTCATCTCGCGGCGAGGGGGAAGTCTCATGGTTTTTCTCGAGTTGCGGCGGGAACCTGGGGTATATTCTCGAGTTACGACGGGGATGGCCCTTCCACCCACTTGTTTGTTCAGCGACGTCAGGACTCCTGCCTAGTTGCGAGGGACAACTCGGGATTCTCCTCGAGGCTTTTCAGGGCAATTGGGACGCCTCTCCAGCTGAGGCGGGAGACCAAGGGTCCCTTTCCACGTGCCACAGGAATCCTGGGACTCCTATCAAGTTTCACGAGGAGTCAGGCATCGTCTCCTTTGGAGGCACTGATCTCTGCGTACCTCTGGAGTTTTCAAAGTATGTAAGGCCTCCGGTCGCGATGAGGTGGGGAACTAGGTCTTTCTCTGTGGTCTCCACAGGGGATTCAGACATCCTTTCATCTTGGGAGATTCAAGACGAGCCTACATTCAAGTCACTGCAGGGATATCCGGCCTTATTTCGAGTCAGGGCATCACGGTGTCCATTCCACTCGAGGCCGCAAACTCAGGGTACCTCTCACATACCTAGAGCTGAGAGAAGCCTCCTCTTGAGGTGCTTGTGGTAAGGTGGTATTCCTCTGGAGTCGAATCCAGGGACTAACCTCTCATCTGGAGTTGATTTGGGGTCCTCGGAGCTCTTTCGTGTTGCTACAGTGACCTCAGGATCCCTCTATCCTTGAAACAGTGTTCTTGGGGTTTCTCTGGAGTGCCATCAAGGAAATCAAGGTTCCTTTCATGTGTGATGTGCAACACGGAATTGCTCTGCACGAAGTGCAGGGGAATCGGGCCTCATCTTCCAGCGAGGGGGAAGTCTCATGGTTTTTCTCGAGTTGCGGCGGGAACCTGGGGTATATTCTCGAGTTACGACGGGGATGGCCCTTCCACCCACGTGTTTGTTCAGCGACGTCAGGATTCCTGCCTAGTTGCGAGGGACAACTCGGGATTCTCCTCGAGGCTTGGCAGGGCAATTGGGACGCCTCTCCAGCTGAGGCGGGAGACCAAGGGTCCCTTTCCATGTGCCAAAGGAATCCTGGGACTCCTATCAAGTTTCACGAGGAGTCAGGCATCGTCTCCTTTGGAGGCACTGATCTCTGCGTACCTCTGGAGTTTTCAAAAGATGTGAGGCCTCCGGTCGCCATGAGGTGGGGAACTAGGTCTTTCTCTGTGGTCTCCACAGGGGCTTCAGACATCCTTTCGTCTTGGGAGATGCAAGACGAGCCGGCATTCAAGTCAATGCAGGGATATCCGACCTTATTTCACGCCAGGGCATCGCGGTGTCCATTCCACTTGAGGCCGCAAAATCAGGGTCCCTCTCACATACCTAGAGCTGCGAGAAGCCTCCTCTTGAGGTGCTTGTGGTAAGGTGGTATTCCTCTGGAGTCGAAGAAAGGGACTAACCTCTCATCTCGAGTTGATTTTTGGTCCACGGAGCTCTTTCGTGTTGCTACAGTGACGTCAGGATCCCTCTAGCCTTGAAACAGTGTTCTTGGGGTTTCTCTGGAGTGCCATCAAGGAAATCAAAGCTCCTTTCATGTGTGATGTGCAACACGGAATTGCTCTGCACGCAGTGCAGGGGAATCGGGCCTCATCTCTCGGCGAGGGGGAGGTCTCATGGTTTTTCTGGAGTTGCGGCGGGAACCTGGGGTATATTCTCGAGTTACGACGGGGATGGCTCTTCCACCCACGTGTTTCTTCAGCGACGTCAGGACTCCAGCCTAGTTGCGAGGGACAACTCGGGATTCTCCTCGAGGCTTGGCAGGGCAATTGGGACGCCTCTCCAGCTGAGGCGGGAGACCAACGGTCCCTTTCCACGTGCCACAGGAATCCTGGGACTCCTATCAAGTTTCACGAGGAGTCAGGCATCGTCTCCTTTGGAGGCACTCATCTCCGCATACCTCTGGAGTTTTCAAAGGATGTGAGGCCTCCGGTCGCGATGAGGTGGGGAACTAGGTCTTTCTCTGTGGTCTCCACAGGGGATTCAGACATCCTTTCGTCTTGGGAGATGCAAGACGAGCTTGCATTCAAGTCACTGCAGGGATATCTGGCCTTATTTCGAGTCAGGGCATCGCGGTGTCCATTCCACTTGAGGCCGCAAACTCAGCACATAGCTAGAGCTGAGAGAAGCCTCCTCTTGAGGTGCTTGTGGTAAGGTGGTATTCCTCTGGAGTCGAAGCTAGGGACTAACCTCTCATCTCGAGTTGATTTTTGGTCCACGGAGCTCTTTCGTGTTGCTACAGTGACCTCAGGATCCCTCTATCCTTGAAACAGTGTTCTTGGGGTTTCTCTGGAGAGCCATCAAGGAAATCAAGGGTCCTTTCATGTGTGATGTGCAACACGGAATTGCTCTGCACGCAGTGCAGGGGAATCGGGCCTCATCTCGCGGCGAGGGGGAAGTCTCATGGTTTTTCTCGAGTTGCGGCGGGAACCTGGGGTATATTCTCGAGTTAAGACGGGGATGGCCCTTCCACCCACGTGTTTGTTCAGCGATGTCAGGACTCCTGCCTAGTTGCGAGGGACAACTCGGGATTCTCCTCGAGGCTTGGCAGGGCAATTGGGACGCCTCTCCAGCTGAGGCGGGAGACCAAGGGTCCCTTTCCATGTGCCAAAGGAATCCTGGGACTCCTATCAAGTTTCACGAGGAGTCAGGCATCGTCTCCTTTGGAGGCACTGATCTCTGCGTACCTCTGGAGTTTTCAAAGGATGTGAGGGCTCCAGTCGCGATGATGTGAGGAACTAGGTCTTTCTCTGTGGTCTCCACAGGGGATTCAGACATCCTTTCGTCTTGGGAGATGCAAGACGAGCCTGCATTCAAGTCACTGCAGGGATATCCGGCCTTATTTCGCGTCAGGGCATCGCGGTGTCCATTCCACTTGAGGCCGCAAACTCAGGGTCCCTCTCACATATCTAGAGCTGAGAGAAGCCTCCTCTTGAGGTGCTTGTGGTAAGGTGGTATTCCTCTGGAGTCGAAGCCAGGGACAAACCTCTCATCTCGAGTTGATTCTTGGTCTACGGAGCTCTTTCGTGTTGCTACAGTGACCTCAGGATCCCTCTAGACTTCAAACAGTGTTCTTGGGGTTTCTCCGGAGTGCCACCAAGGAAATCAAGGCTCCTTTCATGTGTGATGTGCAACACGAAATTGCTCTGCACGCAGTGCAGGGGAATCGGGCCTCATCTCGCGGCGAGGGGGAAGTCTCATGGTTTTTATGGAGTTGCGGTGGGAACCTGGGGTATATTCTCGAGTTAAGACGGGGATGGTCCCTCCACCCACGTGTTTGTTCAGCGACGTCAGGACTCCTGCCTAGTTGCGAGGGACAACTCGGGATTCTCCTCGAGGCTTGGCAGGGCAATTGGGACGCCTCTCCAGCTGAGGCCGGAGACCAAGGGTCCCTTTCCACGTGCCACAGGAATCCTGGGACTCCTATCAGGTTTCACAAGGAGTCAGGCATCGTCTCCTTTGGAGGCACTGATCTCTGCGTACCTCTGGTGTTTTCAAAGGATGTGAGGCCTCCGGTCGCGATGAGGTGGGGAACTAGGTCTTTCTCTGTGGTCTCCACAGGGGATTCAGACATCCTTTCGTCTTGGGAGATGCAAGACGAGCCTGCATTCAAGTCACTGCAGGGATATCCGGCCTTATTTCGCGCCAGGGCATCGCAGTGTCCATTCCACTTGAGGCCGCAAACTCAGGGTCCCTCTCACATACCTAGAGCTGAGAGAAGCCTCCTCTTGTGGTGCTTGTGGTAAGGAGGTATTCCTCTGGGGTCGACGCCAAGGACTAACCTCTCATCTCGAGTTGATTCTTGATCCACGGAGCTCTTTCGTGTTGCTACAGTGACCTCAGGATCCCTCTAGCCTTGAAACAGTGTTCTTGCGGTTTCTCTGGAGTGCCATTAAGGAAATCAAGGCTCCTTTCATGTGTGATGTGTAAGACGGAATTGTTCTGCACGCAGTACAGGGGAATCGGGCCTCATCTCGCGGCGAGGGGGAAGTCTCATGGTTTTTCTCGAGTTGCGGCGGGAACCTGGGGTATATTCTCGAGTTACGACGGGGATGACCTTTCCACCCACGTGTTTGTTCAGCGACGTCAGGACTCCTGCCTAGTTGCGAGGGACAACTCTGGATTCTCCTCGAGGCTTGGCAGGGCAATTGGGACGCCTCTCCAGCTGAGGCGGGAGACCAAGGGTCCCTTTCCACGTGCCACAGGAATCCTGGGACTCCTATCAAGTTTCACGAGTAGTCAGGCATCGTCTCCTTTGGAGGCACTGATCTCCGCGTACCTCTGGAGTTTTCAAAGGATGTGAGGGCTCCGGTCGCGATGATGTGAGGAACTAGGTCTTTTTCTGTGGTCTCCACAGGGGATTCAGACATCCTTTCGTTTTGGGAGATGCAAGACGAGCCTGCATTCAAGTCACTGCAGGGATATCCGGCCTTATTTCGAGTCAGGGCATCGCGGTGTCCATTCTACTTGAGGCCGCAAACTCAGGGTCCCTCTCACATACCTAGAGCTGAGAGAAGCCTCCTCTTGACGTGCTTGTGGTAAGGTGGTATTACTCTGGAGTCGAAGCCAGGGACTAACCTCTCATCTCGAGTTGATTGTTGGTCCACGGAGCTCTTTCGTGCTGCTACAGTGACCTCAGGATCCCTTTAGCCTTGAAACACTGTTCTTGGGTTTTCTCTGGAGTGCCATCAAGGAAATCAAGGCTCCTTTCATGTGTGATGTGCAACACGGAATTGCTCTGCACGCAGTGCAGGGGAATCGGGCCTCATCTCGCGGCGAGGGGGAAGTCTCATGGTTTTTATGGAGTTGCGGCGGGAACCTGGGGTATATTCTCGAGTTACGACGGGGATGGCCCTTCCACACACGTGTTTGTTCAGCGACGTCAGGACTCCTGCCTAGTTGCGAGGGACAACTCGAGATTCTCCTCGAGGCTTGGTAGGGCAATTGGGACGCCTCTCCAGCTGAGGCGGGAGACCAAGGGTCCCTTTCCACGTGCCACAGGAATCCTGGGACTCCTATCAAGTTTCACGAGGAGTCAGGCATCGTCTCCTTTGGAGGCACTGATCTCCGCGTACCTCTGGAGTTTTCAAAGGATGTGAGGCCTCCGGTCGCGATGATGTGGGGAACTAGGTCTTTTTCTGTGGTCTCCACAGGGGATTCAGACATCCTTTCGTCTTGGTAGATGCAAGACGAGCCTGCATTCAAGTCACTGCAGGGATATTCAGCCTTATTTCAAGTCACGGCGTCGCGGTGTCCATTCCACTTGAGGCCGCAAACTCAGGGTCCCTCTCACATACCTAGAGCTGAGAGAAGCCTCCTCTTGAGGTGCTTGTGTTAAGGTGGTATTCCTCTGGAGTTGAAGCCAGGGACTATCTTCTCATCTCGAGTTGATTTTTGGGCCACGGTGCTCTTTCGTGTGGCTACAGTGACCTCCGGATCCCTCTAGCCTTGAAACAGTGTTCTTGGGGTTTCTCTGGAGTGCCATCAAGGAAATCAAGGTTCCTTTCATGTGTGATGTGCAACACTGAATTGCTCTGCACGCAGTGCAGGGGAATCGGGCCTCATCTCGCGGCGAGGGGGAAGTCTCATGGTTTTTCTCCAGTTGCGGCGGGAACCTGGGGTATATTCTCGAGTTACGATGATGATGGCCCTTCCACCCACGTGTTTGTTCAGCAACGTCAGGACTCCTGCCTAGTTGCGAGGGACAACTCCGGATTCTCCTCGAGGCTTGGCAGGGCAATTGGGACGCCTCTCCAGCTGAGGCGGGAGACCAAGGGTCCCTTTCCACGTGCCACAGGAATCCTGGGACTCCTATCAAGTTTCACGAGGAGTCAGGCATCGTCTACTTTGGAGGCACTGATCTCCGCGTACCTCTGGAGTTTTCAAAGGATGTGAGGCCTCCGGTCGCGATGAGGTGGAGATCTAGGTCTTTTTCTGTGGTCTCCACAGGGGATACGGACATCCTTTCGTCTTGGGAGATGCAAGACGAGCCTGCATTCAAGTCACTGCAGGGATATCCGGCCTTATTTCGAGTCAGGGCATCGCGGTGTCCATTCCACTTGAGGCCGCAAACTCAGCACATAGCTAAAGCTGAGAGAAGCCTACACTTGAGGTGCTTGTGGTAAGGTGGTATTCCTCTGGAGTCAAAGCCAGGGACAAACCTCTCATCTCGAGTTGATTTGTGGTCCACGGAGCTCTTTCGTGTTGCTAGAGTGACCTCAGGATCCCTCTAGCCTTGAAACAGTGTTCTTGGGGTTTCTCTGGAGTCCCACCAAGGAAATCAAGGCTCCTTTCATGTGTGATGTGCAACACGCAATTGCTCTGCACGCAGTGCAGGGGAATCGGGCCTCATCTCGCGGCGAGGAGGAAGTCTCATGGTTTTTCTCGAGTTGCGGCGGGAACCTGGGGTATATTCTCGAGTTACGACGGGCATGGCCCTTCCACACAGGTGTTTGTTCAGCGACGTCAGGACTCCTGCCTAGTTGCGAGGGACAACTCGGGATTCTCCTCGAGGCTTGGCAGGGCAATTGGGACGCCTCTCCAGCTGAGGCGGGAGACCAAGGGTCCCTATCGACGTGCCACAGGAATCCTGGGACTCCTATCACGTTTCACGAGGAGTCAGGCATCGTCTCCTTTGGAGGCACTGATCTCCGCATACCTCTGGAGTTTTCAAAGGATGTGAGGCCTCCGGTCGCCATGAGGTGGGAAACTAGGTCTTTCTCTGTGGTCTCCACAGGGGATTCAGACATTCGTTCATTTTGGGAGATGCAAGACGAGCCTGCATTCAAGTCACTGCAGGGATATCCGGCCTTATTTCGCGTCAGGGCATCGCAGTGTCCATTCCACTTGAGGCCGCAAAATCAGGGTCCCTCTCACATACCTAGAGCTGAGAGAAGCCTCCTCTTGAGGTGCTTGTGGTAAGGTGGTATTCCTCTGGAGTCGAATCCAGGGACTAACCTCTCATCTCGAGTTGATTCTTGGTCAACGGAGCTCTTTCGTGTTGCTACAGTGACCTCAGGATCCCTCTAGCCTTGAAACAGTGTTCTTGGGGTTTCTCTGGAGTGCCACCAAGGAAATCAAGACTCCTTTCATGTGAGATGTGCAACACGGAATTGCTCTGCACGCAGTGCAGGGGAATCGGGCCTCATCTCGCGGCGAGGGGGAAGTCTCATGGTTTTTCTCGAGTTGCGGTGGGAACCTGGGGTATATTCTCGAGTTACGACTGGGATGGCCCTTCCACCCACATGTTTGTGCAGCGACGTCAGGACTCCTGCCTAGTTGCGAGGGACAACTCGGGATTCTCCTCGAGGCTTGGCAGGGCAATTGGGACGCCTCTCCAGCTGAGGCGGGAGACCAAGGGTCCCTTTCCATGTGCCACAGGAATCCTGGGACTCCTATCAAGTTTCACGAGGAGTCAGGCATCGTCTCCTTTGGAGGCACTGATCTCCGCGTACCTCTGAAATTTTCAAAGGATGTGAGGCCTCCGGTCGCCATGATGTGGGGAACTAGGTCTTTCTCTGTGGTCTCCACAGGGGATTCAGACATCCTTTCGTCTTGGGAGATGAAAGACGAGCCTGCATTCAAGTCACTGCAGGGATATCCGGCCTTATTTCGAGTCAGGGCATCGCGGTGTCCATTCCACTTGAGGCCGCAAACTCAGGGTCCCTCTCACATACCTAAAGCTGAGAGAAGCCTCCTCTTGAGGTGCTTGTGGAAAGGTGGTATTCCTCTGGAGTCGAAGCCAGGGACTAACTTCTCATCTCGAGTTGATTTTTGGTCTATGGAGCTCTTTCGTGTTGCTACAGTGACCTCAGGATCCCTCTAGCCTTGAAACAGTGTTCTTGGGGTTTCTCTGGAGTGCCATCAAGGAAATCAAGGCTCCTTTCATGTGTGATGTGCAACACGGAATTCCTCTGCACGCAGTGCAGGGGAATCGGGCCTCATCTCGCGGCGAGGGGGAAGTCTCATGGTTTTTCTCGAGTTGCGGCGGGAACCTGGGTTATATTCTCGAGTTACGACGGGGATGGCCCTTCCACCCACGTGTTTGTTCAGCGACGTCAGGACTCCTGCCTAGTTGTGAGGGACAACTCGGGATTCTCCTCGAGGCTTGGCAGGGCAATTGGGATGCCTCTCCAGCTGAGGCGGGAGACCAAGGGTCCCTTTCCACGTGCCACAGGAATCCTGGGACTCCTATCAAGTTTCACGAGGAGTCAGGCATCGTCTCCTTTGGAGGCACTGATCTCCGCATACCTCTGGAGTTTTCAAAGGATGTGAGGCCTCCGGTCGCCATGAGGTGGGGAACTAGGTCTTTCTCTGTGGTCTCCACAGGGGATTCAGACATCCTTTCATCTTGGGAGTTGCAAGACGAGCCTGCATTCAAGTCACTGCAGGGATATCCGGCCTTATTTCACGTCAGTGCATCGCGGTGTCCATTCCACTTGAGGCCGCAAAATCAGGGTCCCTCTCACATACCTAGAGCTGAGAGAAGCCTCCTCTTGAGGTGCTTCTGGTAAGGTGGTATTCCTCTGGAGTCGATTCCAGGGACAAACCTCTCATTTCGAGTTGATTTTTGGCCCACGGAGCTCTTTCGTGTTGCTACAGAGACCTCTGGATCCCTCTATCCTTGAAACAGTGTTCTTGGGGTTTCTCTGGAGTGCCATCAAGGAAATCAAGGCTCCTTTCATGTGTGATGTGCAACACGGAATTGCTCTGCACGCAGTGCAGGGGAATCGGGCCTCATCTCGCGGCGAGGGGGAAGTCTCATGGTTTTTCTCGAGTTGCGGCGGGAACCTGGGGTATATTCTCGAGTTACGACGGGGATGGCCCTTCCACCCACTTGTTTGTTCAGCGACGTCAGGACTCCTGCCTAGTTGCGAGGGACAACTCGGGATTCTCCTCGAGGCTTTTCAGGGCAATTGGGACGCCTCTCCAGCTGAGGCGGGAGACCAAGGGTCCCTTTCCACGTGCCACAGGAATCCTGGGACTCCTATCAAGTTTCACGAGGAGTCAGGCATCGTCTCCTTTGGAGGCACTGATCTCTGCGTACCTCTGGAGTTTTCAAAGTATGTAAGGCCTCCGGTCGCGATGAGGTGGGGAACTAGGTCTTTCTCTGTGGTCTCCACAGGGGATTCAGACATCCTTTCATCTTGGGAGATTCAAGACGAGCCTACATTCAAGTCACTGCAGGGATATCCGGCCTTATTTCGAGTCAGGGCATCACGGTGTCCATTCCACTCGAGGCCGCAAACTCAGGGTACCTCTCACATACCTAGAGCTGAGAGAAGCCTCCTCTTGAGGTGCTTGTGGTAAGGTGGTATTCCTCTGGAGTCGAATCCAGGGACTAACCTCTCATCTGGAGTTGATTTGGGGTCCTCGGAGCTCTTTCGTGTTGCTACAGTGACCTCAGGATCCCTCTATCCTTGAAACAGTGTTCTTGGGGTTTCTCTGGAGTGCCATCAAGGAAATCAAGGTTCCTTTCATGTGTGATGTGCAACACGGAATTGCTCTGCACGAAGTGCAGGGGAATCGGGCCTCATCTTCCAGCGAGGGGGAAGTCTCATGGTTTTTCTCGAGTTGCGGCGGGAACCTGGGGTATATTCTCGAGTTACGACGGGGATGGCCCTTCCACCCACGTGTTTGTTCAGCGACGTCAGGATTCCTGCCTAGTTGCGAGGGACAACTCGGGATTCTCCTCGAGGCTTGGCAGGGCAATTGGGACGCCTCTCCAGCTGAGGCGGGAGACCAAGGGTCCCTTTCCATGTGCCAAAGGAATCCTGGGACTCCTATCAAGTTTCACGAGGAGTCAGGCATCGTCTCCTTTGGAGGCACTGATCTCTGCGTACCTCTGGAGTTTTCAAAAGATGTGAGGCCTCCGGTCGCCATGAGGTGGGGAACTAGGTCTTTCTCTGTGGTCTCCACAGGGGCTTCAGACATCCTTTCGTCTTGGGAGATGCAAGACGAGCCGGCATTCAAGTCAATGCAGGGATATCCGACCTTATTTCACGCCAGGGCATCGCGGTGTCCATTCCACTTGAGGCCGCAAAATCAGGGTCCCTCTCACATACCTAGAGCTGCGAGAAGCCTCCTCTTGAGGTGCTTGTGGTAAGGTGGTATTCCTCTGGAGTCGAAGAAAGGGACTAACCTCTCATCTCGAGTTGATTTTTGGTCCACGGAGCTCTTTCGTGTTGCTACAGTGACGTCAGGATCCCTCTAGCCTTGAAACAGTGTTCTTGGGGTTTCTCTGGAGTGCCATCAAGGAAATCAAAGCTCCTTTCATGTGTGATGTGCAACACGGAATTGCTCTGCACGCAGTGCAGGGGAATCGGGTCTCATCTCTCGGCGAGGGGGAGGTCTCATGGTTTTTCTCGAGTTGCGGCGGGAACCTGGGGTATATTCTCGAGTTACGACGGGGATGGCTCTTCCACCCACGTGTTTCTTCAGCGACGTCAGGACTCCTGCCTAGTTGCGAGGGACAACTCGGGATTCTCCTCGAGGCTTGGCAGGGCAATTGGGACGCCTCTCCAGCTGAGGCGGGAGACCAACGGTCCCTTTCCACGTGCCACAGGAATCCTGGGACTCCTATCAAGTTTCACGAGGAGTCAGGCATCGTCTCCTTTGGAGGCACTCATCTCCGCATACCTCTGGAGTTTTCAAAGGATGTGAGGCCTCCGGTCGCGATGAGGTGGGGAACTAGGTCTTTCTCTGTGGTCTCCACAGGGGATTCAGACATCCTTTCGTCTTGGGAGATGCAAGACGAGCTTGCATTCAAGTCACTGCAGGGATATCTGGCCTTATTTCGAGTCAGGGCATCGCGGTGTCCATTCCACTTGAGGCCGCAAACTCAGCACATAGCTAGAGCTGAGAGAAGCCTCCTCTTGAGGTGCTTGTGGTAAGGTGGTATTCCTCTGGAGTCGAATCCAGGGACTAACCTCTCATCTCGAGTTGATTTTTGGTCCACGGACCTCTTTCGTGTTGCTACAGTAACCTCAGGATCCCTCTAGCCTTGAAACAGTGTTCTTGGGGTTTCTCTGGAGTGCCATCAAGGAAATCAAGGCTCCTTTCATGTGGGATGTGCAACACGGAATTCCTCTGCACGCAGTGCAGAGGAATAGGGCCTCATCTCACGGCGAGGGGGAAGTCTCATGGTTTTTCTCGAGTTGCGGCGGGAACCTGGGGTATATTCTCGAGTTACGACGGGGATGGCCCTTCCACCCACGTGTTTGTTCAGCGACGTCAGGACTCCTGCCTAGTTGCGAGGGACAACTCGGGATTCTCCTCGAGGCTTGGCAGGGCAATTGGGAGGCCTCTCCAGCTGAGGCGGGAGACCAAGGGTCCCTTTCCACGTGCCACAGGAATCCTGGGACTCCTATCAAGTTTCACGAGGAGTCAGGCATCGTCTCCTTTGGAGGCACTGATCTCCGCATACCTCTGGAGTTTTCAAAGGATGTGAGGCCTCCGGTCGCCATGAGGTGGGGAACTAGGTCATTCTCTGTGGTCTCCACAGGGGATTCAGACATCCTTTCGTCTTGGGAGATGCAAGACGAGCCTGCATTCAAGTCACTGCAGGGATATCCGGCCTTATTTCGAGCAAGGCATCGCGGTGTCCATTCCACTTGAGGCCGCAACTCAGGGTCCCTCTCACATACCTAGAGCTGAGAGAAGCCTCCTCTTGAGGTGCTTGTGGTAAGGTGGTATTCCTCTGGAGTCGAAGCTAGGGACTAACCTCTCATCTCGAGTTGATTTTTGGTCCACGGAGCTCTTTCGTGTTGCTACAGTGACCTCAGGATCCCTCTATCCTTGAAACAGTGTTCTTGGGGTTTCTCTGGAGAGCCATCAAGGAAATCAAGGGTCCTTTCATGTGTGATGTGCAACACGGAATTGCTCTGCACGCAGTGCAGGGGAATCGGGCCTCATCTCGCGGCGAGGGGGAAGTCTCATGGTTTTTCTCGAGTTGCGGCGGGAACCTTGGGTATATTCTCGAGTTAAGACGGGGATGGCCCTTCCACCCACGTGTTTGTTCAGCGACGTCAGGACTCCTGCCTAGTTGCGAGGGACAACTCGGGATTCTCCTCGAGGCTTTTCAGGGCAATTGGGACGCCTCTCCAGCTGAGGCGGGAGACCAAGGGTCCCTTTCCACGTGCCACAGGAATCCTGGGACTCCTATCAAGTTTCACGAGGAGTCAGGCATCGTCTCCTTTGGAGGCACTGATCTCTGCGTACCTCTGGAGTTTTCAAAGTATGTAAGGCCTCCGGTCGCGATGAGGTGGGGAACTAGGTCTTTCTCTGTGGTCTCCACAGGGGATTCAGACATCCTTTCATCTTGGGAGATTCAAGACGAGCCTACATTCAAGTCACTGCAGGGATATCCGGCCTTATTTCGAGTCAGGGCATCACGGTGTCCATTCCACTCGAGGCCGCAAACTCAGGGTACCTCTCACATACCTAGAGCTGAGAGAAGCCTCCTCTTGAGGTGCTTGTGGTAAGGTGGTATTCCTCTGGAGTCGAATCCAGGGACTAACCTCTCATCTGGAGTTGATTTGGGGTCCTCGGAGGTCTTTCGTGTTGCTACAGTGACCTCAGGATCCCTCTATCCTTGAAACAGTGTTCTTGGGGTTTCTCTGGAGTGCCATCAAGGAAATCAAGGTTCCTTTCATGTGTGATGTGCAACACGGAATTGCTCTGCACGAAGTGCAGGGGAATCGGGCCTCATCTTCCAGCGAGGGGGAAGTCTCATGGTTTTTCTCGAGTTGCGGCGGGAACCTGGGGTATATTCTCGAGTTACGACGGGGATGGCCCTTCCACCCACGTGTTTGTTCAGCGACGTCAGGATTCCTGCCTAGTTGCGAGGGACAACTCGGGATTCTCCTCGAGGCTTGGCAGGGCAATTGGGACGCCTCTCCAGCTGAGGCGGGAGACCAAGGGTCCCTTTCCATGTGCCAAAGGAATCCTGGGACTCCTATCAAGTTTCACGAGGAGTCAGGCATCGTCTCCTTTGGAGGCACTGATCTCTGCGTACCTCTGGAGTTTTCAAAAGATGTGAGGCCTCCGGTCGCCATGAGGTGGGGAACTAGGTCTTTCTCTGTGGTCTCCACAGGGGCTTCAGACATCCTTTCGTCTTGGGAGATGCAAGACGAGCCGGCATTCAAGTCAATGCCGGGATATCCGACCTTAATTCACGCCAGGGCATCGCGGTGTCCATTCCACTTGAGGCCGCAAAATCAGGGTCCCTCTCACATACCTAGAGCTGCGAGAAGCCTCCTCTTGAGGTGCTTGTGGTAAGGTGGTATTGCTCTGGAGTCGAAGCTAGGGACTAACCTCTCATCTCGAGTTGATTTTTGGTCCACGGAGCTCTTTCGTGTTGCTACAGTGACCTCAGGATCCCTCTATCCTTGAAACAGTGTTCTTGGGGTTTCTCTGGAGAGCCATCAAGGAAATCAAGGGTCCTTTCATGTGTGATGTGCAACACGGAATTGCTCTGCACGCAGTGCAGGGGAATCGGGCCTCATCTCGCGGCGAGGGGGAAGTCTCATGGTTTTTCTCGAGTTGCGGCGGGAACCTGGGGTATATTCTCGAGTTAAGACGGGGATGGCCCTTCCACCCACGTGTTTGTTCAGCGACGTCAGGACTCCTGCCTAGTTGCGAGGGACAACTCGGGATTCTCCTCGAGGCTTGGCAGGGCAATTGGGACGCCTCTCCAGCTGAGGCGGGAGACCAAGGGTCCCTTTCCATGTGCCAAAGGAATCCTGGGACTCCTATCAAGTTTCACGAGGAGTCAGGCATCGTCTCCTTTGGAGGCACTGATCTCTGCGTACCTCTGGAGTTTTCAAAGGATGTGAGGCCTCCGGTCGCGATGAGGTGGGGAACTAGGTCTTTCTCTGTGGTCTCCACAGGGGATTCAGACATCCTTTCGTCTTGGGAGATGCAAGACGAGCCTGCATTCAAGTCACTGCAGGGATATCCGGCCTTATTTCGCGTCAGGGCATCGCGGTGTCCATTCCACTTGAGGCCGCAAACTCAGGGTCCCTCTCACATATCTAGAGCTGAGAGAAGCCTCCTCTTGAGGTGCTTGTGGTAAGGTGGTATTCCTCTGGAGTCGAAGCCAGGGACAAACCTCTCATCTCGAGTTGATTCTTGGTCTACGGAGCTCTTTCGTGTTGCTACAGTGACCTCAGTATCCCTCTAGACTTCAAACAGTGTTCTTGGGGTTTCTCCGGAGTGCCACCAAGGAAATCAAGGCTCCTTTCATGTGTGATGTGCAACACGAAATTGCTCTGCACGCAGTGCAGGGGAATCGGGCCTCATCTCTCGGCGAGGGGGAAGTCTCATGGTTTTTATGGAGTTGCGGCGGGAACCTGGGGTATATTCTCTAGTTAAGACGGGGATGGTCCCTCCACCCACGTGTTTGTTCAGCGACGTCAGGACTCCTGCCTAGTTGCGAGGGACAACTCGGGATTCTCCTCGAGGCTTGGCAGGGCAATTGGGACGCCTCTCCAGCTGAGGCCGGAGACCAAGGGTCCCTTTCCACGTGCCACAGGAATCCTGGGACTCCTATCAGGTTTCACAAGGAGTCAGGCATCGTCTCCTTTGGAGGCACTGATCTCTGCGTACCTCTGGTGTTTTCAAAGGATTTGAGGCCTCCGGTCGCGATGAGGTGGGGAACTAGGTCTTTCTCTGTGGTCTCCACAGGGGATCCAGACATCCTTTCGTCTTGGGAGATGCAAGACGAGCCTGCATTCAAGTCACTGCAGGGATATCCGGCCTTATTTCGCGCCAGGGCATCGCAGTGTCAATTCCACTTGAGGCCGCAAACTCAGGGTCCCTCTCACATACCTAGAGCTGAGAGAAGCCTCCTCTTGTGGTGCTTGTGGTAAGGAGGTATTCCTCTGGGGTCGACGCCAAGGACTAACCTCTCATCTCGAGTTGATTCTTGATCCACGGAGCTCTTTCGTGTTGCTACAGTGACCTCAGGATCTCTCTAGCCTTGGAACAGTGTTCTTGGGGTTTCTCTGGAGTGCCATTAAGGAAATCAAGGCTCCTTTCATGTGTGATGTGTAACACGGAATTGTTCTGCACGCAGTGCAGGGGAATCGGGCTTCATCTCGCGGCGACGGGGAAGTCTCATGGTTTTTCTCGAGTTGCGGCGGGAACCTGGGGTATATTCTCGAGTTACGACGGGGATGGCCCTTCAACCCACGTGTTTGTCAACAACGGCAGGACTCCTGCCTAGTTGCGAGGGACAACTCGGGATTATCCTCGAGGCTTGGCAGGGCAATTGGGACGCCTCTCCAGCTGAGGCGGGAGACCAAGGGTCCCTTTCCACGTGCCACAGGAATCCTGGGACTCCTATCAAGTTTCACGAGGAGTCAGGCATCGTCTCCTTTGGAGGCACTGATCTCCGCGTACCTCTGGAGTTTTCAAAGGATGTGAGGGCTCCGGTCGCGATGATGTGAGGAACTAGGTCTTTTTCTGTGGTCTCCACAGGGGATTCAGACATCCTTTCGTTTTGGGAGATGCAAGACGAGCCTGCATTCAAGTCACTGCAGGGATATCCGGCCTTATTTCGAGTCAGGGCATCGCGGTGTCCATTCTACTTGAGGCCGCAAACTCAGGGTCCCTCTCACATACCTAGAGCTGAGAGAAGCCTCCTCTTGACGTGCTTGTGGTAAGGTGGTATTCCTCTGGAGTCGAAACCAGGGACTAACCTCTCATCTCGAGTTGATTGTTGGTCCACGGAGCTCTTTCGTGCTGCTACAGTGACCTCAGGATCCCTTTAGCCTTGAAACACTGTTCTTGGGTTTTCTCTGGAGTGCCATCAAGGAAATCAAGGCTCCTTTCATGTGTGATGTGCAACACGGAATTGCTCTGCACGCAGTGCAGGGGAATCGGGCCTCATCTCGCGGCGAGGGGGAAGTCTCATGGTTTTTATGGAGTTGCGGCGGGAACCTGGGGTATATTCTCGAGTTACGACGGGGATGGCCCTTCCACACACGTGTTTGTTCAGCGACGTCAGGACTCCTGCCTAGTTGCGAGGGACAACTCGAGATTCTCCTCGAGGCTTGGTAGGGCAATTGGGACGCCTCTCCAGCTGAGGCGGGAGACCAAGGGTCCCTTTCCACGTGCCACAGGAATCCTGGGACTCCTATCAAGTTTCACGAGGAGTCAGGCATCGTCTCCTTTGGAGGCACTGATCTCCGCGTACCTCTGGAGTTTTCAAAGGATGTGAGGCCTCCGGTCGCGATGATGTGGGGAACTAGGTCTTTTTCTGTGGTCTCCACAGGGGATTCAGACATCCTTTCGTCTTGGTAGATGCAAGACGAGCCTGCATTCAAGTCACTGCAGGGATATTCAGCCTTATTTCAAGTCACGGCGTCGCGGTGTCCATTCCACTTGAGGCCGCAAAATCAGGGTCCCTCTCACATACCTAGAGCTGAGAGAAGCCTCCTCTTGAGGTGCTTGTGGTTAGGTGGTATTCCTCTGGAGTCGAAGCCAGGGACTAACCTCTCATCTCGAGTTGATTTTTGGTCCACGGAGCTCTTTCGTGCAGCTACAGTGACCTTAGGATCCCTCTAGCCTTGAAACAGTGTTCTTGGGGTTACTCTGGAGTGCCATCAAGGAAATCAAGGCTCCTTTCATGTGTGATGTGCAACACGGAATTGCTCTGCACGCAGTGCAGGGGAATCGGACCTCATCTCGCGGCGAGGGGGAACTCTCATGGTTTTTCTCGAGTTGCGGCGGGAACCTGGGGTATATTCTCGAGTTACGACGGGGATGGCCCTTTCAACCACGTGTTTGTTCAGCGATGTCAGGACTCCTGCCTAGTTGCGAGGGACAACTCGGGATTCTCCTCGAGGCTTGGCAGGGCAATTGGGACGCCTCTCCAGCTGAGGCGGGAGACCAAGGGTCCCTTTCCACGTGCCACAGGAATCCTGGGACTCCTATCAAGTTTCACGAGGAGTCAGGCATCGTCTCCTTTGGAGGCACTCATCTCCGCGTACCTCTGGAGTTTTCAAAGGATGTGAGGCCTCCGGTCGCGATGAGGTGGGGAACTAGGTCTTTCTCTGTGGTCTCCACAGGGGATTCAGACATCCTTTCGTCTTGGGAGATGCAAGACGAGCTTGCATTCAAGTCACTGCAGGGATATCCGGCCTTATTTCGAGTCAGGGCATCGCAGTGTCCACTCCACTTGAGGCCGCAAACTCAGGGTCCCTCTCACATACCTAGAGCTGAGAGAAGCCTCCTCTTGAGGTGCTTGTGGTAAGGTGGTATTCCTCTGGAGTCGAAGCCAGGGACTAACCTCTCATCTCGAGTTGATTCTTGGTCCACGGAGCTCTTTCGTGTTGCTACAGGGACCTCAGGATCCCTCTATCCTTGAAACAGTGTTCTTGGGGTTTCTCTGGAGTGCCATCAAGGAAATCAAGGCTCCTTTCATGTGTGATGTGCAACACGGAATTGCTCTGCACGCAGTGCAGGATAATCGGGCCTCATCTCGCGGCGAGGGGGAAGTCTCATGGTTTTTCTCGAGTTGCGGCGGGAACCTGGGGTATATTCTCGAGTTACGACAGGGATGGCCCTTCCACCCACGTGTTTGTTCAGCCACGTCAGGACTCCTGCCTAGTTGCGAGGGACAACTCGGGATTCTCCTCGAGGCTTGGCAGGGCAATTGGGACGCCTCTCCAGCTGAGGCGGGAGACCAAGTGTCCCCTTCCACATGCCACAGGAATCCTGGGACTCCTATCAAGTTTCACGAGGAGTCGGGCATCGTCTCCTTTGAAGGCACTGATCTCCGTGTTCCTCTGGAGTTTTCAAAGGATGTGAGGCCTCCGGTCGCGATGAGGTGGGGAACTAGGTCTTTCTCTGTGGTCTCCACAGGGGATTCAGACATCCTTTGGTCTTGGGAGATGCAAGACGAGCCTGCATTCAAGTCACTGCAGGGATATCCGGCCTTATTTCGAGTCAGGGCATCGCGGTGTCCATTCTACTTGAGGCCGCAAACTCAGGGTCCCTCTCACATACCTAGAGCTGAGAGAAGCCTCCTCTTGAGGTGCTTGTGGTAAGGTGGTATTCCTCTGGAGTCGAAGCTAGGGACTAACCTCTCATCTCGAGTTGATTTTTGGTCCACGGAGCTCTTTCGTGTTGCTACAGTGACCTCAGGATCCCTCTATCCTTGAAACAGTGTTCTTGGGGTTTCTCTGGAGTGCCATCAAGGAAATCAAGGGTCCTTTCATGTGTGATGTGCAACACGGAATTGCTCTGCACGCAGTGCAGGGGAATCGGGCCTCATCTCGCGGCGAGGGGGAAGTCTCATGGTTTTTCTCGAGTTGCGGCGGGAACCTGGGGTATATTCTCGAGTTAAGACGGGGATGGCCCTTCCACCCACGTGTTTGTTCAGCGACGTCAGGACTCCTGCCTAGTTGCGAGGGACAACTCGGGATTCTCCTCGAGGCTTGGCAGGGCAATTGGGACGCCTCTCCAGCTGAGGCGGGAGACCAAGGGTCCCTTTCCATGTGCCAAAGGAATCCTGGGACTCCTATCAAGTTTCACGAGGAGTCAGGCATCGTCTCCTTTGGAGGCACTGATCTCTGCGTACCTCTGGAGTTTTCAAAGGATGTGAGGCCTCCGGTCGCGAAGAGGTGGGGAACTAGGTCTTTCTCTGTGGTCTCCACAGGGGATTCAGACATCCTTTCGTCTTGGGAGATGCAAGACGAGCCTGCATTCAAGTCACTGCAGGGATATCCGGCCTTATTTCGCGTCAGGGCATCGCGGTGTCCATTCCACTTGAGGCCGCAAACTCAGGGTCCCTCTCACATATCTAGAGCTGAGAGAAGCCTCCTCTTGAGGTGCTTGTGGTAAGGTGGTATTCCTCTGGAGTCGAAGCCAGGGACAAACCTCTCATCTCGAGTTGATTCTTGGTCCACGGAGCTCTTTCGTGTTGCTACAGTGACCTCAGGATCCCTCTAGACTTCAAACAGTGTTCTTGGGGTTTCTCCGGAGTGCCACCAAGGAAATCAAGGCTCCTTTCATGTGTGATGTGCAACACGAAATTGCTCTGCACGCAGTGCAGGGGAATCGGGCCTCATCTCGCGGCGAGGGGGAAGTCTCATGGTTTTTATGGAGTTGCGGCGGGAACCTGGGGTATATTCTCGAGTTAAGACGGGGATGGTCCCTCCACCCACGTGTTTGTTCAGCGACGTCAGGACTCCTGCCTAGTTGCGAGGGACAACTCGGGATTCTCCTCGAGGCTTGGCAGGGCAATTGGGACGCCTCTCCAGCTGAGGCCGGAGACCAAGGGTCCCTTTCCACGTGCCACAGGAATCCTGGGGCTCCTATCAGGTTTCACAAGGAGTCAGGCATCGTCTCCTTTGGAGGCACTGATCTCCGCGTACCTCTGGAGTTTTCAAAGGATGTGAGGCCTCCGGTCGCGATGATGTGGGGAACTAGGTCTTTTTCTGTGGTCTCCACAGGGGATTCAGACATCCTTTCGTCTTGGTAGATGCAAGACGAGCCTGCATTCAAGTCACTGCAGGGATATTCAGCCTTATTTCAAGTCACGGCGTCGCGGTGTCCATTCCACTTGAGGCCGCAAAATCAGGGTCCCTCTCACATACCTAGAGCTGAGAGAAGCCTCCTCTTGAGGTGCTTGTGGTTAGGTGGTATTCCTCTGGAGTCGAAGCCAGGGACTAACCTCTCATCTCGAGTTGATTTTTGGTCCACGGAGCTCTTTCGTGCAGCTACAGTGACCTTAGGATCCCTCTAGCCTTGAAACAGTGTTCTTGGGGTTACTCTGGAGTGCCATCAAGGAAATCAAGGCTCCTTTCATGTGTGATGTGCAACACGGAATTGCTCTGCACGCAGTGCAGGGGAATCGGACCTCATCTCGTGGCGAGGGGGAACTCTCATGGTTTTTCTCGAGTTGCGGCGGGAACCTGGGGTATATTCTCGAGTTACGACGGGGATGGCCCTTTCAACCACGTGTTTGTTCAGCGATGTCAGGACTCCTGCCTAGTTGCGAGGGACAACTCGGGATTCTCCTCGAGGCTTGGCAGGGCAATTGGGACGCCTCTCCAGCTGAGGCGGGAGACCAAGGGTCCCTTTCCACATGCCACAGGAATCCTGGGACTCCTATCAAGTTTCACGAGGAGTCAGGCATCGTCTCCTTTGGAGGCACTGATCTCCGTGTTCCTCTGAAATTTTCAAAGGATGTGAGGCCTCCGGTCCCGATGAGATGGGGAACTAGGTCTTTCTCTGTGGTCTCCATAGGGTATTCAGACATCCTTTCGTCTTGGGAGATGCAAGACGAGCCTGCATTCAAGTCACTGCAGGGATATCCGGCCTTATTTCGAGTCAGGGCATCGCGGTGTCCATTCTACTTGAGCCCGCAAACTCAGGGTCCCTCTCACATACCTAGAGCTGAGAGAAGCCTTCTTCTGAGGTGCTTGTGGTAAGGTGGTATTCCTCTGGAGTCGAAGCCAGGGTCTAACCTCTCATCTCGAGTTGATTTTTGGTCCACGTTGCACTTTCCTGTTGCTACAGTGACCTCAGGATCCCTCTAGCCTTGAAACAGTGTTCTTGGGGTTTCTCTGGAGTGCCATCAAGGAAATCAAGGCTCCTTTCCTGTGTGATGTGAAAGACGGAATTGCTCTGCACGCAGTGCAGGGGAATCGGGCCTCATCTCGCGGCGAGGGGGAAGTCTCATGGTTTTTCTCGAGTTGCGGCGGGAACCTGGGGTATATTCTCAAGTTACGACGGGGATGGCCCTTCCACACACGTGTTTGTTCATCGACGTCATGACTCCTGCCTAGTTGCAAGGGACAACTCGGGATTCTCCTCGAGGCTTGGCAGGGCAATAGGGACGCCTCTCCAGCTGAGGCGGGAGACCAAGAGTCCCTTTCCACGTGCCACAGGAATCCTGGGACTCCTATCAAGTTTCACGAGGAGTCGGGCATCGTCTCCTTTGAAGGAACTGATCTCCGTGTTCCTCTGGAGTTTTCAAAGAATGTGAGGCCTCCGGTCGCGATGAGGTGGGGAACTAGGTCTTTCTCTGTGGTCTCCACAGGGGATTCAGACATCCTTTGGTCTTGGGAGATGCAAGACGAGCCTGCATTCAAGTCACTGCAGGGATATCCGGCCTTATTTCGAGTCAGGGCATCGCGGTGTCCATTCTACTTGAGGCCGCAAACTCAGGGTCCCTCTCACATACCTAGAGCTGAGAGAAGCCTCCTCTTGAGGTGCTTGTGGTAAGGTGGTATTCCTCTGGAGTCGAAGCTAGGGACTAACCTCTCATCTCGAGTTGATTTTTGGTCCACGGAGCTCTTTCGTGTTGCTACAGTGACCTCAGGATCCCTCTATCCTTGAAACAGTGTTCTTGGGGTTTCTCTGGAGTGCCATCAAGGAAATCAAGGGTCCTTTCATGTGTGATGTGCAACACGGAATTGCTCTGCACGCAGTGCAGGGGAATCGGGCCTCATCTCGCGGCGAGGGGGAAGTCTCATGGTTTTTCTCGAGTTGCGGCGGGAACCTGGGGTATATTCTCGAGTTAAGACGGGGATGGCCCTTCCACCCACGTGTTTGTTCAGCGACGTCAGGACTCCTGCCTAGTTGCGAGGGACAACTCGGGATTCTCCTCGAGGCTTGGCAGGGCAATTGGGACGCCTCTCCAGCTGAGGCGGGAGACCAAGGGTCCCTTTCCATGTGCCAAAGGAATCCTGGGACTCCTATCAAGTTTCACGAGGAGTCAGGCATCGTCTCCTTTGGAGGCACTGATCTCTGCGTACCTCTGGAGTTTTCAAAGGATGTGAGGCCTCCGGTCGCGATGAGGTGGGGAACTAGGTCTTTCTCTGTGGTCTCCACAGGGGATTCAGACATCCTTTCGTCTTGGGAGATGCAAGACGAGCCTGCATTCAAGTCACTGCAGGGATATCCGGCCTTATTTCGCGTCAGGGCATCGCGGTGTCCATTCCACTTGAGGCCGCAAACTCAGGGTCCCTCTCACATATCTAGAGCTGAGAGAAGCCTCCTCTTGAGGTGCTTGTGGTAAGGTGGTATTCCTCTGGAGTCGAAGCCAGGGACAAACCTCTCATCTCGAGTTGATTCTTGGTCCACGGAGCTCTTTCGTGTTGCTACAGTGACCTCAGGATCCCTCTAGACTTCAAACAGTGTTCTTGGGGTTTCTCCGGAGTGCCACCAAGGAAATCAAGGCTCCTTTCATGTGTGATGTGCAACACGAAATTGCTCTGCACGCAGTGCAGGGGAATCGGGCCTCATCTCGCGGCGAGGGGGAAGTCTCATGGTTTTTATGGAGTTGCGGCGGGAACCTGGGGTATATTCTCGAGTTAAGACGGGGATGGTCCCTCCACCCACGTGTTTGTTCAGCGACGTCAGGACTCCTGCCTAGTTGCGAGGGACAACTCGGGATTCTCCTCGAGGCTTGGCAGGGCAATTGGGACGCCTCTCCAGCTGAGGCCGGAGACCAAGGGTCCCTTTCCACGTGCCACAGGAATCCTGGGGCTCCTATCAGGTTTCACAAGTAGTCAGGCATCGTCTCCTTTGGAGGCACTGATCTCCGCGTACCTCTGGAGTTTTCAAAGGATGTGAGGCCTCCGGTCGCGATGATGTGGGGAACTAGGTCTTTTTCTGTGGTCTCCACAGGGGATTCAGACATCCTTTCGTCTTGGTAGATGCAAGACGAGCCTGCATTCAAGTCACTGCAGGGATATTCAGCCTTATTTCAAGTCACGGCGTCGCGGTGTCCATTCCACTTGAGGCCGCAAAATCAGGGTCCCTCTCACATACCTAGAGCTGAGAGAAGCCTCCTCTTGAGGTGCTTGTGGTTAGGTGGTATTCCTCTGGAGTCGAAGCCAGGGACTAACCTCTCATCTCGAGTTGATTTTTGGTCCACGGAGCTCTTTCGTGCAGCTACAGTGACCTTAGGATCCCTCTAGCCTTGAAACAGTGTTCTTGGGGTTACTCTGGAGTGCCATCAAGGAAATCAAGGCTCCTTTCATGTGTGATGTGCAACACGGAATTGCTCTGCACGCAGTGCAGGGGAATCGGACCTCATCTCGCGGCGAGGGGGAACTCTCATGGTTTTTCTCGAGTTGCGGCGGGAACCTGGGGTATATTCTCGAGTTACGACGGGGATGGCCCTTTCAACCACGTGTTTGTTCAGCGATGTCAGGACTCCTGCCTAGTTGCGAGGGACAACTCGGGATTCTCCTCGAGGCTTGGCAGGGCAATTGGGACGCCTCTCCAGCTGAGGCGGGAGACCAAGGGTCCCTTTCCACGTGCCACAGGAATCCTGGGACTCCTATCAAGTTTCACGAGGAGTCAGGCATCGTCTCCTTTGGAGGCACTGATCTCCGTGTTCCTCTGAAATTTTCAAAGGATGTGAGGCCTCCGGTCCCGATGAGATGGGGAACTAGGTCTTTCTCTGTGGTCTCCATAGGGTATTCAGACATCCTTTCGTCTTGGGAGATGCAAGACGAGCCTGCATTCAAGTCACTGCAGGGATATCCGGCCTTATTTCGAGTCAGGGCATCGCGGTGTCCATTCTACTTGAGCCCGCAAACTCAGGGTCCCTCTCACATACCTAGAGCTGAGAGAAGCCTTCTTCTGAGGTGCTTGTGGTAAGGTGGTATTCCTCTGGAGTCGAAGCCAGGGTCTAACCTCTCATCTCGAGTTGATTTTTGGTCCACGTTGCACTTTCCTGTTGCTACAGTGACCTCAGGATCCCTCTAGCCTTGAAACAGTGTTCTTGGGGTTTCTCTGGAGTGCCATCAAGGAAATCAAGGCTCCTTTCCTGTGTGATGTGCAAGACGGAATTGCTCTGCACGCAGTGCAGGGGAATCGGGCCTCATCTCGCGGCGAGGGGGAAGTCTCATGGTTTTTCTCGAGTTGCGGCGGGAACCTGGGGTATATTCTCAAGTTACGACGGGGATGGCCCTTCCACACACGTGTTTGTTCATCGACGTCATGACTCCTGCCTAGTTGCAAGGGACAACTCGGGATTCTCCTCGAGGCTTGGCAGGGCAATAGGGACGCCTCTCCAGCTGAGGCGGGAGACCAAGAGTCCCTTTCCACGTGCCACAGGAATCCTGGGACTCCTATCAAGTTTCACGAGGAGTCAGGCATCGTCTCCTTTGGAGACACTCATCTCCGCGTACCTCTGGAGTTTTCAAAGGATGTGAGGCCTCCGGTCGCGATGAGGTGGGGAACTAGGTCTTTCTCTGTGGTCTCCACAGGGGATTCAGACATCCTTTCGTCTTGGGAGATGCAAGACGAGCTTGCATTCAAGTCACTGCAGGGATATCCGGCCTTATTTCGAGTCAGGGCATCGCAGTGTCCACTCCACTTGAGGCCGCAAACTCAGGGTCCCTCTCACATACCTAGAGCTGAGAGAAGCCTCCTCTTGAGGTGCTTGTGGTAAGGTGGTATTCCTGTGGAGTCGAAGCCAGGGACTAACCTCTCATCTCGAGTTGATTCTTGGTCCACGGAGCTCTTTCGTGTTGCTACAGGGACCTCAGGATCCCTCTAGCCTTGAAACAGTGTTCTTGGGGTTTCTCTGGAGTGCCATCAAGGAAATCAAGGCTCCTTTCATGTGTGATGTGCAACACGGAATTGCTCTGCACGCAGTGCAGGATAATCGGGCCTCATCTCGCGGCGAGGGGGAAGTCTCATGGTTTTTCTCGAGTTGCGGCGGGAACCTGGGGTATATTCTCGAGTTACGACGGGGATGGCCCTTCCACCCACGTGTTTGTTCAGCCACGTCAGGACTCCTGCCTAGTTGCGAGGGACAACTCGGGATTCTCCTCGAGGCTTGGCAGGGCAATTGGGACGCCTCTCCAGCTGAGGCGGGAGACCAAGTGTCCCCTTCCACATGCCACAGGAATCCTGGGACTCCTATCAAGTTTCACGAGGAGTCGGGCATCGTCTCCTTTGAAGGCACTGATCTCCGTGTTCCTCTGGAGTTTTCAAAGGATGTGAGGCCTCCGGTCGCGATGAGGTGGGGAACTAGGTCTTTCTCTGTGGTCTCCACAGGGGATTCAGACATCCTTTGGTCTTGGGAGATGCAAGACGAGCCTGCATTCAAGTCACTGCAGGGATATCCGGCCTTATTTCGAGTCAGGGCATCGCGGTGTCCATTCTACTTGAGGCCGCAAACTCAGGGTCCCTCTCACATACCTAGAGCTGAGAGAAGCCTCCTCTTGAGGTGCTTGTGGTAAGGTGGTATTCCTCTGGAGTCGAAGCTAGGGACTAACCTCTCATCTCGAGTTGATTTTTGGTCCACGGAGCTCTTTCGTGTTGCTACAGTGACCTCAGGATCCCTCTATCCTTGAAACAGTGTTCTTGGGGTTTCTCTGGAGTGCCATCAAGGAAATCAAGGGTCCTTTCATGTGTGATGTGCAACACGGAATTGCTCTGCACGCAGTGCAGGGGAATCGGGCCTCATCTCGCGGCGAGGGGGAAGTCTCATGGTTTTTCTCGAGTTGCGGCGGGAACCTGGGGTATATTCTCGAGTTAAGACGGGGATGGCCCTTCCACCCACGTGTTTGTTCAGCGACGTCAGGACTCCTGCCTAGTTGCGAGGGACAACTCGGGATTCTCCTCGAGGCTTGGCAGGGCAATTGGGACGCCTCTCCAGCTGAGGCGGGAGACCAAGGGTCCCTTTCCATGTGCCAAAGGAATCCTGGGACTCCTATCAAGTTTCACGAGGAGTCAGGCATCGTCTCCTTTGGAGGCACTGATCTCTGCGTACCTCTGGAGTTTTCAAAGGATGTGAGGCCTCCGGTCGCGATGAGGTGGGGAACTAGGTCTTTCTCTGTGGTCTCCACAGGGGATTCAGACATCCTTTCGTCTTGGGAGATGCAAGACGAGCCTGCATTCAAGTCACTGCAGGGATATCCGGCCTTATTTCGCGTCAGGGCATCGCGGTGTCCATTCCACTTGAGGCCGCAAACTCAGGGTCCCTCTCACATATCTAGAGCTGAGAGAAGCCTCCTCTTGAGGTGCTTGTGGTAAGGTGGTATTCCTCTGGAGTCGAAGCCAGGGACAAACCTCTCATCTCGAGTTGATTCTTGGTCCACGGAGCTCTTTCGTGTTGCTACAGTGACCTCAGGATCCCTCTAGACTTCAAACAGTGTTCTTGGGGTTTCTCCGGAGTGCCACCAAGGAAATCAAGGCTCCTTTCATGTGTGATGTGCAACACGAAATTGCTCTGCACGCAGTGCAGGGGAATCGGGCCTCATCTCGCGGCGAGGGGGAAGTCTCATGGTTTTTATGGAGTTGCGGCGGGAACCTGGGGTATATTCTCGAGTTAAGACGGGGATGGTCCCTCCACCCACGTGTTTGTTCAGCGACGTCAGGACTCCTGCCTAGTTGCGAGGGACAACTCGGGATTCTCCTCGAGGCTTGGCAGGGCAATTGGGACGCCTCTCCAGCTGAGGCCGGAGACCAAGGGTCCCTTTCCACGTGCCACAGGAATCCTGGGGCTCCTATCAGGTTTCACAAGGAGTCAGGCATCGTCTCCTTTGGAGGCACTGATCTCTGCGTACCTCTGGTGTTTTCAAAGGATATGACGCCTCCGGTCGCGATGAGGTGGGGAACTAGGTCTTTCTCTGTGGTCTCCACAGGGGATTCAGACATCCTTTCATCTTGGGAGTTGCAAGACGAGCCTGCATTCAAGTCACTGCAGGGATATCCGGCCTTATTTCGCGCCAGGGCATCGCAGTGTCCATTCCACTTGAGGCCGCAAACTCAGGGTCCCTCTCACATACCTAGAGCTGAGAGAAGCCTCCTCTTGTGGTGCTTGTGGTAAGGAGGTATTCCTCTGGGGTCGACGCCAAGGACTAACCTCTCATCTCGAGTTGATTCTTGATCCACGGAGCTCTTTCGTGTTGCTACAGTGACCTCAGGATCCCTCTAGCCTTGAAACAGTGTTCTTGGGGTTTCTCTGGAGTGCCATTAAGGAAATCAAGGCTCCTTTCATGTGTGATGTGCAACACGGAATTGCTCTGCACGCAGTGCAGGGGAATCGGGCCTCATCTCGCGGCGAGGGGGAAGTCTCATGGTTTTTATGGAGTTGCGGCGGGAGCCTGGGGTATATTCTCGAGTTACGACGGGGATGGCCCTTCCACACACGTGTTTGTTCAGCGACGTCAGGACTCCTGCCTAGTTGCGAGGGACAACTCGAGATTCTCCTCGAGGCTTGGTAGGGCAATTGGGACGCCTCTCCAGCTGAGGCGGGAGACCAAGGGTCCCTTTCCACGTGCCACAGGAATCCTGGGACTCCTATCAAGTTTCACGAGGAGTCAGGCATCGTCTCCTTTGGAGGCACTGATCTCCGCGTACCTCTGGAGTTTTCAAAGGATGTGAGGCCTCCGGTCGCGATGATGTGGGGAACTAGGTCTTTTTCTGTGGTCTCCACAGGGGATTCAGACATCCTTTCGTCTTGGTAGATGCAAGACGAGCCTGCATTCAAGTCACTGCAGGGATATTCAGCCTTATTTCAAGTCACGGCGTCGCGGTGTCCATTCCACTTGAGGCCGCAAACTCAGGGTCCCTCTCACATACCTAGAGCTGAGAGAAGCCTCCTCTTGAGGTGCGTGTGGTTAGGTGGTATTCCTCTGGAGTCGAAGCCAGGGTCTAACCTCTCATCTCGAGTTGATTTTTGGTCCACGGAGCTCTTTCGTGCAGCTACAGTGACCTTAGGATCCCTCTAGCCTTGAAACAGTGTTCTTGGGGTTACTCTGGAGTGCCATCAAGGAAATCAAGGCTCCTTTCATGTGTGATGTGCAACACGGAATTGCTCTGCACGCAGTGCAGGGGAATCGGGCCTCATCTCGCGGCGAGGGGGAACTCTCATGGTTTTTCTCGAGTTGCGGCGGGAACCTGGGGTATATTCTCGAGTTACGACGGGGATGGCCCTTTCAACCACGTGTTTGTTCAGCGATGTCAGGACTCCTGCCTAGTTGCGAGGGACAACTCGGGATTCTCCTCGAGGCTTGGCAGGGCAATTGGGACGCCTCTCCAGCTGAGGCGGGAGACCAAGGGTCCCTTTCCACGTGCCACAGGAATCCTGGGACTCCTATCAAGTTTCACGAGGAGTCAGGCATCGTCTCCTTTGGAGGCACTGATCTCCGTGTTCCTCTGAAATTTTCAAAGGATGTGAGGCCTCCGGTCCCGATGAGGTGGGGAACTAGGTCTTTCTCTGTGGTCTCCATAGGGTATTCAGACATCCTTTCGTCTTGGGAGATGCAAGACGAGCCTGCATTCAAGTCACTGCAGGGATATCCGGCCTTATTTCGAGTCAGGGCATCGCGGTGTCCATTCTACTTGAGGCCGCAAACTCAGGGTCCCTCTCACATACCTAGAGCTGAGAGAAGCCTTCTTCTGAGGTGCTTGTGGTAAGGTGGTATTCCTCTGGAGTCGAAGCCAGGAACTAACCTCTCATCTCGAGTTGATTTTTGGTCCACGTTGCACTTTCCTGTTGCTACAGTGACCTCAGGATCCCTCTAGCCTTGAAACAGTGTTCTTGGGGTTTCTCTGGAGTGCCATCAAGGAAATCAAGGCTCCTTTCCTGTGTGATGTGCAAGACGGAATTGCTCTGCACGCAGTGCAGGGGAATCGGGCCTCATCTCGCGGCGAGGGGGAAGTCTCATGGTTTTTCTCGAGTTGCGGCGGGAACCTGGGGTATATTCTCAAGTTACGACGGGGATGGCCCTTCCACACACGTGTTTGTTCATCGATGTCATGACTCCTGCCTAGTTGCAAGGGACAACTCGGGATTCTCCTCGAGGCTTGGCAGGGCAATAGGGACGCCTCTCCAGCTGAGGCGGGAGACCAAGAGTCCCTTTCCACGTGCCACAGGAATCCTGGGACTCCTATCAAGTTTCACGAGGAGTCAGGCATCGTCTCCTTTGGAGGCACTCATCTCCGCGTACCTCTGGAGTTTTCAAAGGATGTGAGGCCTCCGGTCGCGATGAGGTGGGGAACTAGGTCTTTCTCTGTGGTCTCCACAGGGGATTCAGACATCCTTTCGTCTTGGGAGATGCAAGACGAGCTTGCATTCAAGTCACTGCAGGGATATCCGGCCTTATTTCGAGTCAGGGCATCGCAGTGTCCACTCCACTTGAGGCCGCAAACTCAGGGTCCCTCTCACATACCTAGAGCTGAGAGAAGCCTCCTCTTGAGGTGCTTGTGGTAAGGTGGTATTCCTCTGGAGTCGAAGCCAGGGACTAACCTCTCATCTCGAGTTGATTTTTGGTCCACGGAGCTCTTTCGTGTTGCTACAGTGACCTCAGGATCCCTCTAACCTTGAAACAGTGTTCTTGGGGTTTCTCTGGAGTGCCATCAAGGAAATCAAGGCTCCTTTCATGTGTGATGTGCAACACGGAATTGCTCTGCACGCAGTGCAGGATAATCGGGCCTCATCTCGCGGCGAGGGGGAAGTCTCATGGTTTTTCTCGAGTTGCGGCGGGAACCTGGGGTATATTCTCGAGTTACGACGGGGATGGCCCTTCCACCCACGTGTTTGTTCAGCCACGTCAGGACTCCTGCCTAGATGCGAGGGACAACTCGGGATTCTCCTCGAGGCTTGGCAGGGCAATTGGGACGCCTCTCCAGCTGAGGCGGGAGACCAAGTGTCCCCTTCCACATGCCACAGGAATCCTGGGACTCCTATCAAGTTTCACGAGGAGTCGGGCATCGTCTCCTTTGAAGGCACTGATCTCCGTGTTCCTCTGGAGTTTTCAAAGGATGTGAGGCCTCCGGTCGCGATGAGGTGGGGAACTAGGTCTTTCTCTGTGGTCTCCACAGGGGATTCAGACATCCTTTGGTCTTGGGAGATGCAAGACGAGCCTGCATTCAAGTCACTGCAGGGATATCCGGCCTTATTTCGAGTCAGGGCATCGCGGTGTCCATTCTACTTGAGGCCGCAAACTCAGGGTCCCTCTCACATACCTAGAGCTGAGAGAAGCCTCCTCTTGAGGTGCTTGTGGAAAGGTGGTATTCCTCTGGAGTGGAAGCCAGGGACTAACCTCTCATCTCGAGTTGATTTTTGGTCCACGGAGCTCTTTCGTGTTGCTACAGTGACCTCAGGATCCCTCTATCCTTGAAACAGTGTTCTTGGGGTTTCTCTGGAGTGCCATCAAGGAAATCAAGGGTCCTTTCATGTGTGATGTGCAACACGGAATTGCTCTGCACGCAGTGCAGGGGAATCGGGCCTCATCTCGCGGCGAGGGGGAAGTCTCATGGTTTTTCTCGAGTTGCGGCGGGAACCTGGGGTATATTCTCGAGTTAAGACGGGGATGGCCCTTCCACCCACGTGTTTGTTCAGCGACGTCAGGACTCCTGCCTAGTTGCGAGGGACAACTCGGGATTCTCCTCGAGGCTTGGCAGGGCAATTGGGACGCCTCTCCAGCTGAGGCGGGAGACCAAGGGTCCCTTTCCATGTGCCAAAGGAATCCTGGGACTCCTATCAAGTTTCACGAGGAGTCAGGCATCGTCTCCTTTGGAGGCACTGATCTCTGCGTACCTCTGGAGTTTTCAAAGGATGTGAGGCCTCCGGTCGCGATGAGGTGGGGAACTAGGTCTTTCTCTGTGGTCTCCACAGGGGCTTCAGACATCCTTTCGTCTTGGGAGATGCAAGACGAGCCTGCATTCAAGTCACTGCAGGGATATCCGGCCTTATTTCGCGTCAGGGCATCGCGGTGTCCATTCCACTTGAGGCCGCAAACTCAGGGTCCCTCTCACATATCTAGAGCTGAGAGAAGCCTCCTCTTGAGGTGCTTGTGGTAAGGTGGTATTCCTCTGGAGTCGAAGCCAGGGACAAACCTCTCATCTCGAGTTGATTCTTGGTCCACGGAGCTCTTTCGTGTTGCTACAGTGACCTCAGGATCCCTCTAGACTTCAAACAGTGTTCTTGGGGTTTCTCCGGAGTGCCACCAAGGAAATCAAGGCTCCTTTCATGTGTGATGTGCAACACGAAATTGCTCTGCACGCAGTGCAGGGGAATCGGGCCTCATCTCGCGGCGAGGGGGAAGTCTCATGGTTTTTATGGAGTTGCGGCGGGAACCTGGGGTATATTCTCGAGTTAAGACGGGGATGGTCCCTCCACCCACGTGTTTGTTCAGCGACGTCAGGACTCCTGCCTAGTTGCGAGGGACAACTCGGGATTCTCCTCGAGGCTTGGCAGGGCAATTGGGACGCCTCTCCAGCTGAGGCCGGAGACCAAGGGTCCCTTTCCACGTGCCACAGGAATCCTGGGACTCCTATCAGGTTTCACAAGGAGTCAGGCATCCTCTCCTTTGGAGGCACTGATCTCTGCGTACCTCTGGTGTTTTCAAAGGATGTGAGGCCTCCGGTCGCGATGAGGTGGGGAACTAGGTCTTTCTCTGTGGTCTCCACAGGGGATTCAGACATCCTTTCGTCTTGGGAGATGCAAGACGAGCCTGCATTCAAGTCACTGCAGGGATATCCGGCCTTATTTCACGCCAGGGCATCGCAGTGTCCATTCCACTTGAGGCCGCAAACTCAGGGTCCCTCTCACATACCTAGAGCTGAGAGAAGCCTCCTCTTGTGGTGCTTGTGGTAAGGAGGTATTCCTCTGGGGTCGACGCCAAGGACTAACCTCTCATCTCGAGTTGATTCTTGATCCACGGAGCTCTTTCGTGTTGCTACAGTGACCTCAGGATCCCTCTAGCCTTGAAACAGTGTTCTTGGGGTTTCTCTGGAGTGCCATTAAGGAAATCAAGGCTCCTTTCATGTGTGATGTGCAAGACGGAATTGTTCTGCACGCAGTGCAGGGGAATCGGGCTTCATCTCGCGGCGAGGGGGAAGTCTCATGGTTTTTCTCGAGTTGCGGCGGGAACCTGGGGTATATTCTCGAGTTACGACGGGGATGGCCCTTCCACCCACGTGTTTGTCAACAACGGCAGGACTCCTGCCTAGTTGCGAGGGACAACTCGGGATTATCCTCGAGGCTTGGCAGGGCAATTGGGACGCCTCTCCAGCTGAGGCGGGAGACCAAGGGTCCCTTTCCACGTGCCACAGGAATCCTGGGACTCCTATCAAGTTTCACGAGGAGTCAGGCATCGTCTCCTTTGGAGGCACTGATCTCCGCGTACCTCTGGAGCTTTCAAAGTATGTGAGGGCTCCGGTCGCGATGATGTGAGGAACTAGGTCTTTTTCTGTGGTCTCCACAGGGGATTCAGACATCCTTTCGTCTTGGGAGATGCAAGGCGAGCCTGCATTCAAGTCACTGCAGGGATATCCGGCCTTATTTCGAGTCAGGGCATCACGGTGTCCATTCCACTTGAGGCCGCAAACTCAGGGTCCCTCTCACATACCTAGAGCTGAGAGAAGCCTCCTCTTGAGGTGCTTGTGGTAAGGTGGTATTACTCTGGAGTCGAAGCCAGGGACTAACCTCTCATCTCGCGTTGATTGTTGGTCCACGGAGCTCTTTCGTGCTGCTACAGTGACCTCAGGATCCCTATAGCCTTGAAACACTGTTCTTGGGTTTTCTCTGGAGTGCCATCAAGGAAATCAAGGCTCCTTTCATGTGTGATGTGCAACACGGAATTGCTCTGCACGCAGTGCAGGGGAATCGGGCCTCATCTCGCGGCGAGGGGGAAGTCTCATGGTTTTTATGGAGTTGCGGCGGGCACCTGGGGTATATTCTCGAGTTACGACGGGGATGGCCCTTCCACACACGTGTTTGTTCAGCGACGTCAGGACTCCTGCCTAGTTGCGAGGGACAACTCGAGATTCTCCTCGAGGCTTGGTAGGGCAATTGGGACGCCTCTCCAGCTGAGGCGGGAGACCAAGGGTCCCTTTCCACGTGCCACAGGAATCCTGGGACTCCTATCAAGTTTCACGAGGAGTCAGGCATCGTCTCCTTTGGAGGCACTGATCTCCGTGTTCCTCTGAAATTTTCAAAGGATGTGAGGCCTCCGGTCCCGATGAGGTGGGGAACTAGGTCTTTCTCTGTGGTCTCCATAGGGTATTCAGACATCCTTTCGTCTTGGGAGATGCAAGACGAGCCTGCATTCAAGTCACTGCAGGGATATCCGGCCTTATTTCGAGTCAGGGCATCGCGGTGTCCATTCTACTTGAGGCCGCAAACTCAGGGTCCCTCTCACATACCTAGAGCTGAGAGAAGCCTTCTTCTGAGGTGCTTGTGGTAAGGTGGTATTCCTCTGGAGTCGAAGCCAGGGACTAACCTCTCATCTCGAGTTGATTTTTGGTCCACGTTGCACTTTCCTGTTGCTACAGTGACCTCAGGATCCCTCTAGCCTTGAAACAGTGTTCTTGGGGTTTCTCTGGAGTGCCATCAAGGAAATCAAGGCTCCTTTCCTGTGTGATGTGCAAGACGGAATTGCTCTGCACGCAGTGCAGGGGAATCGGGCCTCATCTCGCGGCGAGGGGGAAGTCTCATGGTTTTTCTCGAGTTGCGGCGGGAACCTGGGGTATATTCTCAAGTTACGACGGGGATGGCCCTTCCACACACGTGTTTGTTCATCGACGTCATGACTCCTGCCTAGTTGCAAGGGACAACTCGGGATTCTCCTCGAGGCTTGGCAGGGCAATAGGGACGCCTCTCCAGCTGAGGCGGGAGACCAAGAGTCCCTTTCCACGTGCCACAGGAATCCTGGGACTCCTATCAAGTTTCACGAGGAGTCAGGCATCGTCTCCTTTGGAGGCACTCATCTCCGCGTACCTCTGGAGTTTTCAAAGGATGTGAGGCCTCCGGTCGCGATGAGGTGGGGAACTAGGTCTTTCTCTGTGGTCTCCACAGGGGATTCAGACATCCTTTTGTCTTGGGAGATGCAAGACGAGCTTGCATTCAAGTCACTGCAGGGATATCCGGCCTTATTTCGAGTCAGGGCATCGCAGTGTCCACTCCACTTGAGGCCGCAAACTCAGGGTCCCTCTCACATACCTAGAGCTGAGAGAAGCCTCCTCTTGAGGTGCTTGTGGTAAGGTGGTATTCCTCTGGAGTCGAAGCCAGGGACTAACCTCTCATCTCGAGTTGATTTTTGGTCCACGGAGCTCTTTCGTGTTGCTACAGTGACCTCAGGATCCCTCTAACCTTGAAACAGTGTTCTTGGGGTTTCTCTGGAGTGCCATCAAGGAAATCAAGGCTCCTTTCATGTGTGATGTGCAACACGGAATTGCTCTGCACGCAGTGCAGGATAATCGGGCCTCATCTCGCGGCGAGGGGGAAGTCTCATGGTTTTTATGGAGTTGCGGCGGGAACCTGGGGTATATTCTCGAGTTACGACGGGGATGGCCCTTCCACCCACGTGTTTGTTCAGCCACGTCAGGACTCCTGCCTAGTTGCGAGGGACAACTCGGGATTCTCCTCGAGGCTTGGCAGGGCAATTGGGACGCCTCTCCAGCTGAGGCGGGAGACCCAGTGTCCCCTTCCACATGCCACAGGAATCCTGGGACTCCTATCAAGTTTCACGAGGAGTCGGGCATCGTCTCCTTTGAAGGCACTGATCTCCGTGTTCCTCTGGAGTTTTCAAAGGATGTGAGGCCTCCGGTCGCGATGAGGTGGGGAACTAGGTCTTTCTCTGTGGTCTCCACAGGGGATTCAGACATCCTTTGGTCTTGGGAGATGCAAGACGAGCCTGCATTCAAGTCACTGCAGGGATATCCGGCCTTATTTCGAGTCAGGGCATCGCGGTGTCCATTCTACTTGAGGCCGCAAACTCAGGGTCCCTCTCACATACCTAGAGCTGAGAGAAGCCTCCTCTTGAGGTGCTTGTGGTAAGGTGGTATTCCTCTGGAGTCGAAGCTAGGGACTAACCTCTCATCTCGAGTTGATTTTTGGTCCACGGAGCTCTTTCGTGTTGCTACAGTGACCTCAGGATCCCTCTATCCTTGAAACAGTGTTCTTGGGGTTTCTCTGGAGTGCCATCAAGGAAATCAAGGGTCCTTTCATGTGTGATGTGCAACACGGAATTGCTCTGCACGCAGTGCAGGGGAATCGGGCCTCATCTCGCGGCGAGGGGGAAGTCTCATGGTTTTTCTCGAGTTGCGGCGGGAACCTGGGGTATATTCTCGAGTTAAGACGGGGATGGCCCTTCCACCCACGTGTTTGTTCAGCGACGTCAGGACTCCTGCCTAGTTGCGAGGGACAACTCGGGATTCTCCTCGAGGCTTGGCAGGGCAATTGGGACGCCTCTCCATCTGAGGCGGGAGACCAAGGGTCCCTTTCCATGTGCCAAAGGAATCCTGGGACTCCTATCAAGTTTCACGAGGAGTCAGGCATCGTCTCCTTTGGAGGCACTGATCTCTGCGTACCTCTGGAGTTTTCAAAGGATGTGAGGCCTCCGGTCGCGATGAGGTGGGGAACTAGGTCTTTCTCTGTGGTCTCCACAGGGGATTCAGACATCCTTTCGTCTTGGGAGATGCAAGACGAGCCTGCATTCAAGTCACTGCAGGGATATCCGGCCTTATTTCGCGTCAGGGCATCGCGGTGTCCATTCCACTTGAGGCCGCAAACTCAGGGTCCCTCTCACATATCTAGAGCTGAGAGAAGCCTCCTCTTGAGGTGCTTGTGGTAAGGTGGTATTCCTCTGGAGTCGAAGCCAGGGACAAACCTCTCATCTCGAGTTGATTCTTGGTCCACGGAGCTCTTTCGTGTTGCTACAGTGACCTCAGGATCCCTCTAGACTTCAAACAGTGTTCTTGGGGTTTCTCCGGAGTGCCACCAAGGAAATCAAGGCTCCTTTCATGTGTGATGTGTAACACGAAATTGCTCTGCACGCAGTGCAGGGGAATCGGGCCTCATCTCGCGGCGAGGGGGAAGTCTCATGGTTTTTATGGAGTTGCGGCGGGAACCTGGGGTATATTCTCGAGTTAAGACGGGGATGGTCCCTCCACCCACGTGTTTGTTCAGCGACGTCAGGACTCCTGCCTAGTTGCGAGGGACAACTCGGGATTCTCCTCGAGGCTTGGCAGGGCAATTGGGACGCCTCTCCAGCTGAGGCCGGAGACCAAGGGTCCCTTTCCACGTGCCACAGGAATCCTGGGACTCCTATCAGGTTTCACAAGGAGTCAGGCATCGTCTCCTTTGGAGGCACTGATCTCTGCGTACCTCTGGTGTTTTCAAAGGATGTGAGGCCTCCGGTCGCGATGAGGTGGGGAACTAGGTCTTTCTCTGTGGTCTCCACAGGGGATTCAGACATCCTTTCGTCTTGGGAGATGCAAGACGATCCTGCATTCAAGTCACTGCAGGGATATCCGGCCTTATTTCGCGCCAGGGCATCGCAGTGTCCATTCCACTTGAGGCCGCAAACTCAGGGTCCCTCTCACATACCTAGAGCTGAGAGAAGCCTCCTCTTGTGGTGCTTGTGGTAAGGAGGTATTCCTCTGGGGTCGACGCCAAGGACTAACCTCTCATCTCGAGTTGATTCTTGATCCACGGAGCTCTTTCGTGTTGCTACAGTGACCTCAGGATCCCTCTAGCCTTGAAACAGTGTTCTTGGGGTTTCTCTGGAGTGCCATTAAGGAAATCAAGGCTCCTTTCATGTGTGATGTGCAAGACGGAATTGTTCTGCACGCAGTGCAGGGGAATCGGGCTTCATCTCGCGGCGAGGGGGAAGTCTCATGGTTTTTCTCGAGTTGCGGCGGGAACCTGGGGTATATTCTCGAGTTACGACGGGGATGGCCCTTCCACCCACGTGTTTGTCAACAACGGCAGGACTCCTGCCTAGTTGCGAGGGACAACTCGGGATTATCCTCGAGGCTTGGCAGGGCAATTGGGACGCCTCTCCAGCTGAGGCGGGAGACCAAGGGTCCCTTTCCACGTGCCACAGGAATCCTGGGACTCCTATCAAGTTTCACGAGGAGTCAGGCATCGTCTCCTTTGGAGGCACTGATCTCCGCGTACCTCTGGAGTTTTCAAAGGATGTGAGGGCTCCGGTCGCGATGATGTGAGGAACTAGGTCTTTTTCTGTGGTCTCCACAGGGGATTCAGACATCCTTTCGTCTTGGGAGATGCAAGACGAGCCTGCATTCAAGTCACTGCAGGGATATCCGGCCTTATTTCGAGTCAGGGCATCGCGGTGTCCATTCCACTTGAGGCCGCAAACTCAGGGTCCCTCTCACATACCTAGAGCTGAGAGAAGCCTCCTCTTGAGGTGCTTGTGGTAAGGTGGTATTACTCTGGAGTCGAAGCCAGGGACTAACCTCTCATCTCGAGTTGATTGTTGGTCCACGGAGCTCTTTCGTGCTGCTACAGTGACCTCAGGATCCCTTTAGCCTTGAAACACTGTTCTTGGGTTTTCTCTGGAGTGCCGTCAAGGAAATCAAGGCTCCTTTCATGTGTGATGTGCAACACGGAATTGCTCTGCACGCAGTGCAGGGGAATCGGGCCTCATCTCGCGGCGAGGGGGAAGTCTCATGGTTTTTATGGAGTTGCGGCGGGAACCTGGGGTATATTCTCGAGTTACGACGGGGATGGCCCTTCCACACACGTGTTTGTTCAGCGACGTCAGGACTCCTGCCTAGTTGCGAGGGACAACTCGAGATTCTCCTCGAGGCTTGGTAGGGCAATTGGGACGCCTCTCCAGCTGAGGCGGGAGACCAAGGGTCCCTTTCCACGTGCCACAGGAATCCTGGGACTCCTATCAAGTTTCGCGAGGAGTCAGGCATCGTCTCCTTTGGAGGCACTGATCTCCGTGTTCCTCTGAAATTTTCAAAGGATGTGAGGCCTCCGGTCCCGATGAGGTGGGGAACTAGGTCTTTCTCTGTGGTCTCCATAGGGTATTCAGACATCCTTTCGTCTTGGGAGATGCAAGACGAGCCTGCATTCAAGTCACTGCAGGGATATCCGGCCTTATTTCGAGTCAGGGCATCGCGGTGTCCATTCTACTTGAGGCCGCAAACTCAGGGTCCCTCTCACATACCTAGAGCTGAGAGAAGCCTTCTTCTGAGGTGCTTGTGGTAAGGTGGTATTCCTCTGGAGTCGAAGCCAGGGACTAACTTCTCATCTCGAGTTGATTTTTGGTCCACGGAGCTCTTTCGTGTTGCTACAGTGACCTCAGGATCCCTCTAGCCTTGAAACAGTGTTCTTGGGGTTTCTCTGGAGTGCCATCAAGGAAATCAAGGCTCCTTTCCTGTGTGATGTGCAAGACGGAATTGCTCTGCACGCAGTGCAGGGGAATCGGGCCTCATCTCGCGGCGAGGGGGAAGTCTCATGGTTTTTCTCGAGTTGCGGCGGGAACCTGGGGTATATTCTCAAGTTACGACGGGGATGGCCCTTCCACACACGTGTTTGTTCATCGACGTCATGACTCCTGCCTAGTTGCAAGGGACAACTCGGGATTCTCCTCGAGGCTTGGCAGGGCAATAGGGACGCCTCTCCAGCTGAGGCGGGAGACCAAGAGTCCCTTTCCACGTGCCACAGGAATCCTGGGACTCCTATCAAGTTTCACGAGGAGTCAGGCATCGTCTCCTTTGGAGGCACTCATCTCCGCGTACCTCTGGAGTTTTCAAAGGATGTGAGGCCTCCGGTCGCGATGAGGTGGGGAACTAGGTCTTTCTCTGTGGTCTCCACAGGGGATTCAGACATCCTTTCGTCTTGGGAGATGCAAGACGAGCTTGCATTCAAGTCACTGCAGGGATATCCGGCCTTATTTCGAGTCAGGGCATCGCAGTGTCCACTCCACTTGAGGCCGCAAACTCAGGGTCCCTCTCACATACCTAGAGCTGAGAGAAGCCTCCTCTTGAGGTGCTTGTGGTAAGGTGGTATTCCTCTGGAGTCGAAGCCAGGGACTAACCTCTCATCTCGAGTTGATTTTTGGTCCACGGAGCTCTTTCGTGTTGCTACAGTGACCTCAGGATCCCTCTAACCTTGAAACAGTGTTCTTGGGGTTTCTCTGGAGTGCCATCAAGGAAATCAAGGCTCCTTTCATGTGTGATGTGCAACACGGAATTGCTCTGCACGCAGTGCAGGATAATCGGGCCTCATCTCGCGGCGAGGGGGAAGTCTCATGGTTTTTCTCGAGTTGCGGCGGGAACCTGGGGTATATTCTCGAGTTACGACGGGGATGGCCCTTCCACCCACGTGTTTGTTCAGCCACGTCAGGACTCCTGCCTAGTTGCGAGGGACAACTCGGGATTCTCCTCGAGGCTTGGCAGGGCAATTGGGACGCCTCTCCAGCTGAGGCGGGAGAACAAGTGTCCCCTTCCACATGCCACAGGAATCCTGGGACTCCTATCAAGTTTCACGAGGAGTCGGGCATCGTCTCCTTTGAAGGCACTGATCTCCGTGTTCCTCTGGAGTTTTCAAAGGATGTGAGGCCTCCGGTCGCGATGAGGTGGGGAACTAGGTCTTTCTCTGTGGTCTCCACAGGGGATTCAGACATCCTTTGGTCTTGGGAGATGCAAGACGAGCCTGCATTCAAGTCACTGCAGGGATATCCGGCCTTATTTCTAGTCAGGGCATCGCGGTGTCCATTCTACTTGAGGCCGCAAACTCAGGGTCCCTCTCACATACCTAGAGCTGAGAGAAGCCTCCTCTTGAGGTGCTTGTGGTAAGGTGGTATTCCTCTGGAGTCGAAGCTAGGGACTAACCTCTCATCTCGAGTTGATTTTTGGTCCACGGAGCTCTTTCGTGTTGCTACAGTGACCTCAGGATCCCTCTATCCTTGAAACAGTGTTCTTGGGGTTTCTCTGGAGTGCCATCAAGGAAATCAAGGGTCCTTTCATGTGTGATGTGCAACACGGAATTGCTCTGCACGCAGTGCAGGGGAATCGGGCCTCATCTCGCGGCGAGGGGGAAGTCTCATGGTTTTTCTCGAGTTGCGGCGGGAACCTGGGGTATATTCTCGAGTTAAGACGGGGATGGCCCTTCCACCCACGTGTTTGTTCAGCGACGTCAGGACTCCTGCCTAGTTGCGAGGGACAACTCGGGATTCTCCTCGAGGCTTGGCAGGGCAATTGGGACGCCTCTCCAGCTGAGGCGGGAGACCAAGGGTCCCTTTCCATGTGCCAAAGGAATCCTGGGACTCCTATCAAGTTTCACGAGGAGTCAGGCATCGTCTCCTTTGGAGGCACTGATCTCTGCGTACCTCTGGAGTTTTCAAAGGATGTGAGGCATCCGGTCGCGATGAGGTGGGGAACTAGGTCTTTCTCTGTGGTCTCCACAGGGGATTCAGACATCCTTTCGTCTTGGGAGATGCAAGACGAGCCTGCATTCAAGTCACTGCAGGGATATCCGGCCTTATTTCGCGTCAGGGCATCGCGGTGTCCATTCCACTTGAGGCCGCAAACTCAGGGTCCCTCTCACATATCTAGAGCTGAGAGAAGCCTCCTCTTGAGGTGCTTGTGGTAAGGTGGTATTCCTCTGGAGTCGAAGCCAGGGACAAACCTCTCATCTCGAGTTGATTCTTGGTCCACGGAGCTCTTTCGTGTTGCTACAGTGACCTCAGGATCCCTCTAGACTTCAAACAGTGTTCTTGGGGTTTCTCCGGAGTGCCACCAAGGAAATCAAGGCTCCTTTCATGTGTGATGTGCAACACGAAATTGCTCTGCACGCAGTGCAGGGGAATCGGGCCTCATCTCGCGGCGAGGGGGAAGTCTCATGGTTTTTATGGAGTTGCGGCGGGAACCTGGGGTATATTCTCGAGTTAAGACGGGGATGGTCCCTCCACCCACGTGTTTGTTCAGCGACGTCAGGACTCCTGCCTAGTTGCGAGGGACAACTCGGGATTCTCCTCGAGGCTTGGCAGGGCAATTGGGACGCCTCTCCAGCTGAGGCCGGAGACCAAGGGTCCCTTTCCACGTGCCACAGGAATCCTGGGACTCCTATCAGGTTTCACAAGGAGTCAGGCATCGTCTCCTTTGGAGGCACTGATCTCTGCGTACCTCTGGTGTTTTCAAAGGATGTGAGGCCTCCGGTCGCGATGAGGTGGGGAACTAGGTCTTTCTCTGTGGTCTCCACAGGGGATTCAGACATCCTTTCGTCTTGGGAGATGCAAGACGAGCCTGCATTCAAGTCACTGCAGGGATATCCGGCCTTATTTCGCGCCAGGGCATCGCAGTGTCCATTCCACTTGAGGCCGCAAACTCAGGGTCCCTCTCACATACCTAGAGCTGAGAGAAGCCTCCTCTTGTGGTGCTTGTGGTAAGGAGCTATTCCTCTGGGGTCGACGCCAAGGACTAACCTCTCATCTCGAGTTGATTCTTGATCCACGGAGCTCTTTCGTGTTGCTACAGTGACCTCAGGATCCCTCTAGCCTTGAAACAGTGTTCTTGGGGTTTCTCTGGAGTGCCATTAAGGAAATCAAGGCTCCTTTCATGTGTGATGTGCAAGACGGAATTGTTCTGCACGCAGTGCAGGGGAATCGGGCTTCATCTCGCGGCGAGGGGGAAGTCTCATGATTTTTCTCGAGTTGCGGCGGGAACCTGGGGTATATTCTCGAGTTACGACGGGGATGGCCCTTCCACCCACGTGTTTGTCAACAACGGCAGGACTCCTGCCTAGTTGCGAGGGACAACTCGGGATTATCCTCGAGGCTTGGCAGGGCAATTGGGACGCCTCTCCAGCTGAGGCGGGAGACCAAGGGTCCCTTTCCACGTGCCACAGGAATCCTGGGACTCCTATCAAGTTTCACGAGGAGTCAGGCATCGTCTCCTTTGGAGGCACTGATCTCCGCGTACCTCTGGAGTTTTCAAAGGATGTGAGGGCTCCGGTCGCGATGATGTGAGGAACTAGGTCTTTTTCTGTGGTCTCCACAGGGGATTCAGACATCCTTTCGTCTTGGGAGATGCAAGACGAGCCTGCATTCAAGTCACTGCAGGGATATCCGGCCTTATTTCGAGTCAGGGCATCGCGGTGTCCATTCCACTTGAGGCCGCAAACTCAGGGTCCCTCTCACTTACCTAGAGCTGAGAGAAGCCTCCTCTTGAGGTGCTTGTGGTAAGGTGGTATTACTCTGGAGTTGAAGCCAGGGACTAACCTCTCATCTCGAGTTGATTGTTGGTCCACGGAGCTCTTTCGTGCTGCTACAGTGACCTCAGGATCCCTTTAGCCTTGAAACACTGTTCTTGGGTTTTCTCTGGAGTGCCATCAAGGAAATCAAGGCTCCTTTCATGTGTGATGTGCAACACGGAATTGCTCTGCACGCAGTGCAGGGGAATCGGGCCTCATCTCGCGGCGAGGGGGAAGTCTCATGGTTTTTATGGAGTTGCGGCGGGAACCTGGGGTATATTCTCGAGTTACGACGGGGATGGCCCTTCCACACACGTGTTTGTTCAGCGACGTCAGGACTCCTGCCTAGTTGCGAGGGACAACTCGAGATTCTCCTCGAGGCTTGGTATGGCAATTGGGACGCCTCTCCAGCTGAGGCGGGAGACCAAGGGTCCCTTTCCACGTGCCACAGGAATCCTGGGACTCCTATCAAGTTTCACGAGGAGTCAGGCATCGTCTCCTTTGGAGGCACTGATCTCCGCGTACCTCTGGAGTTTTCAAAGGATGTGAGGCCTCCGGTCGCGATGATGTGGGGAACTAGGTCTTTTTCTGTGGTCTCCACAGGGGATTCAGACATCCTTTCGTCTTGGTAGATGCAAGACGAGCCTGCATTCAAGCCACTGCAGGGATATTCAGCCTTATTTCAAGTCACGGCGTCGCGGTGTCCATTCCACTTGAGGCCGCAAAATCAGGGTCCCTCTCACATACCTAGAGCTGAGAGAAGCCTCCTCTTGAGGTGCTTGTGGTTAGGTGGTATTCCTCTGGAGTCGAAGCCAGGGACTAACCTCTCATCTCGAGTTGATTTTTGGTCCACGGAGCTCTTTCGTGCAGCTACAGTGACCTTAGGATCCCTCTAGCCTTGAAACAGTGTTCTTGGGGTTACTCTGGAGTGCCATCAAGGAAATCAAGGCTCCTTTCATGTGTGATGTGCAACACGGAATTGCTCTGCACGCAGTGCAGGGGAATCGGGCCTCATCTCGCGGCGAGGGGGAACTCTCATGGTTTTTCTCGAGTTGCGGCGGGAACCTGGGGTATATTCTCGAGTTACGACGGGGATGGCCCTTCCACCCACGTGTTTGTTCAGCGATGTCAGGACTCCTGCCTAGTTGCGAGGGACAACTCGGGATTCTCCTCGACGCTTGGCAGGGCAATTGGGACGCCTCTCCAGCTGAGGCGGGAGACCAAGTGTCCCCTTCCACATGCCACAGGAATCCTGGGACTCCTATCAAGTTTCACGAGGAGTCAGGCATCGTCTCCTTTGAAGGCACTGATCTCCGTGTTCCTCTGGAGTTTTCAAAGGATGTGAGGCCTCCGGTCGCGATGAGGTGGGGAACTAGGTCTTTCTCTGTGGTCTCCACAGGGGATTCAGACATCCTTTGGTCTTGGGAGATGCAAGACGAGCCTGCATTCAAGTCACTGCAGGGATATCCGGCCTTATTTCGAGTCAGGGCATCGCGGTGTCCATTCTACTTGAGGCCGCATACTCAGGGTCCCTCTCACATACCTAGAGCTGAGAGAAGACTCCTCTTGAGGTGCTTGTGGTAAGGTGGTATTCCTCTGGAGTCGAAGCCAGGGACTAACCTCTCATCTCGAGTTGATTTTTGGTCCACGGACCTCTTTCGTTTTGCTACAGTAACCTCAGGATCCCTCTAGCCTTGAAACAGTGTTCTTGGGTTTTCTCTGGAATGCAATCAAGGAAATCAAGGCTCCTTTCATGTGTGATGTGCAACACGGAATTGCTCTGCACGCAGTGCAGGGGAATCGGGCCTCATCTCGCGGCGAGGGGGAAGTCTCATGGTTTTTCTCGAGTTGCGGCGGGAACCTGGGGTATATTCTCGAGTTATGACGGGAATGGCCCTTCCACCCACGTGTTTGTTCAGCGACTTCAGGACTCCTACTTATTTGCGAGGGACAACTCGGGATTCTCCTCGAGGCTTGGCAGGGCAATTGGGACGCCTCTCCAGCTGAGGCGGGAGACCAAGTGTCCCTTTCCATGTGCCACAGGAATCCTGGGACTCCTATCAAGTTTCACGAGGAGTCAGGCATCGTCTCCTTTGGAGGCACTGATCTCCGCATACCTCTGGAGTTTTCAAAGTATGTGAGGCCTCCGGTCGCGATGAGGTGGGGAACTAGATCTTTCTCTGAGTTCTCCACAGGGGATTCAGACATCCTTTCGTCTTGGGAGAGGCAAGACGCGCCCGCATTCAAGTCACTGCAGGCATTTCCGGCCTTATTTCGAGTCAGGGCATCACGGTGTCCATTCCACTTGAGGCGGCAAATTCAGGATCCCACTCACATACCTAGAGCTGAGAGAAGCCTCCTCTTGAGGTGCTTGTGGTAAGGTGGTATTCCTCTGGAGTCGAAGCCAGGGACTAACCTCTCATCTCGAGTTGATTTTTGGTCCACGGAACTCTTTCGTGTTGCTACAGTGACCTCAGGATCCCTCTATCCTTGAAACAGTGTTCTTGGGGTTTCTCTGGAGTGCCACCAAGGAAATCAAGGCTCCTTTCATGTGTGATGTGCAACACGGAACTGCTCTGCACGCAGTGCAGGGGAATTGGGCCTCATCTCGCGTCGGGGGGGAAGTCTCATGGTTTTTCTCGAGTTGCGGCGGGAACCTGGGGTATATTCTCGAGTTACGACTGGGATGGCCCTTCCACCCACATGTTTGTTCAGCGACGTCAGGACTCCTGCCTAGTTGCGAGGGACAACTCGGGATTCTCCTCGAGGCTTGGCAGGGCAATTGGGACGCCTCTCCAGCTGAGGCGGGAGACCAAGGGTCCCTTTCCATGTGCCACAGGAATCCTGGGACTCCTATCAAGTTTAACGAAGAGTCAGGCATCGTCTCCTTTGGAGGCACTGATCTCCGCGTACCTCTGGAGTTTTCAAAGGATGTGAGGCCTCCGTTCGCGATGAGGTGGGGAAGTAGGTCAGTCTCTGTTGTCTCCACAGGGGATTCAGACATCCTTTCATCTTGGGAGATGCAAGACGAGCCTGCATTCAAGTCACTGCAGGGATATCCGGCGTTATTTCGAGTCAGGGCATCGCGGTGTCCATTCCACTTGAGGCCGCAAACTCAGGGTCCCTCTCACATACCTAAAGCTGAGAGAAGCCTCCTCTTGAGGTGCTTGTGGAAAGGTGGTATTCCTCTGGAGTCGAAGCCAGGGACTAAGTTCTCATCTCGAGTTGATTTTTGGTCTATGGAGCTCTTTCGTGTTGCTACAGTGACCTCAGGATCCCTCTAGCCTTGAAACAGTGTTCTTGGGGTTTCTCTGGAGTGCCATCAAGGAAATCAAGGCTCCTTTCATGTGTGATGTGCAACACGGAATTGCTCTGCACGCAGTGCAGAGGAATAGGGCCTCATCTCGCGGCGAGGGGGAAGTCTCATGGTTTTTCTCGAGTTGCGGCGGGAACCTGGGGTATATTCTCGAGTTACGACGGGGATGGCCCTTCCACCCACGTGTTTGTTCAGCGACGTCAGGACTCCTGCCTAGTTGCGAGGGACAACTCGGGATTCTCCTCGAGGCTTGGCAGGGCAATTGGGACGCCTCTCCAGCTGAGGCGGGAGACCAAGGGTCCCTTTCCACGTGCCACAGGAATCCTGGGACTCCTATCAAGTTTCACGAGAAGTCAGGCATCGTCTCCTTTGGAGGCACTGATCTCCGCGTACCTCTGGAGTTTTCAAAGGATGTGAGGCCTCCGGTCGCCATGAGGTGGGGAACTAGGTCTTTCTCTGTGGTCTCCACAGGGGATTCAGACATCCTTTCATCTTGGGAGATGCAAGACGAGCCTGCATTCAAGTCACTGCAGGGATATCCGGCCTTATTTCGAGCAAGGCATCGCGGTGTCCATTCCACTTGAGGCCGCAAACTCAGGGTCCCTCTCACATACCTAGAGCTGAGAGAAGCCTCCTCTTGAGGTGCTTGTGGTAAGGTGGTATTCCTCTGGAGTCGAAGCCAGGGACTAACCTCTTATCTCGAGTTGATTTTTGGTCCACGGAGCTCTTTCGTGTTGCTACAGTGACCTCAGGATCCCTCTATCCTTGAAACAGTGTTCTTGGGGTTTCTCTGGAGTGCCATCAAGGAAATCAAGGGTCCTTTCATGTGTGATGTGCAACACGGAATTGCTCTGCACGCAGTGCAGGGGAATCGGGCCTCATCTCGCGGCGAGGGGGAAGTCTCATGGTTTTTCTCGAGTTGCGGCGGGAACCTGGGGAATATTCTCGAGTTAAGACGGGGATGGCCCTTCCACCCACGTGTTTGTTCAGCGACGTCAGGACTCCTGCCTAGTTGCGAGGGACAACTCGGGATTCTCCTCGAGGCTTGGCAGGGCAATTGGGACGCCTCTCCAGCTGAGGCGGGAGACCAAGGGTCCCTTTCCACGTGCCACAGGAATCCTGGGACTCCTATGAAGTTTCACGAGGAGTCAGGCATCGTCTCCTTTGGAGGCACTGATCTCTGCGTACCTCTGGAGTTTTCAAAGTATGTAAGGCCTCCGGTCGCGATGAGGTGGGGAACTAGGTCTTTCTCTGTGGTCTCCACAGGGAATTCAGACATCCTTTCATCTTGGGAGATTCAAGACGAGCCTACATTCAAGTCACTGCAGGGATATCCGGCCTTATTTCGAGTCAGGGCATCACGGTGTCCATTCCACTCGAGGCCGCAAACTCAGGGTACCTCTCACATACCTAGAGCTGAAAGAAGCCTCCTGTTGAGGTGCTTGTGGTAAGGTGGTATTCCTCTGGAGTCGAATCCAGGGACTAACCTCTCATCTGGAGTTGATTTGGGGTCCTCGGAGCTCTTTCGTGTTGCTACAGTGACCTCAGGATCCCTCTATCCTTGAAACAGTGTTCTTGGGGTTTCTCTGGAGTGCCATCAAGGAAATCAAGGGTCCTTTCATGTGTGATGTGCAACACGGAATTGCTCTGCACGAAGTGCAGGGGAATCGGGCCTCATCTCGCGGTGAGGGGGAAGTCTCATGGTTTTTCTCGAGTTGCGGCGGGAACCTGGGATATATTCTCGAGTTACGACGGGGATGGCCCTTCCACCCACGTGTTTGTTCAGCTACGTCAGGACTCCTGCCTAGTTGCGAGGGACAACTCGGGATTCTCCTCGAGGCTTGGCAGGGCAATTGGGACGCCTCTCCAGCTGAGGCGGGAGACCAAGGGTCCCTTTCCATGTGCCAAAGGAATCCTGGGACTCCTATCAAGTTTCACGAGGAGTCAGGCATCGTCTCCTTTGGAGGCACTGATCTCTGCGTACCTCTGGAGTTTTCAAAAGATGTGAGGCCTCCGGTCGCCATGAGGTGGGGACTAGGTCTTTCTCTGTGGTCTCCACAGGGGATTCAGACATCCTTTCGTCTTGGGAGATGCAAGACGAGCCGGCATTCAAGTCAATGCAGGGATATCCGACCTTATTTCACGTCAGGGCATCGCGGTGTCCATTCCACTTGAGGCCGGAAAATCAGGGTCCCTCTCACATACCTAGAACTGCGAGAAGCCTCCTCTTGAGGTGCTTGTGGTAAGGTGGTATTCCTCTGGAGTCGAAGAAAGGGACTAACCTCTTATCTCGAGTTGATTTTTGATCCACGGAGCTCTTTCGTGTTGCTACAGTGACGTCAGGATCCCTCTAGCCTTGAAACAGTGTTCTTGGGGTTTCTCTGGAGTGCCATCAAGGAAATCAAAGCTCCTTTCATGTGTGATGTGCAACACGGAATTGCTCTGCACGCAGTGCAGGGGAATCGGGCCTCATCTCGCGGTGAGGGGGAAGTCTCATGGTTTTTCTCGAGTTGCGGCGGGAACCTGGGGTATATTCTCGAGTTATGACGGGAATGGCCCTTCCACCCACGTGTTTGTTCAGCGACGTCAGGACTCCTGCTTATTTGCGAGGGACAACTTGGGATTCTCCTCGAGGCTTGGCAGGGCAATTGGGACGCCTCTCCAGCTGAGGCGGGAGACCAAGTGTCCCTTTCCATGTGCCACAGGAATCCTGGGACTCCTATCAAGTTTCACGAGGAGTCAGGCATCGTCTCCTTTGGAGGCACTGATCTCCGCGTACCTCTGGAGTTTTCAAAGGATGTGAGGCCTCCGGTCGCGATGAGGTGGGGGACTAGATCTTTCTCTGAGGTCTCCACAGGGGATTCAGACATCCTTTCGTCTTGGGAGAGGCAAGACGCGCCCGCATTCAAGTCACTGCAGGCATTTCCGGCCTTATTTCGAGTCAGGGCATCACGGTGTCCATTCCACTTGAGGCGGCAAATTCAGGGTCCCTCTCACATACCTAGAGCTGAGAGAAGCCTCCTCTTGAGGTGCTTGTGGTAAGGTGGTATTCCTCTGGAGTCGAAGCCAGGGACTAACCTCTCATCTCGAGTTGATTTTTGGTCCACGTTGCACTTTCCTGTTGCTACAGTGACCTCAGGATCCCTCTATCCTTGAAACAGTGTTCTTGGGGTTTCTCTGGAGTGCCATCAAGGAAATCAAGGCTCCTTTCATGTGTGATGTGCAACACGGAACTGCTCTGCACGCAGTGCAGTGGAATTGGGCCTCATCTCGCGGCGGGGGGGTAGTCTCATGGTTTTTCTCGAGTTGCGGCGGGAACCTGGGGTATATTCTCGAGTTACGACTGGGATGGCCCTTCCACGCACATGTTTGTTCAGCGACGTCAGGACTCCTGCCTAGTTGCGAGGGACAACTCGGGATTCTCCTCGAGGCTTGGCAGGGCAATTGGGACGCCTCTCCAGCTGAGGCGGGAGACCAAGGGTCCCTTTCCATGTGCCACAGGAATCCTGGGACTCCTATCAAGTTTCACGAGGAGTCAGGCATCGTCTCCTTTGGAGGCACTGATCTCCGCGTACCTCTGGAGTTTTCAAAGGATGTGAGGCCTCCGGTCGCGATGAGGTGGGGAACTAGGTCTTTCTCTGTGGTCTCCACAGGGGATTCAGACATCCTTTCATCTTGGGAGTTGCAAGACGAGCCTGCATTCAAGTCACTGCAGGGATATCCGGCCTTATTTCACGTCAGTGCATCGCGGTGTCTATTCCACTTGAGGCCGCAAAATCAGGGTCCCTCTCACATACCTAGAGCTGAGAGAAGCCTCCTCTTGAGGTGCTTCTGGTAAGGTGGTATTCCTCTGGAGTCGATTCCAGGGACTAACCTCTCATTTCGAGTTGATTTTTGGCCCACGGAGCTCTTTCGTGTTGCTACAGTGACCTCAGGATCCCTCTAGCCTTGAAACAGTGTTCTTGGGGTTTCTCTGGAGTGCCATCAAGGAAATCAAGGCTCCTTTCATGTGTGATGTGCAACACGGAATTGCTCTGCACGCAGTGCAGGGGAATCGGGCCTCATCTCGCGGTGAGGGGGAAGTCTCATGGTTTTTCTCGAGTTGCGGTGGGAACCTGGGTTATATTCTCGAGTTACGACGGGGATGGCCCTTCCACCCACTTGTTTGTTCAGCGACGTCAGGACTCCTGCCTAGTTGCGAGGGACAACTCGGGATTCTCCTCGAGGCTTATCAGGGCAATTGGGACGCCTCTCCAGCTGAGGCGGGAGACCAAGGGTCCCTTTCCACGTGCCACAGGAATCCTGGGACTCCTATCAAGTTTCACGAGGAGTCAGGCATCGTCTCCTTTGGAGGCACGGATCTCTGCGTACCTCTGGAGTTTTCAAAAGATGTGAGGCCTCCGGTCGCCATGAGGTGGGAAACTAGGTCTTTCTCTGTGGTCTCCACAGGGGATTCAGACATCCTTTCGTCTTGGGAGATGCAAGACGAGCCAGCATTCAAGTCAATGCAGGGATATCCGACCTTATTTCGAGTCAGGGCATCGCGGTGTCCATTCCACTTGAGGCCGCAAAATCAGGGTCCCTCTCACATACCTACAGCTGCGAGAAGCCTTCTCTTGAGGTGCTTGTGGTAAGGTGGTATTCCTCTGGAGTCGAAGAAAGGGACTAACCTCTCATCTCGAGTTGATTTGTGGTCCACGGAGCTCTTTCGTGTTGCTACAGTGACGTCAGGATCCCTCTAGCCTTGAAACAGTGTTCTTGGGGTTTCTCTGGAGTGCCATCAAGGAAATCAAGGCTCCTTTCATGTGTGATGTGCAACACGGAATTGCTCTGCACGCAGTGCAGGGGAATCGGGCCTCATCTCTCGGCGAGGGGGAGGTCTCATGGTTTTTCTCGAGTTGCGGCGGGAACCTGGGGTATATTCTCGAGTTACGACGGGGATGGCTCTTCCACCCACGTGTTTCTTCAGCGACGTCAGGACTACTGCCTAGTTGCGAGGGACAACTCGGGATTCTCCTCGAGGCTTGGCAGGGCAATAGGGACGCCTCTCCAGCTGAGGCGGGAGACCAACGGTCCCTTTCCACGTGCCACAGGAATCCTGGGACTGCTATCAAGTTTCACGAGGAGTCAGGCATCGTCTCCTTTGGAGGCACTCATCTCCGCATACCTCTGGAGTTTTCAAAGGATGTGAGGCCTCCGGTCGCGATGAGGTGGGGAACTAGGTCTTTCTCTGTGGTCTCCACAGGGGATTCAGACATCCTTTCGTCTTGGGAGATGCAAGACGAGCCTGCATTCAAGTCACTGCAGGGATATCCGGCCTTATTTCGAGTCAGGGCATCGCGGTGTCCATTCTACTTGAGGCCGCAAACTCAGGGTCACTCTCACATACCTAGAGCTGAGAGAAGCCTCCTCTTGAGGTGCTTGTGGTAAGGTGGTATTCCTCTGGAGTCGAAGCCAGGGACTAAACTCTCATCTCGAGTTGATTTTTGGTCCACGGAGGTCTTTCGTGTTGCTACAGTAACCTCAGGATCCCTCTAGCCTTGAAACAGTGTTCTTGGGGTTTCTCTGGAGTGCCATTAAGGAAATCAAGGCTCCTTTCATGTGTGATGTGTAAGACGGAATTGCTCTGCACGCAGTGCAGGGGAATCAGGCCTCATCTCGCGGCGAGGGGGAAGTCTCATGGTTTTTCTCGAGTTGCGGCGGGAACCTGGGGTATATTCTCGAGTTACGACGGGGATTTCCCTTTCAACCACGTGTTTGTTCAGCGATGTCAGGACTCCTGCCTAGTTGCGAGGGACAACTCGGGATTCTCCTCGAGGCTTGGCAGGGCAATTGGGACGCCTCTCCAGCTGAGGCGGGAGACCAACGGTCCCTTTCCACGTGCACAGGAATCCTGGGACTCCTATCAAGTTTCACGAGGAGTCAGGCATCGTCTCCTTTGGAGGCACTGATCTCCGTGTTCCTCTGAAGGTTTCAAAGGATGTGAGGCCTCCGGTCGCTATGAGGTGGGGAACTAGGTTTTTCTCTGTGGTCTCCACAGGGGATTCAGACATCCTTTCATCTTGGGAGATGCAAGACGTGCCTGCATTCAAGTCACTGCAGGGATATCCGGCCTTATTTCGCGTCAGGGCATCGCGGTGTCCATTCCACTTGAGGCCGCAAACTCAGGGTCCCTCTCACATACCTAGAGCTGAGAGAAGCCTCCTCTTGAGGTGCTTGTGGTAAGGTGGTATTCCTCTGGAGTCGAAGCCAGGGACTAACCTCTCATCTCGAGTTGATTCTTGGTCCACGGAGCTCTTTCGTGTTGCTACAGTGACCTCAGGATCCCTCTAAACTTCAAACCGTGTTCTTGGGGTTTCTCTGGAGTGCCATCAAGGAAATCAAGGCTCCGTTCATGTGTGATGTGCAACACTGAATTGCTCTGCACGCAGTGCAGGGTAATCGGGCCTCATCTCGCGGCGAGGGGGAAGTCTCATGGTTTTTCTCGAGTTGCGGCGGGAACCTGGGGTATATTCTCGAGTTACGACGGGTATGGCCCTTCCAGCCACGTGTTTGTTCAGCGACGTCAGGACTCCTGCCTAGTTGTGAGGGACAACTCGGGATTCTCCTCGAGGCTTGGCAGGGCAATTGGGACGCCTCTCCAGCTGAGGAGGGAGACCAAGGGTCCCTTTCCACGTGCCACAGGAATCCTGGGACTCCTATCAAGTTTCACGAGGAGTCAGGCATCGTCTCCTTTGGAGGCACTGATCTCCGCGTACCTCTGAAGTTTTCAAAGGATGTGAGGCCTCCGGTCGCGATGAGGTGGGGAACTAGGTCTTTCTCTGTGGTCTCCACAGGGGATTCAGACATCCTTTCGTCTTGGGAGATGCAAGACGAGCCTGCATTCAAGTCACTGCAGGGATATCCGGCCTTATTTCGCGTCAGGGCATCGCGGTGTCCATTCCACTTGAGGCCGCAAACTCAGGGTCCCTCTCACATACCTAGAGCTGAGAGAAGCCTCCTCTTGAGGTGCTTGTGGTAAGGTGGTATTCCTCTGGAGTCGAAGCCAGGGACTAACCTCTCATCTCGAGTTGATTCTTGGTCCACGGAGCTCTTTCGTGTTGCTACAGTGACCTCAGGATCCCTCTAGATTTCAAACAGTGTTCTTGGGGTTTCTCCGGGGTGCCACCAAGGAAATCAAGGCTCCTTTCATTTGTGATGTGCAACACGAAATTGCTCTGCACGCAGTGCAGGGGAATCGGGCCTCATCTCGCGGCGAGGGGGAAGTCTCATGGTTTTTATGGAGTTGCGGCGGGAACCTGGGGTATATTCTCGAGTTAAGACGGGGATGGTCCCTCCACCCACGTGTTTGTTCTGCGACGTCAGGACTCCTGCCTAGTTGCGAGGGACAACTCGGGATTCTCCTCGAGGCTTGGCAGGGCAATTGGGACGCCTCTCCAGCTGAGGCCGGAGACCAAGGGTCCCTTTCCACGTGCCACAGGAATCCTGGGACTCCTATCAGGTTTCACAAGGAGTCAGGCATCGTCTCCTTTGGAGGCACTGATCTCTGCGTACCTCTGGTGTTTTCAAAGGATGTGAGGCCTCCGGTCGCGATGAGGTGGGGAACTAGGTCTTTCTCTGTGGTCTCCACAGGGGATTCAGACATCCTTTCGTCTTGGGAGATGCAAGACGAGCCTGCATTCAAGTCACTGCAGGGATATTCAGCCTTATTTCAAGTCAGGGCATCGCGGTGTCCATTCCACTTGAGGCCGCAAACTCAGGGTCCCTCTCACATACCTAGAGCTGAGAGAAGCCTCCTCTTGAGGTGCTTGTGGTTAGGTGGTATTCCTCTGGAGTCGAAGCCAGGGACTAACCTCTCATCTCGAGTTGATTTTTGGTCCACGGAGCTCTTTCGTGCTGCTACAGTGACCTTAGGATCCCTCTAGCCTTGAAACAGTGTTCTTGGGGTTACTCTGGAGTGCCATCAAGGAAATCAAGGCTCCTTTCATGTGTGATGTGCAACACGGAATTGCTCTGCACGCAGTGCAGGGGAATCGGACCTCATCTCGCGGCGAGGGGGAACTCTCATGGTTTTTCTCGAGTTGCGGCGGGAACCTGGGGTATATTCTCGAGTTACGACGGGGATGGCCCTTCCAACCACGTGTTTGTTCAGCGATGTCAGGACTCCTGCCTAGTTGCGAGGGACAACTCGGGATTCTCCTCGAGGCTTGGCAGGGAAATTGGGACGCCTTCCAGCTGAGGCGGGAGACCAAGGGTCCCTTTCCACGTGCCACAGGAATCCTGGGACTCCTATCAAGTTTCACGAGGAGTCAGGCATCGTCTCCTTTGGAGGCACTTATCTCCGTGTTCCTCTGAAATTTTCAAAGGATGTGAGGCCTCCGGTCCCGATGAGGTGGGGAACTAGGTCTTTCTCTGTGGTCTCCATAGGGTATTCAGACATCCTTTCGTCTTGGGAGATGCAAGACGAGCCTGCATTCAAGTCACTGCAGGGATATGCGGCCTTATTTCGAGTCAGGGCATCGCGGTGTCCATTCTACTTGAGGCCGCAAACTCAGGGTCCCTCTCACATACCTAGAGCTGAGAGAAGCCTTCTCCTGAGGTGCTTGTGGTAAGGTGGTATTCCTCTGGAGTCGAAGCCAGGGACTAACCTCTCATCTCGAGTTGATTTTTGGTCCACGGAGCTCTTTCCTGTTGCTACAGTGACCTCAGGATCCCTCTAGCCTTGTAACAGTGTTCTTGGGGTTTCTCTGGAGTGCCATCAAGGAAATCAAGGCTCCTTTCCTGTGTGATGTGCAAGACGGAATTGCTCTGCACGCAGTGCAGGGGAATCGGGCCTCATCTCGCGGCGAGGGGGAAGTCTCATGGTTTTTCTCGAGTTGCGGCGGGAACCTGGGGTATATTCTCAAGTTACGACGGGGATGGCCCTTCCACACACGTGTTTGTTCATCGACGTCATGACTCCTGCCTAGTTGCAAGGGACAACTCGGGATTCTCCTCGAGGCTTGGCAGGGCAATAGGGACGCCTCTCCAGCTGAGGCGGGAGACCAAGAGTCCCTTTCCACGTGCCACAGGAATCCTGGGACTCCTATCAAGTTTCACGAGGAGTCAGGCATCGTCTCCTTTGGAGGCACTCATCTCCGCGTACCTCTGGAGTTTTCAAAGGATGTGAGGCCTCCGGTCGCGATGAGGTGGGGAACTAGATCTTTCTCTGTGGTCTCCACAGGGGATTCAGACATCCTTTCGTCTTGGGAGATGCAAGACGAGCTTGCATTCAAGTCACTGCAGGGATATCCGGCCTTATTTCGAGTCAGGGCATTGTGGTGTCCATTCGACTTGAGGCTGCAAACTCAGGGTCCCTCTCACATACCTAGAGCTGAGAGAAGCCTCCTCTTGAGGTGCTTGTGGTAAGGTGGTATTCCTCTGGAGTCGAAGCCAGGGACTAGCCTCTCATCTCGAGTTGATTATTGGGCCAAGGTGCTCTTTCGTGTGGGTACAGTGACCTCAGGATCCCTCTAGCCTTGAAACAGTGTTCTTGGGTTTTCTCTGGAGTGCCATCAAGGAAATCAAGGCTCCTTTCATGTGTGATGTGCAACACGGAATTGCTCTGCACGCAGTGCAGGATAATCGGGCCTCATCACCCGGCGAGGGGGAAGTCTCATGGTTTTTCTCGAGTTGCAGCGGGAACCTGGGGTATATTCTCGAGTTACGACGGGGATGGCCCTTCCACCCACGTGTTTGTTCAGCCACGTCAGGACTCCTGCCTAGTTGCGAGGGACAACTCGGGATTCTCCTCGAGGCTTGGCAGGGCAATTGGGACGCCTCTCCAGCTGAGGCGGGAGACCAAGTGTCCCCTTCCACATGCCACAGGAATCCTGGGACTCCTATCAAGTTTCACGAGGAGTCGGGCATCGTCTCCTTTGAAGGCACTGATCTCCGTGTTCCTCTGGAGTTTTCAAAGGATGTGAGGCCTCCGGTCGCGATGAGGTGGGGAACTAGGTCTTTCTCTGTGGTCTCCACAAGGGATTCAGACATCCTTTCGTCTTGGGAGATGCAAGACGAGCCTGCATTCAAGTCACTGCAGGGATATCCGGCCTTATTTCGAGTCAGGGCATCGCGGTGTCCATTCTACTTGAGGCCGCAAACTCAGGGTCCCTCTCACATACCTAGAGCTGAGAGAAGCCTCCTCTTGAGGTGCTTGTGGTAAGGTGGTATTCCTCTGGAGTCGAAGCCAGGGACGAACCTCTCATCTCGAGTTGATTTTTGGTCCACGGAGCCCTTTCGTGTTGCTACAGTGACCTCAGGATCCCTCTATCCTTGAAACAGTGTTCTTGGGGTTTCTTTGGAGTGCCATCAAGGAAATCAAGGCTCCTTTCATGTGTGATGTGTAAGACGGAATTGCTCTGCACGCAGTGCAGGGGAATCGGGCCTCATCTCGCGGCGAGGGGGAAGTCTCATGGTTTTTCTCGAGTTGCGGCGGGAACCTGGGGTATATTCTCGAGTTACGACGGGATGGCCCTTCCACCCACGTGTTTGTCAACAATGGCAGGACTCCTGCCTAGTTGCGAGGGACACCTCGGGATTCTCCTCGAGGCTTGGCAGGGCAATTGGGACGCCTCTCCAACTGAGGCGGGAAACCAAGGGTCCCTTTCCACGTGCCACAGGAATCCTGGGACTCCTATCAAGTTTCACGAGGAGTCAGGCATCGTCTCCTTTGGAGGCACTGATCTCCGCGTACCTCTGGAGTTTTCAAAGGATGTGAGGCCTCCGGTCGCGCTGATGTGGGGAACTAGGTCTTTTTCTGTGGTCTCCACAGGGGATTCAGACATCCTTTCGTCTTGGGAGATGCAAGACGAGCCTGCATTCAAGTCACTGCAGGGATATCCGGCCTTATTTCGAGTCAGGGCATCGCAGTGTCCATTCCACTTGAGGCCCCAAACTCAGGGTCCCTCTCACATACCTAGAGCTAAGAGAAGCCTCCTCTTGAGGTGCTTGTGGTAAGGTGGTATTCCTCTGGAGTCGAAGCCAGGGACTGACTTCTCATCTCGAGTTGATTGTTGGTCCACGGAGCTCTTTCGTGCTGCTACAGTGACCTCAGGATCCCTCTAGCCTTGAAACAGTGTTCTTGGGTTTTCTCTGGAGTGCCATCAAGGACATCAAGGCTCCTTTCATGTGTGATGTGCAACACGGAATTGCTCTGCACGCAGTGCAGGGGAATCGGGCCTCATCTCGCGGCGAGGGGGAGGTCTCATGGTTTTTCTCGAGTTGCGGCGGGAACCTGGGGTATATTCTCGAGTTACCACGGGGATGTCCCTTTCAACCACGTGTTTGTTCAGCGACGTCAGGACTCCTGCCTAGTTGCGAGGGACAACTCGGGATTCTCCTCGAGGCTTGGCAGGGCAATTGGGACGCCTCTCCAGCTGAGGCGGAAGACCAAGTGTCCCTTTCCACGTGCACAGGAATCCTGGGACTCCTATCAAGTTTCACGAGGAGTCGGACATCGTCTCCTTTGAAGTCACTGATCTCCGTGTTCCTCTGAAGTTTTCAAAGGATGTGAGGCCTCCGGTCGCGATGAGGTGGGGAACTAGGTCTTTCTCTGTGATCTCCACAGGGGATTCAGACATCCTTTCGTCTTGGGAGATACAAGACGAGCCTGCATTCAAGTCACTGCAGGGATATCCGGCCTTATTTCACGTCAGTGCATCACGGTGTCCATTCCACTTGAGGCCGCAAAATCAGGGTCCCTCTCACATACCTAGAGCTGAGAGAAGCCTCCTCTTGAGGTGCTTGTGGTAAGGTGGTATTCCTCTGGAGTCGAAGCCAGGGACTAACCTCTCATCTCGAGTTGATTTTTGGTCCACGGAGCTCTTTCGTGTTGCTACAGTGACCTCAGGATCCCTCTAGCCTTGAAACAGTGTTCTTGGGGTTTCTCTGGAGTGCCATCAAGGACATCAAGGCTCCTTTCATGTGTGATGTGCAACACGGAATTGCTCTGCACGCAGTGCAGGGGAATCGGGCCTCATCTCGCGGCGAGGGGGAAGTCTCATGGTTTTTCTCGAGTTGCGGCGGGAACCTGGGGTATATTCTCGAGTTACGACGGGGATGGTCCTTCCACCCACGTGTTTGTTCAGCGACGTCAGGACTCCTGCCTAGTTGCGAGGGACAACTCGAGATTCTCCTCGAGGCTTGGTAGGGCAATTGGGACGCCTCTCCAGCTGAGGCGGGAGACCAAGGGTCCCTTTCCACGTGCCACAGGAATCCTCGGACTCCTATCAAGTTTCACGAGGAGTCAGGCATCGTCTCCTTTGGAGGCACTGATCTCCGCGTACCTCTGAAGTTTTCAAAGGATGTGAGGCCTCCGGTCGCGATGAGGTGGGGAACTAGGTCTTTCTCTGTGGTCTCCACAGGGGATTCAGACATCCTTTCGTCTTGGGAGATGCAAGACGAGCCTGCATTCAAGTCACTGCAGGGATATCCGGCCTTATTTCGCGTCAGGGCATCGCGGTGTCCATTCCACTTGAGGCCGCAAACTCAGGGTCCCTCTCACATACCTAGAGCTGAGAGAAGCCTCCTCTTGAGGTGCTTGTGGTAAGGTGGTATTCCTCTGGAGTCGAAGCCAGGGACTAACCTCTCATCTCGAGTTGATTTTTGGTCCACGGAGCTCTTTCGTGCTGCTACAGTGACCTCAGGGTCCCTCTAGCCTTGAAACAGTGTTCTTGGGGTTTCTCTGGAGTGCCATCAAGGAAATCAAGGCTCCTTTCATGTGTGATGTGCAACACGGAATTGCTCTGCACGCAGTGCAGGGGAATCGGGCCTCATCTCGCGGCGAGGGGGAACTCTCATGGTTTTTCTCGAGTTGCGGCGGGAACCTGGGGTATATTCTCGAGTTACGACGGGGATGGCCCTTCCAACCACGTGTTTGTTCAGCGATGTCAGGACTCCTGCCTAGTTGCGAGGGACAACTCGGGATTCTCCTCGCGGCTTGGCAGGGCAATTGGGACGCCTCTCCAGCTGAGGCGGGAGACCAAGGGTCCCTTTCCACGTGCCACAGGAATCCTGGGACTCCTATCAAGTTTCACGAGGAGTCAGGCATCGTCTCCTTTGGAGGCACTGATCTCCGTGTTCCTCTGAAATTTTCAAAGGATGTGAGGCCTCCGGTCGCGATGAGGTGGGGAACTAGGTCTTTCTCTGTGGTCTCCACAGGGGATTCAGACATCCTTTCGTCTTGGGAGATGCAAGACGAGCCTGCATTCAAGTCACTGCAGGGATATCCGGCCTTATTTCGAGTCAGGGCATCGCGGTGTCCATTCCACTTGAGGCCGCAAACTCAGGGTCCCTCTCACATACTTAGAGCTGAGAGAAGCCTTCTCCTGAGCTGCTTGTGGTAAGGTGGTATTCCTCTGGAGTCGAAGCCAGGGACTAACCTCTCATCTCGAGTTGATTTTTGGTCCACGGAGCTCTTTCCTGTTGCTCCAGTGACCTCAGGATCCCTCTAGCCTTGAAACAGTGTTCTTGGGGTTTCACTGGGTGCCATCAAGGAAATTAAGGCTCCTTTCATGTGTGATGTGCAACACGGAATTGCTCTGCACGCACTACAGGGGAATCGGGCCTCATCTCGCAGCGAGGGGGAAGTCTCATGGTTTTTCTCGAGTTCCGGCGGGAACCTGGGGTATATTCTCGAGTTACGACGGGGATGGCCCTTCCACCCACGTGTTTGTTCAGCGACATCAGGACTTCTGCCTAGTTGCGAGGGACAACTCGGAATTCTGCTCGAGGCTTGGCAGAGCAATTGGGACGCCTCTCCAGCTGAGGCGGGAGACCAAGGGTCCCTTTCCACGTGCCACAGGAATCCTGGGACTCCTATCAAGTTTCATGAGGAGTCAGGCATCGTCTCTTTTGGAGGCACTGATCTCCGCGTACCTATGGAGTTTTCAAAGGATGTGAGGCCTCCGGTCGCGATGAGGTGGGGAACTAGGTCTTTCTCTGTGGTCTCCACAGGGGCTTCAGACATCCTTTCATCTTGGGAGATGCAAGACGAGCTTGCATTCAAGTCACTGCAGGGATATCCGGCCTTATTTCGCGTCAGGGCATCGCAGTGTCCATTACACTTGAGTCCGCAAAATAAGGGTCCCTCTCACATACCTAGAGCTGAGAGAAGCCTCCTCTTGAGGTGCTTGTGGTAAGGTGGTATTCCTCTGGAGTCGAAGCCAGGGACTAACCTCTCATCTCGAGTTGATTTTTGGTCCACGGAGCTCTTTCGTGTTGCTACAGTGACCTCAGGATCCCTCTAGCCTTGAAACAGTGTTCTTGGGGTTTCTCTGGAGTGCCATCAAGGACATCAAGGCTCCTTTCATGTGTGATGTGCAACACGGAATTGCTCTGCACGCAGTGCAGGGGAATCGGGCCTCATCTCGCGGCGAGGGGGAAGTCTCATGGTTTTTCTCGAGTTGCGGCGGGAACCTGGGGTATATTCTCGAGTTACGACGGGGATGGTCCTTCCACCCACGTGTTTGTTCAGCGACGTCAGGACTCCTGCCTAGTTGCGAGGGACAACTCGAGATTCTCCTCGAGGCTTGGTAGGGCAATTGGGACGCCTCTCCAGCTGAGGCGGGAGACCAAGGGTCCCTTTCCACGTGCCACAGGAATCCTGGGACTCCTATCAAGTTTCACGAGGAGTCAGGCATCGTCTCCTTTGGAGGCACTGATCTCCGTGTACCTCTGGAGTTTTCAAAGGATGTGAGGCCTCCAGTCGCGATGATGTGGGGAACTAGGTCTTTTTCTGTGGTCTCCACAGGGGATTCAGACATCCTTTCGTCTTGGTAGATGCAAGACGAGCCTGCATTCAAGTCACTGCAGGGATATCCGGCCTTATTTCAAGTCAGGGCATCGCGGTGTCCATTCCACTTGAGGCCGCAAAATCAGGGTCCCTCTCACATACCTAGAGCTGAGAGAAGCCTCCTCTTGAGGTGCTTGTGGTTAGGTGGTATTCCTCTGGAGTCGAAGCCAGGGACTAACCTCTCATCTCGAGTTGATTTTTGGTCCACGGAGCTCTTTCGTGCTGCTACAGTGACCTCAGGGTCCCTCTAGCCTTGAAACAGTGTTCTTGGGGTTTCTCTGGAGTGCCATCAAGGAAATCAAGGCTCCTTTCATGTGTGATGTGCAACACGGAATTGCTCTGCACGCAGTGCAGGGGAATCGGGCCTCATCTCGCGGCGAGGGGGAACTCTCATGGTTTTTCTCGAGTTGCGGCGGGAACCTGGGGTATATTCTCGAGTTACGACGGGGATGGCCCTTCCAACCACGTGTTTGTTCAGCGATGTCAGGACTCCTGCCTAGTTGCGAGGGACAACTCGGGATTCTCCTCGCGGCTTGGCAGGGCAATTGGGACGCCTCTCCAGCTGAGGCGGGAGACCAAGGGTCCCTTTCCACGTGCCACAGGAATCCTGGGACTCCTATCAAGTTTCACGAGGAGTCAGGCATCGTCTCCTTTGGAGGCACTGATCTCCGTGTTCCTCTGAAATTTTCAAAGGATGTGAGGCCTCCGGTCGCGATGAGGTGGGGAACTAGGTCTTTCTCTGTGGTCTCCACAGGGGATTCAGACATCCTTTCGTCTTGGGAGATGCAAGACGAGCCTGCATTCAAGTCACTGCAGGGATATCCGGCCTTATTTCGAGTCAGGGCATCGCGGTGTCCATTCCACTTGAGGCCGCAAACTCAGGGTCCCTCTCACATACTTAGAGCTGAGAGAAGCCTTCTCCTGAGCTGCTTGTGGTAAGGTGGTATTCCTCTGGAGTCGAAGCCAGGGACTAACCTCTCATCTCGAGTTGATTTTTGGTCCACGGAGCTCTTTCCTGTTGCTCCAGTGACCTCAGGATCCCTCTAGCCTTGAAACAGTGTTCTTGGGGTTTCACTGGAGTGCCATCAAGGAAATTAAGGCTCCTTTCATGTGTGATGTGCAACACGGAATTGCTCTGCACGCACTACAGGGGAATCGGGCCTCATCTCGCAGCGAGGGGGAAGTCTCATGGTTTTTCTCGAGTTCCGGCGGGAACCTGGGGTATATTCTCGAGTTACGACGGGGATGGCCCTTCCACCCACGTGTTTGTTCAGCGACATCAGGACTTCTGCCTAGTTGCGAGGGACAACTCGGAATTCTGCTCGAGGCTTGGCAGAGCAATTGGGACGCCTCTCCAGCTGAGGCGGGAGACCAAGGGTCCCTTTCCACGTGCCACAGGAATCCTGGGACTCCTATCAAGTTTCATGAGGAGTCAGGCATCGTCTCTTTTGGAGGCACTGATCTCCGCGTACCTATGGAGTTTTCAAAGGATGTGAGGCCTCCGGTCGCGATGAGGTGGGGAACTAGGTCTTTCTCTGTGGTCTCCACAGGGGCTTCAGACATCCTTTCATCTTGGGAGATGCAAGACGAGCTTGCATTCAAGTCACTGCAGGGATATCCGGCCTTATTTCGCGTCAGGGCATCGCAGTGTCCATTACACTTGAGTCCGCAAAATAAGGGTCCCTCTCACATACCTAGAGCTGAGAGAAGCCTCCTCTTGAGGTGCTTGTGGTAAGGTGGTATTCCTCTGGAGTCGAAGCCAGGGACTAACCTCTCATCTCGAGTTGATTTTTAGTCCACGGACCTCTTTCGTGTTGCTACAGTAACCTCAGGATCCCTGTAGCCTTGAAACAGTGTTCTTTGGGTTTCTCTGGAGTGCCATCAAGGAAATCAAGGCTCCTTTCATGTGTGATGTGCAACACGGAATTGCTCTGCATGCAGTGCAGGAGAATCGAGCCTCATCTTGCAGCGAGGGGGAAGTCTCATGGTTTTTCTCGAGTTTCGGCGGGACCCTGGGGTATATTCTCGAGTTACAACGGGGATGGCCCTTCCACCCACGTGTTTGTTCAGCGACGTCAGGACTCCTGCCTAGTTGTGAGGGACAACTCGAGATTCTCCTCGAGGCTTGGCTGGGCAATTGGGACGCCTCTCAAGCTGAGGCGGGAGACCAAGGGTCTCTTTCCACGTGCCACAGGAATCCTGGGACTCCTATCAAGTTTCACGAGGAGTCAGGCATCGTCTCCTTTGGAGGCACTGATCTCCGCGTACCTCTGGAGTTTTCAAAGGATGTGAGGCCTCCGGTCGCGATGATGTGGGGAACTAGGTCTTTTTCTGTGGTCTCCACAGGGGATTCAGACATCCTTTCGTCTTGGGAGATGCAAGAAGAGCATGCATTCAAGTCACTGCAGGGATATCCGGCCTTATTTCGAGTCAGGGCATCGCGGTGTCCATTCTACTTGAGGCCGCAAACTCAGGGTCCCTCTCACATACCTAGAGCTGAGAGAAGCCTCCTCTTGAGGTGCTTGTGGTAAGGTGGTATTCCTCTGGAGTCGAAGCCAGGGACTAACCTCTCATCTCGAGTTGATTTTTGGTCCACGGAGCTCTTTCGTGTGGCTACAGTGACCTCAGGATCCCTCTAGCCTTGAAAAAGTGTTCTTGGGGTTTCTCTGGAGTGCCATCAAGGAAATCAAGGCTCCTTTCATGTGTGATGTGCAACACGGAATTGCTCTGCACGCAGTGCAGGGGAATCGGGCCTCATCTCGCGGCGAGGGGGAAGTCTCATGGTTTTTCTCGAGTTGCGGCGGGAATCTGGGGTATATTCTCGAGTTACGACGGGGATGGCCCTTCCAGCCACGTGTTTGTTCAGCGACGTCAGGACTCCTGCCTAGTTGCGAGGGACAACTCGGGATTCTCCTCGAGGCTTGGCAGGGCAATTGGGACGCCTCTCCAGCTGAGGCGGGAGACCAAGGGTCCCTTTCCACGTGCCACAGGAATCCTGGGACTCCTACCAAGTTTCACGAGGAGTCAGGCATCGTCTCCTTTGGAGGCACTGATCTCCGCGTACCTCTGGAGTTTTCAAAGGATGTGAGGCCTCCGGTCGCGATGAGGTGGAGAACTAGGTCTTTCTCTGTGGTCTCCACAGGGGATTCAGACATCCTTTCGTCTTGGGAGATGTAAGACGAGACTGCATTCAAGTCACTGCAGGGATATCCGGCCTTATTTCGAGTCAGGGCATTGCGGTGTCCATTCCACTTGAGGTCGCAAACTCAGGGTCCCTCTCACATACATAGAGCTGAGAGAAGCCTCCTCTTGAGGTGCTTGTGGTAAGGTGGTATTCCTCTAGAGTCGAAGCCAGGGACTAACCTCTCATCTCGAGTTGATTTTTGGTCCACGGAGCTCTTTCGTGTTGCTACAGTGACCTCAGGATCCCTCTAGCCTTGAAACAGTGTTCTTGGGGTTTCTCTGGAGTGCCATCAAGGAAATCAAGGCTCCTTTCATGTGTGATGTGCAACACGGAATTGCTCTGCACACAGTGCAGGGGAATCAGGCCTCATCTCGCGGTGAGGGGGAAGTCTCATGGTTTTTCTCGAGTTGCGGCGGGAACCTGGGGTATATTCTCGAGTTACGACGGGGATGGCCCTTCCAGCCACGTGTTTGTTCAGCGACGTCAGGACTCCTACCTAGTTGCGAGGGACAACTCGGGATTCTCCTCGAGGCTTGGGAGGGCAATTGGGACGCCTCTCCATCTGAGGCGGGAGACCAAGGGTCCCTTTCCACGTGCCACAGGAATCCTGGGACTCCTATCAAGTTTCACGAGGAGTCAGGCATCGTCTCCATTGGAGGCACTGATCTCCGCGTACCTCTGGAGTTTTCAAAGGATTTGAGGCCTCCGGTCGCGATGAGGTAGGGAACTAGGTCTTTCTCTGTGGTCTCCACAAGGGATTCAGACATCCTTTCATCTTGGGAGATGCAAGACGAGCCTGCATTCAAGTCACTGCAGGGATATCCGGCTTTATTTCGCGTCAGGGCATCGCAGTGTCCATTCCACTTGAGTCCGCAAAATCAGGGTCCCTCTCACATACCTAGAGCTGAGAGAAGCCTCCTCTTGAGGTGCTTGTGGTAAGGTGGTATTCCTCTGGAGTCGAAGCCAGGGACTAACCTCTCATCTCGAGTTGATTTTTGGTCCATGGAGCTCTTTCATGTTGCTACAGTAACCTCAGGATCCCTCTAGCCTTGAAACAGTGTTCTTGGGATTTCTCTGGAGTGCCATCAAGGAAATCAAGGCTCCTTCCATGTTTGATGTGCAACACGGAATTTTTCTGCATGCAGTGAAGGAGAATCAAGCCTCATCTCGCGGCGAGGGGGAAGTCTCATGGTTTTTCTCGAGTTGCGGCGGGACCCTGCGGTATATTCTCGAGTTATGACGGGGATGGCCCTTCCAGCCACGTGTTTGTTCAGCGACATCAGGACTTCTGCCTAGTTGCGAGGGACAACTCGGGATTCTCCTCGAGGCTTGGCAGGGCAATTGGAACGCCTCTCCAGCTGAGGAGGGAGACCAAGGGTCCCTTTCCATGTGTCACAGGAATCCTGGGACTCCTATCAAGTTTCACGAGGAGTCAGGCATCGTCTCCTTTGGAGGCACTGATCTCCGCGTACCTCTGGAGTTTTCAAAGGATGTGAGGCCTCCGGTCGCGATGAGGTGGGGAACTAGATCTTTCTCTGAGGTCTCCACAGGGAATTCAGACATCCTTTCGTCGTGGGAGATGCAAGACGAGCCTGCATTCAAGTCACTGCAGGGATATCCGGCCTTATTTCGAGTCAGGGCATCGCGGTGTCCATTCCACTTGAGGCCGCAAACTCAGGGTCCCTCTCACATACCTAGAGCTGAGAGAAGCCTCCTCTTGAGGTGCTTCTGTTAAGGTGTTATTCCTCTGGAGTCGAAGCCAGGGACTAACCTCTCATCTCGAGTTGATTTTTGGTCCACGGAACTCTTTCGTGTGGCTACAGTGACCTCAGGATCCCTCTAGCCTTGAAACAGTGTTCTTGGGGTTTCTCTGGATTGCCATCAAGGAAATCAAGGCTCCTTTCTTGTGTGATGTGCAACACTGAATTGCTCTGCACGCAGTGCAGGGGAATCGGGCCACATCTCGCGGCGAGGGGGAAGTCTCATGGTTTTCCTCGAGTTGCGGCGGAAACCTGGGGTATATTCTCGAGTTACGACGGGGATGGCCCTTCCAGCCAAGTGTTTGTTCAGCGACGTCAGGACTCCTGCCTAGTTGCGAGGGACAACTCGGGATTCTCCTCGAGGCTTGGCAGGGCAATTGGGACGCCTCTCCAACTGAGGCGGGAGACCAACGGTCCCTTTCCACGTGCCACAGGAATCCTGGGACTCCTATCAAGTTTCACGAGGAGTCAGGCATCGTCTCCTTTGGAGGCACTGATCTCCGCGTACCTATGGAGTTTTCAAAGGATGTGAGGCCTCCGGTCAATTTGAGGTGGGGAACTAGGTCTTTTCCTGTGGTCTCCACAGGGGATTCAGACATCCTATCGTCTTGAGAGATGCAACAAGAGCCTGCATTCAAGTCACTGCAGGGATATCCGGCCTTATTTCGAGTCAGGGCATCGCGGTGTCCATTCCACTTGAGGCCGCAAACTCAGCACATAGCTAGAGCTGAGAGAAGCCTCCTCTTGCGGTGCTTGTGGTAAGGTGGTATTCCTCTGGAGTCGAAGCCAGGGACTACCCTCTCATCTCGAGTTGATTGTTGGTCCACGGAGCTCTTTCGTGTTGCTACAGTGACCTCAGGATCCCTCTAGCCTTGAAACAGTGTTCTTGGGGTTTCTCTGGAGTGCCATCAAGGAAATCAAGGCTCCTTTCATGTTTGATGTGCAACACGGAATTGCTCTGCATGCAGTTCCGGAGAATCGAGCCTCATCTCGTGGCGAGGGGGAAGTCTCATGGTTTTTCTCGAGTTGCGGTGGGACCCTGCGGTATATTCTCGAGTTATGACGGGGATGGCCCATCCAGCCACGTGTTTGTTCAGCGACGTCAGGACTCCTGCCTAGTTGCGAGGGACAACTCGGGATTCTCCTCGAGGCTTGGCAGGGCAATTGGGCCGCCTCTCCAGCTGAGGCGGGAGACCAAGGGTCCCTTTCCACGTGCCATAGGAATCCTGGGACTCCTATGAAGTTTCACGAGGAGTCAGGCATCGTCTCCTTTGGAGGCACTGATCTCCGCGTACCTCTGGAGTTTTCAAAGGATGTGAGGCCTCCGGTCGCGATGAGGTGGGGAACTAGATCTTTCTCTGAGGTCTCCACAGGGAATTCAGACATCCTTTCGTCTTGGGAGATGCAAGACGAGCCTGCATTCAAGTCACTGCAGGGATATCCGGCCTTATTTCGAGTCAGGGCATCGCGGTGTCCATTCCACTTGAGGCCGCAAACTCAGGGTCCCTCTCACATACCTAGAGCTGAGAGAAGCCTCCTCTTGAGGTGCTTCTGTTAAGGTGTTATTCCTCTGGAGTCGAAGCCAGGGACTAACCTCTCATCTCGAGTTGATTTTTGGTCCACAGAACTCTTTCGTGTGGCTACAGTGACCTCAGGATCCCTCTAGCCTTGAAACAGTGTTCTTGGGGTTTCTCTGGATTGCCATCAAGGAAATCAAGGCTCCTTTCTTGTGTGATGTGCAACACTGAATTGCTCTGCACGCAGTGCAGGGGAATCGGGCCACATCTCGCGGCGAGGGGGAAGTCTCATGGTTTTCCTCGAGTTGCGGCGGAAACCTGGGATATATTCTCGAGTTACGACGGGGATGGCCCTTCCAGCCAAGTGTTTGTTCAGCGACGTCAGGACTCCTGCCTAGTTGCGAGGGACAACTCGGGATTCTCCTCGAGGCTTGGCAGGGCAATTGGGACGCCTCTCCAACTGAGGCGGGAGACCAACGGTCCCTTTCCACGTGCCACAGGAATCCTGGGACTCCTATCAAGTTTCACGAGGAGTCAGGCATCGTCTCCTTTGGAGGCACTGATCTCCGCGTACCTATGGAGTTTTCAAAGGATGTGAGGCCTCCGGTCAATTTGAGGTGGGGAACTAGGTCTTTTCCTGTGGTCTCCACAGGGGATTCAGACATCCTATCGTCTTGAGAGATGCAAGAAGAGCCTGCATTCAAGTCACTGCAGGGATATCCGGCCTTATTTCGAGTCAGGGCATCGCGGTGTCCATTCCACTTGAGGCCGCAAACTCAGCACATAGCTAGAGCTGAGAGAAGCCTCCTCTTACGGTGCTTGTGGTAAGGTGGTATTCCTCTGGAGTCGAAGCCAGGGACTACCCTCTCATCTCGAGTTGATTGTTGGTCCACGGAGCTCTTTCGTGTTGCTACAGTGACCTCAGGATCCCTCTAGCCTTGAAACAGTGTTCTTGGGGTTTCTCTGGAGTGCCATCAAGGAAATCAAGGCTCCTTTCATGTTTGATGTGCAACACGGAATTGCTCTGCATGCAGTTCCGGAGAATCGAGCCTCATCTCGTGGCGAGGGGGAAGTCTCATGGTTTTTCTCGTGTTGCGGTGGGACCCTGCGGTATATTCTCGAGTTATGACGGGGATGGCCCTTCCAGCCACGTGTTTGTTCAGCGACGTCAGGACTCCTGCCTAGTTGCGAGGGACAACTCGGGATTCTCCTCGAGGCTTGGCAGGGCAATTGGGACGCCTCTCCAGCTGAGGAGGGAGACCAAGGGTCCCTTTCCACGTGCCACAGGAATCCTGGGACTCCTATCAAGTTTCACGAGGAGTCAGGCATCGTCTCCTTTGGAGGCACTGATCTCCGCGTACCTCTGGAGTTTTCAAAGGATGTGAGGCCTCCGGTCGCGATGAGGTGGGGAACTAGATCTTTCTCTGAGGTCTCCACAGGGGATTCAGACATCCTTTCGTCTTGGGAGATGCAAGACGAGCCTGCATTCAAGTCACTGCAGGGATATCCGGCCTTATTTCGAGTCAGGGCATCGCGGTGTCCATTCCACTTGAGGCCGCAAACTCAGGGTCCCTCTCACATACCTATAGCTGAGAGAAGCCTCCTCTTGAGGTGCTTCTGTTCAGGTGTTATTCCTCTGGAGTCGAAGCCAGGGACTAACCTGTCATCTCGAGTTGATTTTTGATCCACGGAACTCTTTCGTGTTGCTACAGTGACCTCAGGATCCCTCTAGCCTTGAAACAGTGTTCTTGGGGTTTCTCTGGAGTGCCATCAAGGAAATCAAGGCTTCTTTCATGTGTGATGTGCAACACGGAATTGCTCTGCACGCAGTGCAGGGGAATCGGGCCTCATCTCGCGGCGAGGGGGAAGTCTCATGGTTTTCCTCGAGTTGCGGCGGAAACCTGGGTTATATTCTCGAGTTACGACGGGGATGGCCCTTCCAGCCACGTGTTTGTTCAGCGACGTCAGGACTCCTGCCTAGTTGCGAGGGACACCTCGGGATTCTCCTCGAGGCTTGGCAGGGCAATTGGGACGCCTCTCCAGCTGAGGCGGGAGACCAACGGTCCCTTTCCACATGCCACAGGAATCCTGGGACTCCTATCAAGTTTCACGAGAAGTCAGGCATCGTCTCCTTTGGAGGCACTGATCTCCGCGTACCTCTGGAGTTTTCAAAGGATGTGAGGCCTCCGGTCGCGATGAGGTGGGGAACTAGGTCTTTTTCTGTGGTCTCCACAGGGGATTCAGACATCCTTTCGTCTTGGGAGATGTAAGATGAGGCTGCATTCAAGTCACTGCAGGGATATCCGGCCTTATTTCGAGTCAGGGCATCGCGGTGTCCATTCCACTTGAGGTCGCAAACTCAGGGTCCCTCTCACATACCTAGAGCTGAGAGAAGCCTCCTCTTGAGGTGCTTGTGGTAAGGTGGTATTCCTCTAGAGTCGAAGCCAGGTACTAACCTCTCATCTCGAGTTGATTTTTAGTCCACGGAGCTCTTTCGTGTTGCTACAGTGACCTCAGGATCCCTCTAGCCTTGAAACAGTGTTCTTGGGGTTTCTCTGGAGTGCCATCAAGGAAATCAAGGCTCCTTTCATGTGTGATGTGCAACACGGAATTGCTCTGCACACAGGGCAGGGGAATCAGGCCTCATCTCGCGGCGAGGGGGAAGTCTCATGGTTTTTCTCGAGTTGCGGCGGGAACCTGGGGTATATTCTCGAGTTACGACGGGGATGGCCCTTCCAGCCACGTGTTTGTTCAGCGACATAAGGACTTCTGCCTAGTTGCGAGGGACAACTCGGGATTCTCCTCGAGGCTTGGCAGGGCAATTGGAACGCCTCTCCAGCTGAGGAGGGAGACCAAGGGTCCCTTTCCACGTGCCACAGGAATCCTGGGCCTCCTATCAAGTTTCACGAGGAGTCAGGCATCGTCTCCTTTGGAGGCACTGATCTCCGCGTACCTCTGGAGTTTTCAAAGTATGTGAGGCCTCCGGTCGCGATGAGGTGGGGAACTAGATCTTTCTCTGAGGTCTCCACAGGGGATTCAGACATCCTTTCGTCTTGGGAGACGCAAGACGAGCCTGCATTCAAGTCACTGCAGGGATATCCGCCCTTATTTCGAGTCAGGGCATCGCGGTGTCCATTCCACTTGAGGCCGCAAACTCAGGGTCCCTCTCACATACCTAGAGCTGAGAGAAGCCTCCTCTTGAGGTGCTTCTGTTAAGGTGTTATTCCTCTGGAGTCGAAGCCAGGGACTAACCTCTCATCTCGAGTTGATTTTTGGTCCACGGAACTCTTTTGTGTGGCTACAGTGACCTCAGGATCCCTCTAGCCTTGAAACAGTGTTCTTGGGGTTTCTCTGGATTGCCATCAAGGAAATCAAGGCTCCTTTCTTGTGTGATGTGCAACACTGAATTGCTCTGCACGCAGTGCAGGGGAATCGGGCCACATCTCGTGGCGAGGGGGAAGTCTCATGGTTTTCCTCGAGTTGCGGCGGAAACCTGGGGTATATTCTCGAGTTACGACGGGGATGGCCCTTCCAGCCAAGTGTTTGTTCAGCGACGTCAGGACTCCTGCCTAGTTGCGAGGGACAACTCGGGATTCTCCTCGAGGCTTGGCAGGGCAATTGGGACGCCTCTCCAACTGAGGCGGGAGACCAACGGTCCCTTTCCACGTGCCACAGGAATCCTGGGACTCCTATCAAGTTTCACGAGGAGTCAGGCATCGTCTCCTTTGGAGGCACTGATCTCCGCGTACCTATGGAGTTTTCAAAGGATGTGAGGCCTCCGGTCAATTTGAGGTGGGGAACTAGGTCTTTTTCTGTGGTCTCCACAGGGGATTCAGACATCCTATCGTCTTGAGAGATGCAAGAAGAGCCTGCATTCAAGTCACTGCAGGGATATCCGGCCTTATTTCGAGTCAGGGCATCGCGGTGTCCATTCCACTTGAGGTCGCAAACTCAGGGTCCCTCTCACATAGCTAGAGCTGAGAGAAGCCTCCTCTTGAGGTGCTTGTGGTAAGGTGGTATTCCTCTGGAGTCGAAGCCAGGGACTACCCTCTCATCTCGAGTTGATTGTTGGTCCACGGAGCTCTTTCCTGTTGCTACAGTGACCTCAGGATCCCTCTAGCCTTGAAACAGTGTTCTTGGGGTTTCTCTGGAGTGCCATCAAGGAAATTAAGGCTCCTTTCATGTTTGATGTGCAACACGGAATTGCTCTGCATGCAGTTCCGGAGAATCGAGCCTCATCTCGTGGCGAGGGGGAAGTCTCATGGTTTTTCTCGAGTTGCGGCGGGACCCTGCGGTATATTCTCGAGTTATGACGGGGATGGCCCTTCCAGCCACGTGTTTGTTCAGCGACGTCAGGACTCCTGCCTAGTTGCGAGGGACAACTCGGGATTCTCCTCGAGGCTTGGCAGGGCAATTGGGCCGCCTCTCCAGCTGAGGCGGGAGACCAAGGGTTCCTTTCCACGTGCCACAGGAATCCTGGGACTCCTATCAAGTTTCACGAGGAGTCAGGCATCGTCTCCTTTGGAGGCACTGATCTCCGCGTACCTCTGGAGTTTTCAAAGGATGGGAGGCCTCCGGTCGCGATGAGGTGGGGAACTAGATCTTTCTCTGAGGTCTCCACAGGGGATTCAGACATCCTTTCGTCTTGGGAGATGCAAGACGAGCCTGCATTCAAGTCACTGCAGGGATATCCGGCCTTATTTCGAGTCAGGGCATCGCGGTGTCCATTCCACTTGAGGCCGCAAACTCAGGGTCCCTCTCACATACCTATAGCTGAGAGAAGCCTCCTCTTGAGGTGCTTCTGTTCAGGTGTTATTCCTCTGGAGTCGAAGCCAGGGACTAACCTGTCATCTCGAGTTGATTTTTGATCCACGGAACTCTTTCGTGTTGCTACAGTGACCTCAGGATCCCTCTAGCCTTGAAACAGTGTTCTTGGGGTTTCTCTGGAGTGCCATCAAGGAAATCAAGGCTCCTTTCATGTGTGATGTGCAACACGGAATTGCTCTGCACGCAGTGCAGGGGAATCGGGCCTCATCTCGCGGCGAGGGGGAAGTCTCATGGTTTTCCTCGAGTTGCGGCGGAAACCTGGGTTATATTCTCGAGTTACGACGGGGATGCCCCTTCCAGCCACGTGTTTGTTCAGCGACGTCAGGACTCCTGCCTAGTTGCGAGGGACAACTCGGGATTCTCCTCGAGGCTTGGCAGGGCAATTGGGACGCCTCTCCAGCTGAGGCGGGAGACCAACGGTCCCTTTCCACGTGCCACAGCAATCCTGGGACTCCTATCAAGTTTCACGAGAAGTCAGGCATCGTCTCCTTTGGAGGCACTGATCTCCGCGTACCTCTGGAGTTTTCAAAGGATGTGAGGCCTCCGGTCGCGATGAGGTGGGGAACTAGGTCTTTTTCTGTGGTCTCCACAGGGGATTCAGACATCCTTTCGTCTTGGGAGATGCAAGACAAGCCTGCATTCAAGTCAATACAGGGATATCCGGCCTTATTTCGAGTCAGGGCATCGCGGTGTCCATTCCACTTGAGGTCGCAAACTCAGGGTCCCTCTCACATACCTAGAGCTGAGAGAAGCCTCCTCTTGAGGTGCTTGTGGTAAGGTGGTATTCCTCTGGAGTCGAAGCCAGGTACTAACCTCTCATCTCGAGTTGATTTTTTGTCCACGGAGCTCTTTCGTGTTGCTACAGTGACCTCAGGATCCCTCTAGCCTTGAAACAGTGTTCTTGGGGTTTCACTGGAGTGCCATCAAGGAAATTAAGGCTCCTTTCATGTGTGATGTGCAACACGGAATTGCTCTGCACGCACTACAGGGGAATCGGGCCTCATCTCGCAGCGAGGGGGAAGTCTCATGGTTTTTCTCGAGTTCCGGCGGGAACCTGGGGTATATTCTCGAATTACGACGGGGATGGCCCTTCCACCCACGTGTTTGTTCAGCGACATCAGGACTTCTGCCTAGTTGCGAGGGACAACTCGGAATTCTGCTCGAGGCTTGGCAGAGCAATTGGGACGCCTCTCCAGCTGAGGCGGGAGACCAAGGGTCCCTTTCCACGTGCCACAGGAATCCTGGGACTCCTATCAAGTTTCATGAGGAGTCAGGCATCGTCTCTTTTGGAGGCACTGATCTCCGCTTACCTCTGGAGTTTTCAAAGGATGTGAGGCCTCCGGTCGCGATGAGGTGGGGAACTAGGTCTTTCTCTGTGGTCTCCACAGGGGCTTCAGACATCCTTTCATCTTGGGAGATGCAAGACGAGCTTGCATTCAAGTCACTGCAGGGATATCCGGCCTTATTTCGCGTCAGGGCATCGCAGTGTCCATTACACTTGAGTCCGCAAAATAAGGGTCCCTCTCACATACCTAGAGCTGAGAGAAGCCTCCTCTTGAGGTGCTTGTGGTAAGGTGGTATTCCTCTGGAGTCGAAGCCAGGGACTAACCTCTCATCTCGAGTTGATTTTTAGTCCACGGACCTCTTTCGTGTTGCTACAGTAACCTCAGGATCCCTGTAGCCTTGAAACAGTGTTCTTTGGGTTTCTCTGGAGTGCCATCAAGGAAATCAAGGCTCCTTTCATGTTTGATGTGCAACACGGAATTGCTCTGCATGCAGTGCAGGAGAATCGAGCCTCATCTTGCGGCGAGGGGGAAGTCTCATGGTTTTTCTCGAGTTTCGGCGGGACCCTGTGGTATATTCTCGAGTTATGACGGGGATGGCCCTTCCAGCCACGTGTTTGTTCAGCGACGTCAGGACTCTTGCCTAGTTGCGAGGGACAACTCGGGATTCTCCTCGAGGCTTGGCAGGGCAATTGGGACGCCACTCCAGCTGAGGCGGGAGAACAAGGGTCCCTTTCCACGTGCCACAGGAATCCTGGGACTCCTATCAAGTTTCACGAGGAGTCAGGCATCGTCTCCTTTGGAGGCACTGATCTCCGCGTACCTCTGGAGTTTTCAAAGGATGTGAGGCCTCCGGTCGCGATGAGGTGGGGAACTAGATCTTTCTCTGAGGTCTCCACAGGGGATTCAGACATCCTTTCGTCTTGGGAGATGCAAGACGAGCCTGCATTCAAGTCACTGCAGGGATATCCGGCCTTATTTCGAGTCAGGGCATCGCGGTGTCCATTCCACTTGAGGCCACAAACTCAGGGTCCCTCTCACATACCTAGAGCTGAGAGAAGCCTCCTCTTGAGGTGCTTGTGGTAAGGTGGTATTCCTCTGGAGTCGAAGCCAGGGACTAACCTCTCATCTCGAGTTGATTTTTGGTCCATGGAGCTCTTTCGTGTTGCTACAGTGACCTCAGGATCCCTCTAGCCTTGAAACGGTGTTCTTGGGGTTTCTCTGGAGTGCCATCAAGGAAATCAAGGCTCCTTTCATGTGTGATGTGCAACACGGAATTGCTCTGGACGCAGGGCAGGGGAATCAGGCCTTATCTCACGGCGAGGGGGAAGTCTCATGGTTTTTCTCGAGTTGCGGCGGGAACCTGGGGTATATTCTCGAGTTACGACGCGGATGGCCCTTCCAGCCACGTGTTTGTTCAGCGACGTCAGGACTCCTGCCTAGTTGCGAGGGACAACTCGGGATTCTCCTCGAGGCTTGGCAGGGCAATTGGGACGCCTCTCCAGCTGAGACGGGAGACCAAGGGTCCCTTTCCACGTGCCACAGGAATCCTGGAACTTCTATCAAGTTTCATGAGGAGTCAGGCATCGTCTCCGTTGGAGGCACTGATCTCCGCCTACCTCTGGAGTTTTCAAAGGATGTGAGGCCTCCGGTCGCGATGAGGTGGGGAACTAGGTCTTTCTCTCTGGTCTCCACAGGGGACTCAGACATCCTTTCATCTTGGGAGATGCAAGACGAGCCTGCATTCAAGTCACTGCAGGGATACCCGGCCTTATTTCGCGTCAGGGTATCGCAGTGTCCATTCCACTTGAGGCCGCAAAATCAGGGTCCCTCTCACATACCTAGAGCTGAGAGAAGCCTTCTCTTTAGGTGCTTGTGGTAAGGTGGTATTCCTCTGGAGTCGAAGCCAGGGACTAACCTCTCATCTCGAGTTGATTTTTGGTCCACGGAGCTCTTTCGTGTGGCTACAGTGACCTCAGGATCCCTCTAGCCTTGAAAAAGTGTTCTTGGGGTTTCTCTGGAGTGCCATCAAGGAAATCAAGGCTCCTTTCATGTGTGATGTGCAACACGGAATTGCTCTGCACGCAGTGCAGGGGAATCGGGCCTCATCTCGCGGCGAGGGGGAAGTCTCATGGTTTTTCTCGAGTTGCGGCGGGAACCTGGGGTATATTCTCGAGTTACGACGGGGATGGCCCTTCCAGCCACGTGTTTGTTCAGCGACGTCAGGACTCCTGCCTAGTTGCGAGGGACAACTCGGGATTCTCCTCGAGGCTTGGCAGGGCAATTGGGACGCCTCTCCAGCTGAGGCGGGAGACCAAGGGTCCCTTTCCACGTGCCACAGGAATCCTGGGACTCCTACCAAGTTTCACGAGGAGTCAGGCATCGTCTCCTTTGGAGGCACTGATCTCCGCGTACCTCTGGAGTTTTCAAAGGATGTGAGGCCTCCGGTCGCGATGAGGTGGAGAACTAGGTCTTTCTCTGTGGTCTCCACAGGGGATTCAGCCATCCTTTCGTCTTGGGAGATGTAAGACGAGGCTGCATTCAAGTCACTGCAGGGATATCCGGCCTTATTTCGAGTCAGGGCATTGCGGTGTCCATTCCACTTGAGGTCGCAAACTCAGGGTCCCTCTCACATACCTAGAGCTGAGAGAAGCCTCCTCATGAGGTGCTTGTGGTAAGGTGGTATTCCTCTAGAGTCGAAGCCAGGGACTAACCTCTCATCTCGAGTTGATTTTTGGTCCACGGAGCTCTTTCGTGTTGCTACAGTGACCTCAGGATCCCTCTAGCCTTGAAACAGTGTTCTTGGGGTTTCTCTGGAGTGCCATCAAGGAAATCAAGGCTCCTTTCATGTGTGATGTGCAACACGGAATTGCTCTGCACACAGGGCAGGGGAATCAGGCCTCATCTCGCGGCGAGGGGGAAGTCTCATGGTTTTTCTCGAGTTGCGGCGGGAACCTGGGCTATATTCTCGAGTTACGACGGGGATGGCCCTTCCAGCCACGTGTTTGTTCAGCGACGTCAGGACACCTGCCTAGTTGCGAGGGACAACTCGGGATTCTCCTCGAGGCTTGGGAGGGCAATTGGGACGCCTCTCCATCTGAGGCGGGAGACCAAGGGTCCCTTTCCACGTGCCACAGGAATCCTGGGACTCCTATCAAGTTTCACGAGGAGTCAGGCATCGTCTCCGTTGGAGGCACTGATCTCCGCGTACCTCTGGAGTTTTCAAAGGATTTGAGGCCTCCGGTCGCGATGAGGTGGGGAACTAGGTCTTTCTCTGTGGTCTCCACACGGGATTCAGACATCCTTTCATCTTGGGAGATGCAAGACGAGCCTGCATTCAAGTCACTGCAGGGATATCCGGCTTTATTTCGCGTCAGGGCATCGCAGTGTCCATTCCGCTTGAGTCCGCAAAATCAGGGTCCCTCTCACATACCTAGAGCTGAGAGAAGCCTCCTCTTGAGGTGCTTGTGGTAAGGTGGTATTCCTCTGGAGTCGAAGCCAGGGACCAACCTCTCATCTCGAGTTGATTTTTGGTCCATGGAGCTCTTTCATGTTGCTACAGTAACCTCAGGATCCCTCTAGCCTTGAAACAGTGTTCTTGGGATTTCTCTGGAGTGCCATCAAGGAAATCAAGGCTCCTTCCATGTTTGATGTGCAACACGGAATTTCTCTGCATGCAGTGAAGGAGAATCGAGCCTCATCTCGCGGCGAGGGGGAAGTCTCATGGTTTTTCTCGAGTTGCGGCGGGACCCTGTGGTATATTCTCGAGTTATGACGGGGATGGCCCTTCCAGCCACGTGTTTGTTCAGCGACATCAGGACTTCTGCCTAGTTGCGAGGGACAACTCGGGATTCTCCTCGAGGCTTGGCAGGGCAATTGGAACGCCTCTCCAGCTGAGGAGGGAGACCAAGGGTCCCTTTCCACGTGCCACAGGAATCCTGGGACTCCTATCAAGTTTCACGAGGAGTCAGGCATCGTCTCCTTTGGAGGCACTGATCTCCGCGTACCTCTGGAGTTTTCAAAGGATGTGAGGCCTCCGGTCGCGATGAGGTGGGGAACTAGATCTTTCTCTGAGGTCTCCACAGGGGATTCAGACATCCTTTCGTCTTGGGAGATGCAAGACGAGCCTGCATTCAAGTCACTGCAGGGATATCCGGCCTTATTTCGAGTCAGGGCATCGCGGTGTCCATTCCACTTGAGGCCGCAAACTCAGGGTCCCTCTCACATACCTAGAGCTGAGAGAAGCCTCCTCTTGAGGTGCTTCTGTTAAGGTGTTATTCCTCTGGAGTCGAAGCCAGGGACTAACCTCTCATCTCGAGTTGATTTTTGGTCCACGGAACTCTTTCGTGTGGCTACAGTGACCTCAGGATCCCTCTAGCCTTGAAACAGTGTTCTTGGGGTTTCTCTGGATTGCCATCAAGGAAATCAAGGCTCCTTTCTTGTGTGATGTGCAACACTGAATTGCTCTGCACGCAGTGCAGGGGAATCGGGCCACAACTCGCGGCGAGGGGGAAGTCTCATGGTTTTCCTCGAGTTGCGGCGGAAACCTGGGGTATATTCTCGAGTTACGACGGGGATGGCCCTTCCAGCCAAGTGTTTGTTCAGCGACGTCAGGCCTCCTGCCTAGTTGCGAGGAACAACTCGGGATTCTCCTCGAGGCTTGGCAGGGCAATTGGGACGCCTCTCCAACTGAGGCGGGAGACCAACGGTCCCTTTCCACGTGCCACAGGAATCCTGGGACTCCTATCAAGTTTCACGAGGAGTCAGGCATCGTCTCCTTTGGAGGCACTGATCTCCGCGTACCTATGGAGTTTTCAAAGGATGTGAGGCCTCCGGTCAATTTGAGGTGGGGAACTAGGTCTTTTTCTGTGGTCTCCACAGGGGATTCAGACATCCTATCGTCTTGAGAGATGCAAGAAGAGCCTGCATTCAAGTCACTGCAGGGATATCCGGCCTTATTTCGAGTCAGGGCATCGCGGTGTCCATTCCACTTGAGGTCGCAAACTCAGCACATAGCTAGAGCTGAGAGAAGCCTCCTCTTGAGGTGCTTGTGGTAAGGTGGTATTCCTCTGGAGTCGAAGCCAGGGACTACCCTCTCATCTCGAGTTGATTGTTGGTCCACGGAGCTCTTTCCTGTTGCTACAGTGACCTCAGGATCCCTCTAGCCTTGAAACAGTGTTCTTGGGGTTTCTCTGGAGTGCCATCAAGGAAATCAAGGCTCCTTTCATGTTTGATGTGCAACACGGAATTGCTCTGCATGCAGTTCCGGAGAATCGAGCCTCATCTCGTGGCGAGGGGGAAGTCTCATGGTTTTTCTCGAGTTGCGGCGGGACCCTGCGGTATATTCTCGAGTTATGACGGGGATGGCCCTTCCAGCCACGTGTTTGTTCAGCGACGTCAGGACTCCTGCCTAGTTGCGAGGGACAACTCGGGATTCTCCTCGAGGCTTGGCAGGGCAATTGGGCCGCCTCTCCAGCTGAGGCGGGAGACCAAGGGTTCCTTTCCACGTGCCACAGGAATCCTGGGACTCCTATCAAGTTTCACGAGGAGTCAGGCATCGTCTCCTTTGGAGGCACTGATCTCCGCGTACCTCTGGAGTTTTCAAAGGATGGGAGGCCTCCGGTCGCGATGAGGTGGGGAACTAGATCTTTCTCTGAGGTCTCCACAGGGGATTCAGACATCCTTTCGTCTTGGGAGATGCAAGACGAGCCTGCATTCAAGTCACTGAAGGGATATCCGGCCTTATTTCGAGTCAGGGCATCGCGGTGTCCATTCCACTTGAGGCCGCAAAATAAGGGTCCCTCTCACATACCTATAGCTGAGAGAAGCCTCCTCTTGAGGTGCTTCTGTTCAGGTGTTATTCTTCTGGAGTCGAAGCCATGGACTAACCTGTCATCTCGAGTTGATTTTTGATCCACGGAACTCTTTCGTGTTGCTACAGTGACCTCAGGATCCCTCTAGCCTTGAAACAGTGTTCTTGGGGTTTCTCTGGAGTGCCATCAAGGAAATCAAGGCTCCTTTCATGTGTGATGTGCAACACGGAATTGCTCTGCACGCAGTGCAGGGGAATCGGGCCTCATCTCGCGGCGAGGGGGAAGTCTCATGGTTTTCCTCGAGTTGCGGCGGAAACCTGGGTTATATTCTCGAGTTACGACGGGGATGGCCCTTCCAGCCACGTGTTTCTTCAGCGACGTCAGGACTCCTGCCTAGTTGCGAGGGACAACTCGGGATTCTCCTCGAGGCTTGGCAGGGCAATTGGGACGCCTCTCCAGCTGAGGCGGGAGACCAACGGTCCCTTTCCACGTGCCACAGCAATCCTGGGACTCCTATCAAGTTTCACGAGAAGTCAGGCATCGTCTCCTTTGGAGGCACTGATCTCCGCGTACCTCTGGAGTTTTCAAAGGATGTGAGGCCTCCGGTCGCCATGAGGTGGGGAACTAGGTCTTTTTCTGTGGTCTCCACAGGGGATTCAGACATCCTTTCGTCTTGGGAGATGCAAGACAAGCCTGCATTCAAGTCAATACAGGGATATCCGGCCTTATTTCGAGTCAGGGCATCGCGGTGTCCATTCCACTTGAGGTCGCAAACTCAGGGTCCCTCTCACATACCTAGAGCTGAGAGAAGCCTCCTCTTGAGGTGCTTGTGGTAAGGTGGTATTCCTCTGGAGTCGAAGCCAGGTACTAACCTCTCATCTCGAGTTGATTTTTTGTCCACGGAGCTCTTTCGTGTTGCTACAGTGACCTCAGGATCCCTCTAGCCTTGAAACAGTGTTCTTGGGGTTTCACTGGAGTGCCATCAAGGAAATTAAGGCTCCTTTCATGTGTGATGTGCAACACGGAATTGCTCTGCACGAACTACAGGGGAATCGGGCCTCATCTCGCAGCGAGGGGGAAGTCTCATGGTTTTTCTCGAGTTCCGGCGGGAACCTGGGGTATATTCTCGAGTTACGACGGGGATGGCCCTTCCACCCACGTGTTTGTTCAGCGACATCAGGACTTCTGCCTAGTTGCGAGGGACAACTCGGAATTCTGCTCGAGGCTTGGCAGAGCAATTGGGACGCCTCTCCAGCTGAGGCGGGAGACCAAGGGTCCCTTTCCACGTGCTACAGGAATCCTGGGACTCCTATCAAGTTTCACGAGGAGTCAGGCATCGTCTCCGTTGGAGGCACTGATCTCCGCGTACCTCTGGAGTTTTCAAAGGATGTGAGGCCTCCGGTCGCGATGAGGTGGGGAACTCGGTCTTTCTCTGTGGTCTCCACAGGGGATTCAGACATCCTTTCATCTTGGGAGATGCAAGACGAGCCTGCATTCAATTCACTGCAGGGATATCCGGCTTTATTTCGCGTCAGGGCATCGCGGTGTTCATTCCACTTGAGTCTGCAAACTCAGGGTCCCTCTCACATACCTAGAGCTGAGAGAAGCCTCCTCTTGAGGTGCTTGTGGTAAGGTGGTATTCCTCTGGAGTCGAAGCCAGGGACTAACCTCTCATCTCGAGATGATTTTTGGTCCATGGAGCTCTCTCATGTTGCTACAGTAACCTCAGGATCACTCAAGCCTTGAAACAGTGTTCTTGGCGTTTCTCTGGAGTGCCATCAAGGAAATCAAGGCTCCTTCCATGTTTGATGTGCAACACGGAATTGCTCTGCATGCAGTGCCGGAGAATCGAGCCTCATCTCGCGGCGAGGGGGAAGTCTCATGGTTTTTCTCGAGTTGCGGCGGGACCCTGCCGTATATTCTCGAGTTATGACGGGGATGGCCCTTCCAGCCACGTGTTTGTTCAGCGACATCAGGACTTCTGCCTAGTTGCGAGGGACAACTCGGGATTCTCCTCGAGGCTTGGCAGGGCAATTGGGACGCCTCTCCAGCTGAGGAGGGAGACCGAGGGTCCCTTTCCACGTGCCACAGGAATCCTGGGACTCCTATCAATTTTCAGGAGGAGTCAGGCACCGTCTCCTTTGGAGGCACTGATCTCCGCGTACCTCTGGAGTTTTCAAAGGATGTGAGGCCTCCGGTCGCGATGAGGTGGGGAACTAGTTCTTTCTCTGTGGTCTCCACAGGGGATTCAGACATCCTTTCGTCTTGGGAGATGCAAGACGAGCCTGCATTCAAGTCACTGCAGGGATATCCGGCCTTATTTCGAGTCAGGGCATCGCGGTGTAAATTCCACTTGAGGACGCAAACTCAGGGTCCCTCTCACATACCTAGAGCTGAGAGAAGCCTCCTCTTGAGGTGCTTGTGGTAAGGTGGTATTCCGCTGGAGGCGAAGCCAGGGACTAACCTCTCATCTCGAGTTGATTGTTGGTCCACGGAGCTCTTTCGTGTTGCTACAGTGACCTCAGGATCCCTCTAGCCTTGAAACAGTGTTCTTGGGGTTTCTCTGGAGTGCCATCAAGGAAATCAAGGCTCCTTTCATGTGTGATGTGCAACATGGAATTGCTCTGGACGCAGGGCAGGGGAATCAGGCCTCATCTCACGGCGAGGGGGAAGTCTCATGGTTTTTCTCGAGTTGCGGCGGGAACCTGGGGTATATTCTCGAGTTACGACGGGGATGGCCCTTCCAGCCACGTGTTTGTTCAGCGACGTCAGGACTCCTGCCTAGTTGCGAGGGACAACTCGGGATTCTCCTCGAGGCTTGGCAGGGCAATTGGGACGCCTCTCCATCTGAGGCGGGAGACCAAGGGTCCCTTTCCACGTGCCACAGGAATCCTTGGACTCCTATCAAGTTTCATGAGGAGTCAGGCATCGTCTCCGTTGGAGGCACTGATCTCCACGTACCTCTGGAGTTTTCAAAAGATGTGAGGCCTCCAGTCGCGATGAGGTGGGGAACTAGGTCTTTCTCTGTGGTCTCCACAGGGGATTCAGACATCCTTTCATCTTGGGAGATGCAAGACGAGCCTGCATTCAATTCACTGCAGGGATATCCGGCCTTATTTCACGTCAGGGCATCGCAGTATCCATTCCACTTGAGTCCGCAAAATCAGGGTCCCTCTCACATACCTAGAGCTGAGAGAATCCTCCTCTTTAGGTGCTTGTGGTAAGGTGGTATTCCTCTGGAGTCGAAGCCCGGGACTAACCTCTCAACTCGAGTTGATTCTTGGTCCACGGAGCTCTTTTGTGTTGCTACAATAACCTCAGAATCCCTCTACCCTTGAAACAGTGTTCTTGGGGTTTCTCTGGAGTGCCATCAAGGAAATCAAGGCTCCTTTCATGTTTGATGTGCAACACGGAATTGCTCTGCATGCAGTGAAGGAGAATCGAGCCTCATCTCGCGGCGAGGGGGAAGTCTCATGGTTTTTCTCGAGTTGCGGCGGTACCCTGCGGTATATTCTCGAGTTATGACGGGGATGGCCCTTCCAGCCCCGTGTTTGTTCAGCGACGTCAGGACTCCTGCCTAGTTGCGAGGGCCAACTCGGGATTCTCCTCGAGGCTTGGCAGGGCAATTGGGCCGCCTCTCCAGCTGAGGCGGGAGACCAAGGGTCCCTTTCCATGTGCCACAGGAATCCTGGGACTCCTATCAAGTTTCACGAGGAGTCAGGTATCGTCTCCGTTGGAGGCACTGATCTCCGCGTACCTCTGGAGTTTTCAAAGGATGTGAGGCCTCCGGTCGCGATGAGGTGGGGATCTCGGTCTTTCTCTGTGGTCTCCACAGGGGATTCACACATCCTTTCATCTTGGGAGATGCAAGACGAGCCTGCATTCAATTCACTGCAGGGATATCCGGCTTTATTTCGCGTGAGGGCATCGCGGTGTCCATTCCACTTGAGTCTGCAAACTCAGGGTCCCTCTCACATACCTAGAGCTGAGAGAAGCCTCCTCTTGAGGTGCTTGTGGTAAGGTGGTATTCCTCTGGAGTCGAAGCCAGGGACTACCCTCTCATCTCGAGTTGATTGTTGATCCACGGAGCTCTTTCGTGTTGCTACAGTGACCATAGGATCCCTCTAGCCTTGAAACAGTGTTCTTGGGGTTTCTCTGGAGTGCCATCAAGGAAATCAAGGCTCCTTTCATGTTTGATGTGCAACACGGAATTGCTCTGCATGCAGTGCCGGAGAATTGAGCCTCATCTCGTGGCGAGGGGGAAGTCTCATGGTTTTTCTCGAGTTGCGGTGGGACCCTGCGGTATATTCTCGAGTTATGACGGGGATGGCCCTTCCAGCCACGTGTTTGTTCAGCGACGTCAGGACTCCTGCCTAGTTGCGAGGAACAACGCGGGATTCTCCTCGAGGCTTGGCAGGGCAATTGGGACGCCTCTCCAGCTGAGGCGGGAGACCAAGTGTCCCTTTCCACGTGCCACAGGAATCCTGGGACTCCTATCAAGTTTCACGAGGAGTCAGGCATCGTCTCCTTTGGAGGCACTGATCTCCGCGTACCTCTGGAGTTTTCAAAGGATGTGAGGCCTCCGGTCGCGATGAGGTGGGGAACTAGGTCTTTCTCTGTGGTCTCCACAGGGGATTCAGACATCCTTTCGTCTTGGGAGATGCAAGACGAGCCTGCATTCAAGTCACTGCAGGGATATCCAGCCTTATTTCGAGTCAGGGCATCGCGGTGTCCATTCCACTTGAGGCCGCAAACTCAGGGTCCCTCTCACATACCTAGAGCTGAGAGAAGCCTCCTCTTGAGGTGCTTGTGGTAAGGTGGTATTCCTCTGGAGTCGAAGCCAGGGACTAACCTCTCATCTCGAGTTGATTCTTGGTCCACGGAGCTTTTTCGTGTTGCTACAGTGACCTCAGGATCCCTCTAGGCTTGAAACAGTGTTCTTGGGGTTTCTCTGGAGTGCCATCAAGGAAATCAAGGCTCCTTTCATGTGTGATGTGCAACACGGAATTGCTCTGGACGCAGGGCAGGGGAATCAGGCCTCATCTCACGGCGAGGGGGAAGTCTCATGGTTTTTCTCGAGTTGCGGCGGGAACCTGGGGTATATTCTCGAGTTACGACGGGGATGGCTCTTCCAGCCACGTGTTTGTTCAGCGACGTCGGGACTCCTGCCTAGTTGCGAGGGACAACTCGGGATTCTCCTCGAGGCTTGGCAGGGCAATTGGGACGCCTCTCCAGCTGAGGCGGGAGACCAAGGGTCCCTTTCCACGTGCCACAGGAATCCTGGGACTCCTATCAAGTTTCACGAGGAGTCAGGCATCGTCTCCTTTGGAGGCACTGATCTCCGCGTACCTCTGGAGTTTTCAAAGGATGTGAGGCCTCCGGTCGCGATGAGGTGGGGAACTCGGTCTTTCTCTGCGGTCTCCACAGGGGATTCAGACATCCTTTCATCTTGGGAGATGCAAGACGAGCCTGCATTCAATTCACTGCAGGGATATCCGGCCTTATTTCGCGTCAGGGCATCGCAGTGTCCATTCCACTTGAGTCCGCAAAATCAGGGTCTCTCTCACATACCTAGAGCTGAGAGAAGCCTCCTCTTGAGGTGCTTGTGGTAAGGTGGTATTCCTCTGGAGTCGGAGCCAGGGACTAACCTCTCATCTCGAGTTGATTTTTGGGCCACGGACCTCTTTCGTGTTGCTACAGTAACCTCAGGATCCCTCTAGCCTTGAAACAGTGTTCTTGGGGTTTCTCTGGAGTGCCATCAAGGAAATCAAGGCTCCTTTCATGTTTGATGTGCAACACGGAATTGCTCTGCATGCAGTGCCGGAGAATCGAGCCTCATCTCGCGGCGAGGGGGAAGTCTCATGGTTTTTCTCGAGTTGCGGCGGGACCCTGCGGTATATTCTCGAGTTATGACGGGGATGGCCTTTCCAGCCACGTGTTTGTTCAGCGACATCAGGACTTCTGCCTAGCTGCGAGGGACAACACGGGATTCTCCTCGAGGCTTGGCAGGGCAATTGGGACGCCTCTCCAGCTGAGGCGGGAGACAAAGGGTCCCTTTCCACGTGCCACAGGAATCCTGGGACTCCTATCAAGTTTCACGAGGAGTCAGGCATCGTCTCCTTTGGAGGCACTGATCTCCGCGTACCTCTGGAGTTTTCAAAGGATGTGAGGCCTCCGGTCGCGATCAGGTGGGGAACTAGGTCTTTCTCTGTGGTCTCCACAGGGGATTCAGACATCCTTTCGTCTTGGGAGATGCAAGACGAGCCTGCATTCAAGTCACTGCTGGGATATCCGGCCTTATTTCGAGTCAGGGCATCGCGGTGTCCATTCCACTTGAGGCCACAAACTCAGCACATAGCTAGAGCTGAGAGAAGCCTCCTCTTGAGGTGCTTGTGGTAAGGTGGTATTCCTCTGGAGTCGAAGCCAGGGACTAACCTCTCATCTCGAGTTGATTGTTGGTCCACGGAGCTCTTTCGTGTTGCTACAGTGACCTCAGGATCCCTCTAGCCTTGAAACAGTGTTCTTGGGGTTTCTCTGGAGTGCCATCAAGGAAATCAAGGCTTCTTTCATGTGTGATGTGCAACACGGTATTGCTCTGCACGCATTGCAGGGGAATCGAGCATCATCTCGCGGCGAGGGGGAAATCTCATGGTTTTTCTCGAGTTGCGGCGGGAACCTGGGGTATATTCTCGAGGTAAGACGGGGATGGCCCTTCCAGCCACGTGTTTGTTCAGCGACGTCAGGACTCCTGCCTAGTTGCGAGGGACAACTCGGGATTCTCCTCGAGGCTTGGCAGGGCAATTGGGCCTCCTCTCCAGCTGAGGCGGGAGACCGAGGGTCCCTTTCCACGTGCCACAGGAATCCTGGGACTCCTATCAAGTTTCACGAGGAGTCAGGCATCGTCTCCTTTGGAGGCACTGATCTCCGCGTACCTCTGGAGTTTTCAAAGGATGTGAGGCCTCCGGTCGCGATGAGGTGGGGAACTAGATCTTTCTCTGAGGTCTCCACAGGGGATTCAGACATCCTTTCATTTTGGGAGATGCAAGACGAGCCAGCATTCAAGTCACTGCAGGGATATCCGGCCTTATTTCGAGCCAGGGCATCGCGGTGTCCATTCCACTTGAGGCCGCAAACTCAGGGTCCCTCTCACATACCTAGAGCTGAGAGAAGCCTCCTCTTGAGGTGCTTGTGGTAAGGTGGTATTCCTCTGGAGTCGAAGCCAGGGACTAACCTCTCATCTCGAGTTGATTGTTGGTCCACGGAGCTCTTTCGTGTTGCTACAGTGACCTCAGGATCCCTCTAGCCTTGAAACAGTGTTCTTGGGGTTTCTCTGGAGTGCCATCAAGGAAATCAAGGCTCCTTTCATGTTTGATGTGCAACACGGAATTGCTCTGCATGCAGTGCCGGAGAATCGAGCCTCATCTCGTGGCGAGGGGGAAGTCTCATGGTTTTTCTCGAGTTGCGGCGGGACCCTGCGGTATATTCTCGAGTTATGACGGGGATGGCCCTTCCAGCCACGTGTTTGTTCAGCGACGTCAGGACTCCTGCCTAGTTGCGAGGGACAACTCGGGATTCTCCTCGAGGCTTGGCAGGGCAATTGGGATGCCTCTCCAGCTGAGGCGGGAGACCGAGGGTCCCTTTCCACGTGCCACAGGAATCCTGGGACTCCTATCAAGTTTCACGAGGAGTCAGGCATCGTCTCCTTTGGAGGCACTGATCTCCGCGTACCTCTGGAGTTTTCAAAGGATTTGAGGCCTCCGGTCACTATGAGGTGGGGTACTAGGTCTTTCTCTGTGGTCTCCACAGGGGATTCAGACATCCTTTCGACTTGGGAGATGCAAGACGAACCTGCATTCAAGTCACTGCAGGGATATCCGGCCTTATTTCGAGTCAGGGCATCGCGGTGTCCATTCCACTTGAGGCCGCAAACTCAGCACATAGCTAGAGCTGAGAGAAGCCTCCTCTTGAGGTGCTTGTGTTAAGGTGGTATTCCTCTGGAGTCGAAGCCAGGGACTAACCTCTCATCTCGAGTTGATTTTTCGGCCACGGAGCTCTTTCGTGTGGCTACAGTGACGTCAGGATCCCTCTAGCCTGGAAACAGTGTTCTTGGGGATTCTCTGGAGTGCTATGAAGGAAATAAAGGCTCCTTTCATGTGTGATGTGCATCACTGAATTGCTCTGCACGCAGTGCAGGGGAATCGGGCCTCATCTCGTGGCGAGGGGGAAGTCTCATGGTTTTTCTCGAGTTGCGGCGGGAACCTGGGGTATATTCTCGAGTTATGACGGGGATGGCCCTTCCACAAACGTGTTTGTTCAGCGACGTCAGGACTCCTGCCTAGTTGCGAGGGACAACTCGGGATTCTCCTCAAGGCTTGGCAGGGCAATTGGGACGCCTCACCAGCTGAGGCGGGAGACCAAGTGTCCCTTTCCACGTGCCACAGGAATCCTGGGACTCCTATCAAGTTTCATGAGGAGTCAGGCATCGTCTCCTTTGGAGGCACTGATCTCCGCGTACCTCTGGAGTTTTCAAAGGATGTGAGGCCTCCGGTCGCGATGAGGTGGGGAACTCGGTCTTTCTCTGCGGTCTCCACAGGGGATTCCGACATCCTTTCATCTTGGGAGATGCAAGACGAGCCTGCATTCAATTCACTGCAGGGATATCCGGCCTTATTTCGCGTCAGGGCATCGCAGTGTCCATTCCACTTGAGTCCGCAAAATCAGGGTCCCTCTCACATACCTAGAGCTGAGAGAAGCCTCCTCTTGGGGTGCTTGTGGTAAGGTGATATTCCTCTGGAGTCGGAGCCAGGGACTAACCTCTCATCTCGAGTTGATTTTTGGGCCACGGACCTCTTTCGTGTTGCTACAGTAACCTCAGGATCCCTCTAGCCTTGAAACAGTGTTCTTGGGGTTTCTCTGGAGAGCCATCAAGGAAATCAAGGCTCCTTTCATGTTTGATGTGCAACACGGAATTGCTCTGCATGCAGTGCCGGAGAATCGAGCCTCATCTCGCGGCGAGGGGGAAGTCTCATGCTTTTTCTCGAGTTGCGGCAGGACCCTGCGGTATATTCTCGAGTTATGACGGGGATGGCCTTTCCAGCCACGTGTTTGTTCAGTGACATCTGGACATCTGCCTAGTTGCGAGGGACACTCGGGATTCTCCTCGAGGCTTGGCAGGGCAATTGGGACGCCTCTCCAGCTGAGGCGGGAGACAAAGGGTCCCTTTCCACGTGCCACAGGAATCCTGGGACTCCTATCAAGTTTCACGAGGAGTCAGGCATCGTCTCCTTTGGAGGCACTGATCTCCGCGTACCTCTGGAGTTTTCAAAGGATGTGAGGCCTCCGGTCGCGATCAGGTGGGGAACTAGGTCTTTCTCTGTGGTCTCTACAGGGGATTCAGACATCCTTTCGTCTTGGGAGATGCAAGACGAGCCTGCATTCAAGTCACTGCTGGGATATCCGGCCTTATTTCGAGTCAGGGCATCGCGGTGTCCATTCCACTTGAGGCCGCAAACTCAGCACATAGCTAGAGCTGAGAGAAGCCTCCTCTTGAGGTGCTTGTGGTAAGGTGGTATTCCTCTGGAGTCGAAGCCAGGGACTAACCTCTCATCTCGAGTTGATTGTTGGTCCACGGAGCTCTTTCGTGTTGCTACAGTGACCTCAGGATCCCTCTAGCCTTGAATCAGTGTTCTTGGGGTTTCTCTGGAGTGCCATCAAGGAAATCAAGGCTTCTTTCATGTGTGATGTGCAACACGGAATTGCTCTGCACGCATTGAAGGGGAATCGAGCCTCATCTCGCGGCGAGGGGGAAATCTCATGGTTTTTCTCGAGTTGCGGCGGGAACCTGGGGTATATTCTCGAGGTAAGACGGGGATGGCCCTTCCAGCCACGTGTTTGTTCAGCGACGTCAGGACTCCTGCCTAGTTGCGAGGGACAACTCGGGATTCTCCTCGAGGCTTGGCAGGGCAATTGGGACGCCTCTCCAGCTGATGAGGGAGACCAAGGGTCCCTTTCCATGTGCCACAGGAATCCTGGGGCTCCTATCAAGTTTCACGAGGAGTCAGGCATCGTCTCCTTTGGAGGCACTGATCTCCGCGTACCTCTGGAGTTTTCAAAGGATGTGAGGCCTCCGGTCGCGATGAGGTGGGGAACTAGATCTTTCTCTGAGGTCTCCACAGGGGATTCAGACATCCTTTCATTTTGGGAGATGCAAGACGAGCCAGCATTCAAGTCACTGCAGGGATATCCGGCCTTATTTCGAGCCAGGGCATCGCGGTGTCCATTCCACTTGAGGCCGCAAACTCAGGGTCCCTCTCACATACCTAGAGCTGAGAGAAGCCTCCTCTTGAGGTGCTTGTGGTAAGGTGGTATTCCTCTGGAGTCAAAGCCAGGGACTAACCTCTCATCTCGAGTTGATTTTTGGTCCACGGAACTCTTTCGTGTGGCTACAGTGACCTCAGGATCCCTCTAGCCTTGAAACAGTGTTCTTGGGGTTTCTCTGGATTGCCATCTAGGAAATCAAGGCTCCTTTCATGTGTGATGTGCAACACTGAATTGCTCTGCACGCAGTGCAGGGGAATCGGACCTCATCTCGCGGCGAGGGGGAAGTCTCATGGTTTTCCTCGAGTTGCGGAGGAAACCTGGGGTATATTCTCGAGTTACGACGGGGATGGCCCTTCCACCCACGTGTTTGTTCAGCGACGTCAGGACTCCTGCCTAGTTGCGCGGGACAACTCGGGATTCTCCTCGAGGCTTGGCAGGGCAATTGGGACGCCTCTCCAGCTGAGGCGGGAGACAAAGGGTCCCTTTCCACGTGCCACAGGAATCCTGGGACTCCTATCAAGTTTCACAAGAAGTCAGGCATCGTCTCCTTTGGAGGCACTCATCTCCGCGTACCTCTGGAGTTTTCAAAGGATGTGAGGCCTCCGGTCGCGATGAGGTGGGGAACTAGGTCTTTCTCTGTGGTCTCCACAGGGGATTCAGACATCCTTTCGTCTTGGGAGATGCAAGACGAGCCTGCATTCAAGTCACTGCTGGGATATCCAGCCTTATTTCGAGTCAGGGCATCGCAGTGTCCATTTCACTTGAGGCCGCAAACTCAGCACATAGCTAGAGCTGAGAGAAGCCTCCTCTTGAGGTGCTTGTGGTAAGGTGGTATTCCTCTGGATTCGAAGCCAGGCACTAACCTCTCATCTCGAGTTGATTGTTGGTCCACGGAGCTCTTTCGTGTTGCTACAGTGACCTCAGGATCCCTCTAGCCTTGAAACAGTGTTCTTGGGGTTTCTCTGGAGTGCCATCAAGGAAATCAAGGCTTCTTTCATGTGTGATGTGCAACACGGTATTGCTCTGCACGCATTGCAGGGGAATCGGGCCTCATCTCGCGGCGAGGGGGAAATCTCATGGTTTTTCTCGAGTTGCGGCGGGAACCTGGGGTATATTCTCTAGGTAAGACGGGGATGGCCCTTCCAGCCACGTGTTTGTTCAGCGACGTCAGGACTCCTGCCTAGTTGCGAGGGACAACTAGGGATTCTCCTCGAGGCTTGGCAGGGCAATTGGGACGCCTCTCCAGCTGAGGCGGGAGACCAAGTGTCCCTTTCCACGTGCCACAGGAATCCTGGGACTCCTATCAAGTTTCATGAGGAGTCAGGCATCGTCTCCTATGGAGGCACTGATCTCCGCGTACCTCTGGAGTTTTCAAAGGATGTGAGGCCTCCGGTCGCGATGAGATGGGGAACTAGGTCTTTCTCTGTGGTCTCCACAGGGGATTCAGACATCCTTTCGTCTTGGGAGATGCAGGACGAGCCTGCATTCAAGTCACTGCAGGGATATCCGGCCTTATTTTGAGTCAGGACATCGCGGTGTCCATTCCACTTGAGGCCGCAAACTCAGGGTCCCTCTCACATACCTAGAGCTGAGAGAAGCCTCCTGTTGAGTTGCTTGTGGTAAAGTGGTATTCCTCTGGAGTCGAAGCCAGGGACTAACCTCTCAATCTCGAGTTGATTTTGCTTCCACGGAACTCTTTGGTGTGGCTACAGTGACCTCAGGATACCTCTAGCCTTGAAACAGTGTTCTTGGGGTTTCTCTGGAGTGCCATCAAGGAAATCAAGGCTCCTTTCATGTGTGATGTGCAACACGGAATTGCTCTGCATGCAGTTCAGGGTATCGGGACTCATTTTGCGGCGAGGGGGAAGTCTCATGGTTTTTCTCGAGTTGCGATGGGAACCTGGGTTATATTCTCGGGTTACGACGGGGATGGCCCTTCCACCCACGTGTTTGTTCAGCGACGTCAGACTCCTGCCTAGTTGCGAGGGACAACTCGGGATTTTCCTCGAGGCTTGGCAGGGCAATTGGGACGCCTCTCCAGCTGAGGCGGGAGACCAAGGGTCCCTTTCCACGTGCCACAGGAATCCTGGGACTCCTATCAAGTTTCACGAGGAGTCAGGCATCGTCTCCTTTGGAGGCACTGGTCTCTGGGTACTTCTGGAGTTTTCAAAGGATGTGAGGCCTCCGGTCACGATGAGGTGGGGAACAAGGTCTTTCTCTGTGGTCTCCACAGGGGATTCAGACATCCTTTCGTCTTGGGAGATGCAAGATGAGCCTGCATTCAAGTCACTGCAGGGATATCCGGCCTTATTTCGAGTCAGGGCATCGCGGTGTCCATTCCATTTGAGGCCGCAAACTCAGGGTCCCTCTCACATACCTAGAGCTGAGAGAAGCCTCCTCTTGAGGTGGTTGTGGTAAGGTGGTATTCCTCTGGAGTCGAAACCAGGGACTAACCTCTCATCTCGAGTTGATTTTTGGTCCACGGAGCTCTTTCGTGTTGCTACAGTGACCTCAGGATCCCTCTAGCCTTGAAACAGTGTTCTTGGGGTTTCTCTGGAGTGCCATCAAGGAAATCAAGGCTCCTTTCATGTGTGATGTGCAACAGGGAATTGCTCTGCAAGCAGTGCAGGGGAATGGGGCCTTATCTCGCGGCGAGGGGGAAGTCTCATGGTTTTTCTGGAGTTGCGGCGGAAACCTGGGGTATATTCTCGAGTTACGACGGGAATGGCCCTTCCACACACGTGTTTGTTCAGCGACGTCAGACTCCTGCCTAGTTGCGAGGGACAACTCGGGATTCTCCTCGAGGCTTGGCAGGGCAATTGGGACGCCTCTCCAGCTGAGGCGGGAGACCAAGGGTCCCTTTCCACGTGCCACAGGAATCCTGGGACTCCTATCAAGTTTCACGAGGAGTCAGGCATCGTCTCCTTTGGAGGCACTGATCTCCGCATACCTCTGGAGTTTTCAAAGGATGTGAGGCCTCCGGTCGCGATGAGGTGGGGAACTAGGTCTTTCTCTGTGGTCTCCACAGGGGATTCAGACAACCTTTCGTCTTGGGAGATGCAAGACGAGCCTGCATTCAAGTCACTGCAGGGATATCCGGCCTTATTTCGTGTCAGGGCATCACAGTGTCCATTCCACTTGAGGCCGCAAAATCAGGGTCCCTCTCACATACCTAGAGCTGAGAGAAGCCTCCTCTTGAGGTGCTTGTGGTAAGGTGGTATTCCTCTGGAGTCGAAGCCAGGGACTAACCTCTCATCTCGAGTTGATTTGTGGTCCACGGAGCTCTTTCGTGTTGCTACAGTGACCTCAGGATCCCTCTAGCCTTGAAACAGTGTTCTTGGGGTTTCTCTGTAGTGCCATCAAGGAAATCAAGGCTCCTTTCATGTGTGATGTACAACACGGAATTGCTCTGCACGCAGTGCAGGGTATCGGGCCTCATTTTGCGGCGAGGGGGAAGTCTCATGGTTTTTCTCGAGTTGCGATGGGAACCTGGGGTATATTCTCGAGTTACGACGGGAATGGCCCTTCCACCCACGTGTTTGTTCAGCGCCGTCAGACTCCTGCCTAGTTGCGAGGGACAACTCGGGATTCTCCTCGAGGCTTGGCAGGGCAATTGGGACGCCTCTCAAGCTGAGGCGGGAGACCAAGAGACCCTTTCCACGTGCGACAGGAATCCTGGGACTCCTATCAAGTTTCACGAGGAGTCAGGCATCGTCTCCTTTGGAGGCACTGATCTCCGCGTACCTCTGGAGTTTTCAAAGGATGTGAGGCATCCGTCGTGATGAGGCGGGGAATTGGACTTTCTCTGTGGTCTCCACAGGGGATTCAGACATCCTTTCGTCTTGGGAGATGCAAGACGAGCCTGCATTCAAGTCACTGCTGGGATATCCGGCCTTATTTCGAGTCAGGGCATCGCGGTGTCCATTCCACTTGAGGCCGCAAACTCAGCACATAGCTAGAGCTGAGAGAAGCCTCCTCTTGAGGTGCTTGTGGTAAGGTGGTATTCCTCTGGAGTCGAAGCCAGGGACTAACCTCTCATCTCGAGTTGATTGTTGGTCCACGGAGCTCTTTCGTGTTGCTACAGTGACCTCAGGATCCCTCTAGCCTTGAAACAGTGTTCTTGGGGTTTCTCTGGAGTGCCATCAAGGAAATCAAGGCTTCTTTCATGTGTGATGTGCAACACGGAATTGCTCTGCACGCATTGAAGGGGAATCGAGCCTCATCTCGCGGCGAGGGGGAAATCTCATGGTTTTTCTCGAGTTGCGGCGGGAACCTGGGGTATATTCTCGAGGTAAGACGGGGATGGCCCTTCCAGCCACGTGTTTGTTCAGCGACGTCAGGACTCCTGCCTAGTTGCGAGGGACAACTCGGGATTCTCCTCGAGGCTTGGCAGGGCAATTGGGACGCCTCTCCAGCTGATGAGGGAGACCAAGGGTCCCTTTCCATGTGCCACAGGAATCCTGGGACTCCTATCAAGTTTCACGAGGAGTCAGGCATCGTCTCCTTTGGAGGCACTGATCTCCGCGTACCTCTGGAGTTTTCAAAGGATGTGAGGCCTCCGGTCGCGATGAGGTGGGGAACTAGATCTTTCTCTGAGGTCTCCACAGGGGATTCAGACATCCTTTCATTTTGGGAGATGCAAGACGAGCCAGCATTCAAGTCACTGCAGGGATATCCGGCCTTATTTCGAGCCAGGGCATCGCGGTGTCCATTCCACTTGAGGCCGCAAACTCAGGGTCCCTCTCACATACCTAGAGCTGAGAGAAGCCTCCTCTTGAGGTGCTTGTGGTAAGGTGGTATTCCTCTGGAGTCGAAGCCAGGGACTAACCTCTCATCTCGAGTTGATTGTTGGTCCACGGAGCTCTTTCGTGTTGCTACAGTGACCTCAGGATCCCTCTAGCCTTGAAACAGTGTTCTTGGGGTTTCTCTGGAGTGCCATCAAGGAAATCAAGGCTCCTTTCATGTTTGATGTGCAACACGGAATTGCTCTGCATGCAGTGCCGGAGAATCGAGCCTCATCTCGTGGCGAGGGGGAAGTCTCATGGTTTTTCTCGAGTTGCGGCGGGACCCTGCGGTATATTCTCGAGTTATGACGGGGATGGCCCTTCCAGCCACGTGTTTGTTCAGCGACGTCAGGACTCCTGCCTAGTTGCGAGGGACAACTCGGGATTCTCCTCGAGGCTTGGCAGGGCAATTGGGCCGCCTCTCCAGCTGAGGCGGGAGACCGAGGGTCCCTTTCCACGTGCCACAGGAATCCTGGGACTCCTATCAAGTTTCACGAGGAGTCAGGCATCGTCTCCTTTGGAGGCACTGATCTCCGCGTACCTCTGGAGTTTTCAAAGGATTTGAGGCCTCCGGTCACTATGAGGTGGGGTACTAGGTCTTTCTCTGTGGTCTCCACAGGGGATTCAGACATCCTTTCGACTTGGGAGATGCAAGACGAACCTGCATTCAAGTCACTGCAGGGATATCCGGCCTTATTTCGAGTCAGGGCATCGCGGTGTCCATTCCACTTGAGGCCGCAAACTCAGGGTCCCTCTCACATACCTAGAGCTGAGAGAAGCCTCCTCTTGAGGTGGTTGTGGTAAGGTGGTATTCCTCTGGAGTCGAAACCAGGGACTAACCTCTCATCTCGAGTTGATTTTTGGTCCACGGAGCTCTTTCGTGTTGCTACAGTGACCTCAGGATCCCTCTAGCCTTGAAACAGTGTTCTTGGGGTTTCTCTGGAGTGCCATCAAGGAAATCAAGGCTTCTTTCATGTGTGATGTGCAACAGGGAATTGCTCTGCAAGCAGTGCAGGGGAATGGGGCCTTATCTCGCGGCGAGGGGGAAGTCTCATGGTTTTTCTGGAGTTGCGGCGGAAACCTGGGGTATATTCTCGAGTTACGACGGGAATGGCCCTTCCACACACGTGTTTGTTCAGCGACGTCAGACTCCTGCCTAGTTGCGAGGGACAACTCGGGATTCTCCTCGAGGCTTGGCAGGGCAATTGGGACGCCTCTCCAGCTGAGGTGGGAGACCAAGGGTCCCTTTCCACGTGCCACAGGAATCCTGGGACTCCTATCAAGTTTCACGAGGAGTCAGGCATCGTCTCCTTTGGAGGCACTGATCTCCGCATACCTCTGGAGTTTTCAAAGGATGTGAGGCCTCCGGTCGCGATGAGGTGGGGAACTAGGTCTTTCTCTGTGGTCTCCACAGGGGATTCAGACAACCTTTCGTCTTGGGAGATGCAAGACGAGCCTGCATTCAAGTCACTGCAGGGATATCCGGCCTTATTTCGTGTCAGGGCATCACAGTGTCCATTCCACTTGAGGCCGCAAAATCAGGGTCCCTCTCACATACCTAGAGCTGAGAGAAGCCTCCTCTTGAGGTGCTTGTGGTAAGGTGGTATTCCTCTGGAGTCGAAGCCAGGGACTAACCTCTCATCTCGAGTTGATTTGTGGTCCACGGAGCTCTTTCGTGTTGCTACAGTGACCTCAGGATCCCTCTAGCCTTGAAACAGTGTTCTTGGGGTTTCTCTGTAGTGCCATCAAGGAAATCAAGGCTCCTTTCATGTGTGATGTGCAACACGGAATTGCTCTGCACGCAGTGCAGGGTATCGGGCCTCATTTTGCGGCGAGGGGGAAGTCTCATGGTTTTTCTCGAGTTGCGATGGGAACCTGGGGTATATTCTCGAGTTACGACGGGAATGGCCCTTCCACCCACGTGTTTGTTCAGCGCCGTCAGACTCCTGCCTAGTTGCGAGGGACAACTCGGGATTCTCCTCGAGGCTTGGCAGGGCAATTGGGACGCCTCTCAAGCTGAGGCGGGAGACCAAGAGACCCTTTCCACGTGCGACAGGAATCCTGGGACTCCTATCAAGTTTCACGAGAAGTCAGGCATCGTCTCCTTTGGAGGCACTGATCTCCGCGTACCTCTGGAGTTTTCAAAGGATGTGAGGCATCCGTCGTGATGAGGCGGGGAATTGGACTTTCTCTGTGGTCTCCACAGGGGATTCAGACATCCTTTCATCTTTCGAGATGCAAGACGAGCCTGCATTCAAGTCACTGCAGGGATATCCGGCCTTATTTCGAGTCAGGGCATCGCAGTGTCCATTCCACTTGAGGCCGCAAACTCAGGGTCCCTCTCACATACCTAGAGCTGAGAGAAGCCTCCTCTTGAGGTGCTTGTGGTAAGGTGGTATTCCTCTGGGTTCGAAGCCAGGGACTAACCTCTCATCTCGAGTTGATTTTTGGTCCACGGAGCTCTTTCGTGTTGCTACAGTGACCTCAGGATCCCTCTAGCCTTGAAACAGTGTTCTTGGGGTTTCTCTGGAGTGCCATCAAGGAAATCAAGGCTCCTTTCATGTGTGATGTGCAACACGGAATTGCTCTGCATGCAGTGCAGGGAAATCGGGCCTCATCTCGCGGCGAGTGGGAAGTCTCATGGTTTTTCTCGAGTTGCGGCGAGAACCTGTGGTATCTTCTCGAGTTACGACGGGGATGGCCCTTCCACACACGTGTTTATTCAGCGACGTCAGGACTCCTGCCTAGTTGCGAGGGACAACTCGGGATTCTCCTCGAGGCTTGGCAGGGCAATTGGGACGCCTCTCCAGCTGAGGCGGGAGACCAAGGGTCCCTTTCCACGTGCCACAGGAATCCTGGGACTCCTATCAAGTTTCACGAGGAGACAGGCATCGTCTCCTTTGGAGGCATTGATCTCCGCGTACCTCTGGAGTTTTCAAAGGATGTGAGGCCTCCGGTCGCGATGAGGTGGGGAACTAGGTCTTTCTCTGTGGTCTCCACAGGGGATTCAGACATCCTTTCATCTTGGGAGATGCAAGACGAGCCTGCATTCAAGTCACTGCAGGAATATCCGGCCTTATTTTGAGTCAGGGCATTGCGGTGTCCATTCCACTTGAGGCCGCAAACTCAGGGTCCCTCTCACATACCTAGAGCTGAGAGAAGCCTCCTCTTGATGTGCTTGTGATAAGGTGGTATTCCTCTGGAGTCGAAGCCAGGGACTAACCTCTCATCTCGTGTTGATTTTTGGTCCACGGAGCTCTTTCGTGTTGCTACAGTGACCTCAGGATCCCTCTAGCCTTGAAGCAGTGTTCTTGGGGTTTCTCTGGAGTGCCATCAAGGAAATCAAGGCTCCTTTCATGTGTGATGTGCAACACGGAATTGCTCTGCACGCAGTGCAGTGGAATCGGGCCTCATCTCGCGGCGAGGGGGAAGTCTCATGGTTTTTCTCGAGTTCCGGCGGGAACCTGGGGTATATTCTCGAGTTACGACGGGGATGGCGCTTCCACCTACGTGTTTGTTCAGCGACGTCAGGACTCCTGCCTAGTTGCGAGGGACAACTCGGGATTCTCCTAGAGGCTTGGCAGGGCAATTGGGACGCCTCTCCAGCTGAGGCGGGAGACCAAGGGTCCCTTTCCACGTGCCACAGGAATCCTGGGACTCCTATCAAGTTTCACGAGGAGTCAGGCCTCGTCTCCTTTGGAGGCACTGATCTCTGCATACCTCTGGAGTTTTCAAAGGATGTGAGGCCTCCGGTCGCGATGAGGTGGGGAACTAGGTCTTTCTCTGTGGTCTCCACAGGGGATTCAGACATCCTTTCTCCTTGGGAGATGCAAAACGAGCCTGCATTCAAGTCACTGCAGGGATATCCGGCCTTATTTCGAGTCAGGGCATCGCGGTGTCCATTCCACTTGAGGCCGCAAACTCAGGGTCCCTCTCACATACCTAGAGCTGAGAGAAGCCTCCTCTTGAGGTGCTTGTGGTAAGGTGGTATTTCTCTGGAGTCGAAGCCAGGGATTAACCTCTCATCTCGAGTTGATTTTTGGTCCACGGAGCTCTTTCGTGTTGCTACAGTGACCTCAGGATCCCTCTAGCCTTGAAGCAGTGTTCTTGGGGTTTCTCTGGAGTGCCATCAAGGAAATCAAGGCTCCTTTCATGTGTGATGTGCAACACGGAATTGCTCTGCATGCAGTGCAGGTTATCGGGCCTCATTTTGCGGCGAGGGGGAAGTCTCATGGTTTTTCTCGAGTTGCGGCGGGAACCTGGTGTATATTCTCGAATTACGACGGGAATGGCCCTTCCACACACGTGTTTGTTCAGCGACGTCAGGACTCCTGCCTAGTTGCGAGGGACAACTCGGGATTCTCCTCGAGGCTTCGCAGGGCAATTGGAACGCCTCTCCAGCTGAGGCGGGAGACCAAGGGTCCCTTTCCACGTGCCACAGGAATCCTGTGACTCCTATCAAGTTTCACGAGGAGTCAGGCATCGTCTCCTTTGGAGGTACTGATCTCCGCCTACTTCTGGAGTTTTCAAAGGATGTGAGGCCTCCAGTCGCGATGAGGTGGGGAACTAGGTCTTTCTCTGTGGTCTCCACAGGGGATTCAGACATCCTTTCGTCTTGGGAGATGCAAGACGAGCCTGCATTCAAGTCACTGCAGGGATATCCGGCCTTATTTCGAGTCAGGCCATCGCGGTGTCCATTCCACTTGAGGCCGGAAACTCAGGGTCCCTCTCACATACCTAGAGCTGAGAGAAGCCTCCTCTTGACGTGCTTGTGGTAAGGTGGTATTCCTCTGGAGTCGAAGCCAGGGACTAACCTCTCATCTCCAGTTGATTTTTGGTCCACGGAGCTCTTTCGTGTTGCTACAGTGACCTCAGGATCCCTCTAGCCTTGAAACAGTGTTCTTGGGGTTTCTCTGGAGTGCCATCAAGGAAATCAAGGCTCCTTTCATGTGTGATGTGCAACACGGAATTGCTCTGCACGCAGTGCAGGGGAATCGGGCCTCATCCCGCGGCGAGGGGGAAGTCTCATGGTTTTTCTCGAGTTGCGGCGGGAACCTGGGGTATATTCTCGAGTTACGACGGGGATGGCCCTTTCACCCACGTGTTTGTTCAGCGACGTCAGGACTCCTGCCTAGTTGCGAGGGACAACTCGGGATTCTCCTCGAGGCTTGGCAGGGCAATTGGGACGCTTCTCCAGCTGAGGCGGGAGACCAAGGGTCCCTTTCCACGTGCCACAGGAATCCTGGGACTCCTATCAAGTTTCCCGAGGAGTCAGGCATCGTCTCCTTTGGAGGCACTGATCTCCGCGTACCTCTGGAGTTTTTAAAGGATGTGAGGCCTCCGGTCGCGATGAGGTGGGGAACTAGGTCTTACTCTGTGGTCTCCACAGGGGATTCAGACATCCTTTCGTCTTGGGAGATGCAAGACGAGCCTGCATTCAAGTCACTGCAGGGATTTCCAGCCTTATTTCGAGTCAGGGCATCGCGGTGTCCATTCCACTTGAGGCCGCAAACTCAGGGTCCCTCTCACATACCTAGAGCTGAGAGAAGCCTCCTCTTGAGGTGCTTGTGGTAAGGTGGTATACCTCTGGAGTCGAAGCCAGGGACTAACCTCTCATCTCGAGTTGATTTTTGGTCAACGGAGCTCTTTCGTGTTGCTACAGTGACCTCAGGATCACTCTAGCCTTGAAACAGTGTTCTTGGGGTTTCTCTGGAGTGCCATCAAGGAAATCAAGGCTCCTTTCATGTGTGCTGTGCAACTCGGAATTGCTCTGCATGCAGTGCAGGGTATCGGGCCTCATTTTGCGGCGAGGGGGAAGTCTCATGGTTTTTCTCGAGTTGCGATGGGAACATGGGGTATATTCTCGAGTTACGACGGGGATGGCCCATCCACCCACGTGTTTGTTCAGCGACGTCAGACTCCTGCCTAGTTGCAAGAGACAGCTCGGGATTTTCCTCGAGGCTTGGCAGGGCAATTGGGACGCCTCTCCAGCTGAGGAGGGAGACCAAGGGTCCCTTTCCACGTGCCACAGGAATCCTGGGACTCCTATCAAGTTTCACGAGGAGTCAGGCATCGTCTCCTTTGGAGGCACTGATCTCCGCGTACCTCTGGAGTTTTCAAAGGATGTGAGGCCTCCGGTCGCGATGAGGTGGGGAACTAGGTCTTTCTCTGTGGTCTCCACAGGGGATTCAGACATCCTTTCGTCTTGGGAGATGCAAGACGAGCCTGCATTCAAGTCACTGCAGGGATATCCGGCCTCATTTCGAGTCAGGGCATCGCGGTGTCCATTCCACTTGAGGCCGCAAACTCAGGGTCCCTCTCACATACCTAGAGCTGAGAGAAGCCTCCTCTTGAGGTGCTTGTGATAAAGTGGTATTCCTCTGGAGTCGAAGCCGGGGACTAACCTCTCATCTCGAGTTGATTTTTGGTCCACGGAGCTCTTTCGTGTTCCTACAGTGACCTCAGGATCCCTCTAGCCTGGAAACAGTGTTCTTGGGGTTTCTCTGGAGTGCCATCAAGGAAATCAAGGTTCCTTTCATGTGTGATGTGCAAGACGGAATTGCTCTGCACGCAGTGCAGGGGAATCGGGCCTCATCTCGCGGCGAGGGGGACGTCTCATGGTTTTTCTCGAGTTGCGGCGGGAACCCAGGGTATATTCTCGAGTTACGACGGGAATGGCCCTTCCACCCACGTGTTTGTTCAGCGACGTCAGGACTCCTGCCTAGTTGCGCGGGACAACTCGGGATTCTCCTCGAGGCTTGGCAGGGCAATTGGTACGCCTCTCCAGCTGAGGCGGGAGACCAAGGGTCCCTTTCCACGTGCCACAGGAATCCTGGGACTCCTATCAAGGTTCACGAGGAGTCAGGCATCGTCACCTTTGGACGCACTTATCTCAGCGTACCTCTGGAGTTTTCAAAGGATGTGAGGCCTCCGGTCGCGATGATGTGGGGAACTAGGTCTTTCTCTGTGGTCTCCACAGGGGATTCAGACATCCTTTCGTCTTGGGAAATGCAAGACCAGCCTGCATTCAAGTCACTGCAGGGATATCCGGCCTTATTTCGAGTCAGGGCATCGCGGTGTCCATTCCACTTGAGGCCGCAAACTCAGGGTCCCTCTCACATACCTAGAGCTGAGAGAAGCCTCCTCTTGAGGTGCTTGTGGTAAGGTGGTATTCCTCTGGAGTCGAAGCCAGGGATTAACCTCTCATCTCGAGTTGATTTTTGGTCCACGGAGCTCTTTCGTGTTGCTACAGTGACCTCAGGATCCCTCTAGCCTTGAAGCAGTGTTCTTGGGGTTTCTCTGGAGTGCCATCAAGGAAATTAAGGCTCCTTTCATGTGTGATGTGCAACACGGAATTGCTCTGCATGCAGTGCAGGGTATCGGGCCTCATTTTGCGGCGAGGGGGAAGTCTCATGGTTTTTCTCGAGTTGCGGCGGGAACCTGGTGTATATTCTCGAATTACGACGGGAATGGCCCTTCCACACACGTGTTTGTTCAGCGACGTCAGGACTCCTGCCTAGTTGCGAGGGACAACTCGGGATTCTCCTCGAGGCTTCGCAGGGCAATTGGAACGCCTCTCCAGCTGAGGCGGGAGACCAAGGGTCCCTTTCCACGTGCCACAGGAATCCTGTGACTCCTATCAAGTTTCACGAGGAGTCAGGCATCGTCTCCTTTGGAGGTACTGATCCGCCTACTTCTGGAGTTTTCAAAGGATGTGAGGCCTCCAGTCGCGATGAGGTGGGGAACTAGGTCTTTCTCTGTGGTCTCCACAGGGGATTCAGACATCCTTTCGTCTTGGGAGATGCAAGACGAGCCTGCATTCAAGTCACTGCAGGGATATCCGGCCTTATTTCGAGTCAGGCCATCGCGGTGTCCATTCCACTTGAGGCCGGAAACTCAGGGTCCCTCTCACATACCTAGAGCTGAGAGAAGCCTCCTCTTGAGGTGCTTGTGGTAAGGTGGTATTCCTCTGGAGTCGAAGCCAGGGACTAACCTCTCATCTCCAGTTGATTTTTGGTCCACAGAGCTCTTTCGTGTTGCTACAGTGACCTCAGGATCCCTCTAGCCTTGAAACAGTGTTCTTGGGGTTTCTCTGGAGTGCCATCAAGGAAATCAAGGCTCCTCTCATGTGTGATGTGCAACACGGAATTGCTCTGCACGCAGTGCAGGGGAATCGGGCCTCATCCCGCGGCGAGGGGGAAGTCTCATGGTTTTTCTCGAGTTGCGGCGGGAACCTGGGGTATATTCTCGAGTTACGACGGGGATGGCCCTTTCACACACGTGTTTGTTCAGCGACGTCAGGACTCCTGCCTAGTTGCGAGGGACAACTCGGGATTCTCCTCGAGGCTTGGCAGGGCAATTGGGACGCTTCTCCAGCTGAGGCGGGAGACCAAGTGTCCCTTTCCACGTGCCACAGGAATCCTGGGACTCCTATCAAGTTTCACGAGGAGTCAGGCATCGTCTCCTTTGGAGGCACTGATCTCCGCGTACCTCTGGAGTTTTCAAAGGATGTGAGGCTTCCGGTCGCGATGAGGTGGGGAACTAGGTCTTACTCTGTGGTCTCCACAGGGGATTCAGACATCCTTTCGTCTTGGGAGATGCAAGACGAGCCTGCATTCAAGTCACTGCAGGGATTTCCGGCCTTATTTCGAGTCAGGGCATCGCGGTGTCCATTCCACTTGAGGCCGCAAACTCAGGGTCCCTCTCACATACCTAGAGCTGAGAGAAGCCTCCTCTTGAGGTGCTTGTGGTAAGGTGGTATACCTCTGGAGTCGAAGCCAGGGACTAACCTCTCATCTCGAGTTGATTTTTGGTCAACGGAGCTCTTTTGTGTTGCTACAGTGACCTCAGGATCCCTCTAGCCTTGAAACAGTGTTCTTGGGGTTTCTCTGGAGTGCCATCAAGGAAATCAAGGCTCCTTTCATGTGTGCTGTGCAACTCGGAATTGCTCTGCATGCAGTGCAGGGTATCGGGCCTCATTTTGCGGCGAGGGGGAAGTCTCATGGTTTTTCTCGAGTTGCGATGGGAACATGGGGTATATTCTCGAGTTACGACGGGGATGGCCCATCCACCCACGTGTTTGTTCAGCGACGTCAGACTCCTGCCTAGTTGCAAGGGACAGCTCGGGATTTTCCTCGAGGCTTGGCAGGGCAATTGGGACGCCTCTCCAGCTGAGGAGGGAGACCAAGGGTCCCTTTCCACGTGCCACAGGAATCCTGGGACTCCTATCAAGTTTCACGAGGAGTCAGGCATCGTCTCCTTTGGAGGCACTGATCTCCGCGTACCTCTGGAGTTTTCAAAGGATGTGAGGCCTCCGGTCGCGATGAGGTGGGGAACTAGGTCTTTCTCTGTGGTCTCCACAGGGGATTCAGACATCCTTTCGTCTTGGGAGATGCAAGACGAGCCTGCATTCAAGTCACTGCAGGGATATCCGGCCTCATTTCGAGTCAGGGCATCGCGGTGTCCATTCCACTTGAGGCCGCAAACTCAGGGTCCCTCTCACATACCTAGAGCTGAGAGAAGCCTCCTCTTGAGGTGCTTGTGATAAAGTGGTATTCCTCTGGAGTCGAAGCCGGGGACTAACCTCTCATCTCGAGTTGATTTTTGGTCCACGGAGCTCTTTCGTGTTCCTACAGTGACCTCAGGATCCCTCTAGCCTGGAAACAGTGTTCTTGGGGTTTCTCTGGAGTGCCATCAAGGAAATCAAGGTTCCTTTCATGTGTGATGTGCAAGACGGAATTGCTCTGCACGCAGTGCAGGGGAATCGGGCCTCATCTCGCGGCGAGGGGGACGTCTCATGGTTTTTCTCGAGTTGCGGCGGGAACCCAGGGTATATTCTCGAGTTACGACGGGAATGGCCCTTCCACCCACGTGTTTGTTCAGCGACGTCAGGACTCCTGCCTAGTTGCGCGGGACAACTCGGGATTCTCCTCGAGGCTTGGCAGGGCAATTGGTACGCCTCTCCAGCTGAGGCGGGAGACCAAGGGTCCCTTTCCACGTGCCACAGGAATCCTGGGACTCCTATCAAGGTTCACGAGGAGTCAGGCATCGTCACCTTTGGACGCACTTATCTCAGCGTACCTCTGGAGTTTTCAAAGGATGTGAGGCCTCCGGTCGCGATGATGTGGGGAACTAGGTCTTTCTCTGTGGTCTCCACAGGGGATTCAGACATCCTTTCGTCTTGGGAAATGCAAGACCAGCCTGCATTCAAGTCACTGCAGGGATATCCGGCCTTATTTCGAGTCAGGGCATCGCGGTGTCCATTCCACTTGAGGCCGCAAATTCAGGGTCCCTCTCACATTCATAGAGCTGAAAGAAGCCTCCTCTTGAGGTGCTTGTGGTAAGGTGATATTCCTCTGGAGTCGAAGCCAGGGACTAACCTCTCATCTCGAGTTGATTTTTGGTCCACGGAGCTCTTTCGTGTTGCTACAGTGACCTCAGGATCCCTCTAGCCTTGAAACAGTGTTCTTGGGGTTTCTCTGGAGTGCCATCAAGGTAATCAAGGCTCCTTTCATGTGTGATGTGCAACACGGAATTGCTCTGCACGCAGTGCAGGGTATCGGGACTCATTTTGAGGCGAGGGGGAAGTCTCATGGTTTTTCTCGAGTTGCGATGGGAACCTGGGGTATGTTTTCGAGTTACAACGGGAATGGCCCTTCCACCCAAGTGTTTGTTCAGCGACGTCAGGACTCCTGCCTAGTTGCGAGGGACAACTCGGGATTCTCCTCGAGGCTTGGCAGGGCAATTGGGACGCCTCTCCAGCTGAGGCGGGAGAACAAGGGTCCCTTTCCACGTGCCACAGGAATCCTGGGACTCCTATCAAGTTTCACGAGGAGTCAGGCATCGTCTCCTTTGGAGGCACTGATCTCCGCGTACCTCTGGAGTTTTCAAAGGATGTGAGGCCTCCGGTCGCGATGAGGTGGAGAACTAGGTCTTTCTCTGTGGTCTCCACAGGGGATTCAGACATCCTTTCATCTTGGCAGATGCAAGACGAGCCTGCATTCAAGTTACTGCAGGGATATCCAGCCTTATTTCGAGTCAGGGCATCGTGGTGTCCATTCAACTTGAGGCCGCAAATAGGGTCCCTCTCATATACCTAGAGCTGAGAGAATCCTCCTCTTGAGGTACTTGTAGTAAGGTGGTATTCCTCTGGAGTCGAAGCCAGGGACTAACCTCTCATCTCGAGTTGATTTTTGGACCACGGAGCTCTTTCGTGTTGCTACAGTGACCTCAGGATCCCTCTAGCCTTGAAACAGTGTTCTTGGGGTTTCTCTGGAGTGCCATCAAGGAAATCAAGGTTCCTTTCATGTGTGATGTGCAACACGGAATTGCTCTGCACGCAGTGCCGGAGAATCGGGCCTCATCTCGCGGCGAGGGGGAAGTCTCATGGTTTTTCTCGAGTTGCGGCGGGAACCTGGGGTATATTCTCGAGTTACGACGGGGATGGCCCTTCCACCCACATGTTTGTACAGCGACCTCAGGACTCCTGCCTAGTTGCGAGGGACAACTCGGGATTCTCCTCGAGGCTTGGCAGGGCAATTGGGACGCCTCTCCAGCTGAGGCGGGAGACCAAGGGTCCCTTTCCACGTGCCACAGGAATCCTGGGACTCCTATCAAGTTTCACGAGGAGTCAGGCATCATCTCCTTTGGAGGCACTGATCTCCGCGTACCTCTGGAGTTTTCAAAGGATATGAGGCCTCCGGTCGCGAAGAGGTGGGAAACTTGGTCTTTCTCTGTGGTCTCCACAGGGGATTCAGACATCCTTTCATCTTGGGAGATGCAAGACGAGCCTGCATTCAAGTCACTGCAGGGATAACCAGCCTTATTTCGCGTCAGAGCATCGCAGTGTCCATTCGACTTGAGGCCGCAAACTCAGGGTCCCTCTCACATACCTAGAGCTGAGAGAAGCCTCCTCTTGAGGTGCTTGTGGTAAGGTGGTATTCCTCTGGAGTCGAAGCCAGGGACTAACCTCTCATCTCGAGGTGATTTTTGGTCCACGGAGCTCTTTCGTGTTGCTACAGTGACCTCCGGATCCCTCTAGCCTTGATACAGTGTTCTTGGGGATTCTCTGGAGTGCCATCAAGGAAATCAAGGCTCCTTTCATGTGTGATGTGCAACACGGAATTGCTCTGCATGCAGTGCAGGGGAATCGGGCCTTATCTCGTAGTGAGGAGGAAGTCTCATGGTTTTTCTCGAGTTGCCTCGGGAACCTGGGGAACATTCTCGAGTTACGACGGGGATGGCCCTTCCACCCACGTGTTTGTTCAGCCTCGTCAGGACTCCAGCCTAGTTGCGGGGGACAACTCGGGATTCTCCTCGAGGCTTGGCAAGGCAACTGGGACGCCTCTCCAGCTGAGGCGGGAGACCAAGGGTCCCTTTCCACGTGCCACAGGAATCCTGGGACTCCTATCAAGTTTCACGAGGAGTCAGGCATCGTCTCCTTTGGAGGCACTGATCTCCGCTTACCTCTGGAGTTTTCAAAGGATGTGAGGCCTCCGGTCGCGATGAGGTGGGGAACTAGTTCTTTTTCTGTGGTCTCCACAGGGGATTCAGACATCCTTTCGTCTTGGGAGATGCAAGACGAGCCTGCATTCAAGTCACTGCAGGGATATCCGGCCTTATTTCGAGTCAGGGCATCGCGGTGTCCATTCCACTTGAGGCCACAAACTCAGGGTCCCTCTCACATAGCTAGAGCTGAGATAATCCTGCTCTTGAGGTGCTTGTGGTAAGGTGGTATTCCTCTGGAGTCGAAGCCAGGGACTAACCTCTCATCTCGAGTTGATTTTTGGTCCACGGAGCTTTTTCGTGTTGCTACAGTGACCTCAGGATCCCTCTAGCCTTGAAACAGTGTTCTTGGGGTTTCTCTGGAGTGCCATCAAGGAAATCAAGGTTCCTTTCATGTGTGATGTGCAACACGGAATTGCTCTGCACGCAGTGCCGGAGAATCGGGCCTCATCTCGCGGCGAGGGGGAAGTCTCATGGTTTTTCTCGAGTTGCGGCGGGAACCTGGGGTATATTCTCGAGTTACGACGGGGATGGCCCTTCCAGCCACGTGTTTGTACAGCGACGTCAGGACTCCTGCCTAGTTGCGAGGGACAACTCGGAATTCTCCTCGAGGCTTGGCAGGGCAATAGGGACGCCTCTCCAGCTGAGGCGGGAGACTAAGGGTCCCTTTCCACGTGCCACAGGAATCCTGGGACTCCTATCAAGGTTCACGAGGAGTCAGGCATCGTCTCCTTTGGAGGCACTGATCTCCGCGTACCTCTGGAGTTTTCAAAGGATGTGAGGCCTCCAGTCGCGAAGAGGTGGGTAAGTAGGTCTTTCTCTGTGGTCTCTACAGGGTATTCAGACATCCTTTCATCTTGGGAGATGCAAGACGAGCCTGCATTCAAGTCACTGCAGGGATAACCAGTCTTATTTCGCGTCAGAGCATCGCAGTGTCCATTCCACTTGAGGCCGCAAACTCAGGGTCCCTCTCACATACCTAGAGCTGAGAGAAGCCTCCTCTTGAGGTGCTTGTGGTAAGGTGGTATTCCTCTGGAGTCGAAGCCAGGGACTAACCTGTCATCTCGAGGTGATTTTTGGTCCACGGAGCTCTTTCGTGTTGCTACAGTGACCTCCGGATCCCTCTAGCCTTGATACAGTGTTCTTGGGGATTCTCTGGAGTGCCATCAAGGAAATCAAGGCTCCTTTCATGTGTGATGTGCAACACGGAATTGCTCTGCCCGCAGTGCAGGGGAATCGGGCCTTATCTCGCGGCGAGGGGGAAGTCTCATGGTTTTTCTCGAGTTGCGGCGGGAACCTGGGGAACATTCACGAGTTACGACGGGGATGGCCCTTCCACCCACGTATTTGTTCAGCCTCGTCAGGACTCCAGCCTAGTTGCGAGGGACAACTCGGGATTCTCCTCGAGGCTTGGCAAGGCAACTGGGACGCCTCTCCAGCTGAGGCGGGAGACCCAGGGTCCCTTTCCACGTGCCACAGGAATACTGGGACTCCTATCAAGTTTCACGAGGAGTCAGGCATCGTCTCCTTTGGAGGCACTGATCTCCGCGTACCTCTGGAGTTTTCAAAGGATGTGAGGCCTCCGGTCGCGATGAGGTGGGGAACTAGGTCTTTCTCTGTGGTCTCCACAGGGGATTCAGACATCCTTTCGTCTTGGGAGATGCAAGACGAGCCTGCATTCAAGTCACTGCAGGGATATCCGGCCTTATTTCGCGTCAGGGCATCGCAGTGTCCATTCCACTTGAGGCCGCAAATTCAGGGTCCCTCTCACATACATAGAGCTGAAAGAAGCCTCCTCTTGAGGTGCTTGTGGTAAGGTGGTATTCCTCTGGAGTCGAAGCCAGGGAATAACCTCTCATCTCGAGTTGATTTTTGGTCCACGGAGCTCTTTCGTGTTGCTACAGTGACCTCAGGATCCCTCTAGCCTTGAAACAGTGTTCTTGGGGTTTCTCTGGAGTGCCATCAAGGAAATCAACGCTCCTTTCATGTGTGATGTGCAACACGGAATTGCTCTGCATGCAGTGCAGGGTATCGGTCCTCATTTTGCGGCGAGGGGGAAGTCTCATGGTTTTTCTCGAGTTGCGATGGGAACCTGGGGTATATTCTCGAGTTACGACGGGGATGGCCCTTCCACCCACGTGTTTGTTCAGCGACGTCAGACTCCGGCCTAGTTGCGAGGGAAAACTCGGGATTCTCCTCGAGGCTTGGCAGGGCAATTGGGACGCCTCTCCAGCTGAGGCGGGAGACCAAGTGGCCCTTTCCACGTGCCACAGGAATCCTGGGACTCCTATCAAGTTTCACGAGGAGTCAGGCATCGTCTCCTTTGGAGGCACTGATCTCCGCGTACCTCTGGAGTTTTCAAAGGATGTGAGGCCTCCGGTCGCGATGAGGTGGGGAACTAGGTCTTTCTCTGTGGTCTCCACAGGGTATTCAGACATCCTTTCGTCTTGGGAGATGCAAGACGAGCCTGCATTCAAGTCACTGCAGGGATATCCGGCCTTATTTCGCGTCAGGGCATCGCAGTGTACATTCCACTTGAGGCCGCAAATTCAGGGTCCCTCTCACATACATAGAGCTGAGAGAAGCCTCCTCTTGAGGTGCTTGAGGTAAGGTGGTATTCCTCTGGAGTCGAAGCCAGGGACTAACCTCTCATCTCGAGTTGATTTTTGGTCCACGGAGCTCTTTCGTGTTGCTACAGTGACCTCAGGATCCCTCTAGCCTTGAACCAGTGTTCTTGGGCTTTCTCTGGAGTGCCATCAAGGTAATCAAGGCTCCTTTCATGTGTGATGTGCAACACGGAATTATTCTGCACGCAGTGCAGGGGAATCGGGCCTCATCTCACGGCGAGGGGGAAGTCTCAGGTTTTTCTCGAGTTGCGGCGGGAACCTGGGGTATGTTTTCGAGTTACAACGGGAATGGCCCTTCCACCCACGTGTTTGTTCAGCGACGTCAGGACTCCTGCCTAGTTGCGAGGGACAACTCGGGATTCTCCTCGAGGCTTGGCAGGGCAATTGGGACGCCTCTCCAGCTGAGGCGGGAGAACAAGGGTCCCTTTCCACGTGCCACAGGAATCCTGGGACTCCTATCAAGTTTCACGAGGAGTCAGGCATCGTCTCCTTTGGAGGCACTGATCTCCGCGTACCTCTGGAGTTTTCAAAGGATGTGAGGCCTCCGGTCGCGATGAGGTGGAGAACTAGGTCTTTCTCTGTGGTCTCCACAGGGGATTCAGACATCCTTTCATCTTGGCAGATGCAAGACGAGCCTGCATTCAAGTAACTGCAGGGATAACCAGCCTTATTTCACGGCAGAGCATCGCAGTGTCCATTCCACTTGAGGCCGCAAACTCAGGGTCCCTCTCACATACCTAGAACTGAGAGAAGCCTCCTCTTGAGGTGCTTGTGGTAAGGTGGTATTCCTCTGGAGTCGAAGCCAGGGACTAACCTCTCATCTCGAGGTGATTTTTGGTCCACGAAGCTCTTTCGTGTTGCTACAGTGACCTCCGGATCCCTCTAGCCTTGATACAGTGTTCTTGGGGATTCTCTGGAGTGCCATCAAGGAAATCAAGGCTCCTTTCATGTGTGATGTGCAACACGGAATTGCTCTGCCCGCAGTGCAGGGGAATCGGGCCTTATCTCGCGGCGAGGGGGAAGTCTCATGGTTTTTCTCGAGTTGCGGCGGGAACCTGGGGAACATTCTCGAGTTACGACGGGGATGGCCCTTCCACCCACGTGTTTGTTCAGCCTTGTCAGGACTCCAGCCTAGTTGCGAGGGACAACTTGGGATTCTCCTCGAGGCTTGGCAGGGCAATTGGGACGCCTCTCCAGCTGAGGCGGGAGAACAAGGGTCCCTTTCCACGTGCCACAGGAATCCTGGGACTCCTATCAAGTTTCACGAGGAGTCAGGCATCGTCTCCTTTGGAGGCACTGATCTCCGCGTACCTCTGGAGTTTTCAAAGGATGTGAGGCCTCCGGTCGCGATGAGGTGGAGAACTAGGTCTTTCTCTGTGGTCTCCACAGGGGATTCAGACATCCTTTCATCTTGGCAGATGCAAGACGAGCCTGCATTCAAGTTACTGCAGGGATATCCAGCCTTATTTCGAGTCAGGGCATCGTGGTGTCCATTCAACTTGAGGTCGCAAAATCAGGGTCCCTCTCATATACCTAGAGCTGAGAGAATCCTCCTCTTGAGGTGCTTGTAGTAAGGTGGTATTCCTCTGGAGTCGAAGCCAGGGACTAACCTCTCATCTCGAGTTGATTTTTGGACCACGGAGCTCTTTCGTGTTGCTACAGTGACCTCAGGATCCCTCTAGCCTTGATACAGTGTTCTTGGGGATTCTCTGGAGTGCCATCAAGGAAATCAAGGCTCCTTTCATGTGTGATGTGCAACACGGAATTGCTCTGCATGCAGTGCAGGGGAATCGTGCCTCATCTCGCGGCGAGGAGGAAGTCTCATGGTTTTTCTCGAGTTGCGGCGGGAACCTGGGGAACATTCTCGAGTTACGACGGGGATGGCCCTTCCACCCACGTGTTTGTTCAGCCTCGTCAGGACTCCAGCCTAGTTTCGGGGGACAACTCGGGATTCTCCTCGAGGCTTGGCAAGGCAACTGGGATGCCTCTCCAGCTGAGGCGGGAGACCAAGGGTCCCTTTCCACGTGCCACAGGAATCCTGGGACTCCTATCAAGTTTCACGAGGAGTCAGGCATCGTCTCCTTTGGAGGCACTGATCTCCGCTTACCTCTGGAGTTTTCAAAGGATGTGAGGCCTCCGGTCGCGATGAGGTGGGGAACTAGTTCTTTTTCTGTGGTCTCCACAGGGGATTCAGACATCCTTTCGTCTTGGGAGATGCAAGACGAGCCTGCATTCAAGTCACTGCAGGGATATCCGGCCTTATTTCGAGTCAGGACATCGCGGTGTCCATTCCACTTGAGGCCACAAACTCAGGGTCCCTCTCACATAGCTAGAGCTGAGATAATCCTGCTCTTGAGGTGCTTGTGGTAAGGTGGTATTCCTCTGGAGTCGAAGCCAGGGACTAACCTCTCATCTCGAGTTGATTTTTGGTCCACGGAGCTCTTTCGTGTTGCTACAGTGACCTCAGGATCCCTCTAGCCTTGAAACAGTGTTCTTGGGGTTTCTCTGGAGTGCCATCAAGGAAATCAAGGTTCCTTTCATGTGTGATGTGCAACACGGAATTGCTCTGCACGCAGTGCCGGAGAATCGGGCCTCATCTCGCGGCGAGGGGGAAGTCTCATGGTTTTTCTCGAGTTGCGGCGGGAACCTGGGGTATATTCTCGAGTTACGACGGGGATGGCCCTTCCAGCCACGTGTTTGTACAGCGACGTCAGGACTCCTGCCTAGTTGCGAGGGACAACTCGGAATTCTCCTCGAGGCTTGGCAGGGCAATAGGGACGCCTCTCCAGCTGAGGCGGGAGACTAAGGGTCCCTTTCCACGTGCCACAGGAATCCTGGGACTCCTATCAAGGTTCACGAGGAGTCAGGCATCGTCTCCTTTGGAGGCACTGATCTCCGCGTACCTCTGGAGTTTTCAAAGGATGTGAGGCCTCCGGTCGCGATGAGGTGGGGAACTAGGTCTTTCTCTGTGGTCTCCACAGGGGATTCAGACATCCTTTCGTCTTGGGAGATGCAAGACGAGCCTGCATTCAAGTCACTGCAGGGATATCCGGCCTTATTTCGCGTCAGGGCATCGCAGTGTCCATTCCACTTGAGGCCGCAAATTCAGGGTCCCTCTCACATACATAGAGCTGAAAGAAGCCTCCTCTTGAGGTGCTTGTGGTAAGGTGGTATTCCTCTGGAGTCGAAGCCAGGGAATAACCTCTCATCTCGAGTTGATTTTTGGTCCACGGAGCTCTTTCGTGTTGCTACAGTGACCTCAGGATCCCTCTAGCCTTGAAACAGTGTTCTTGGGGTTTCTCTGGAGTGCCATCAAGGAAATCAACGCTCCTTTCATGTGTGATGTGCAACACGGAATTGCTCTGCATGCAGTGCAGGGTATCGGTCCTCATTTTGCGGCGAGGGGGAAGTCTCATGGTTTTTCTCGAGTTGCGATGGGAACCTGGGGTATATTCTCGAGTTACGACGGGGATGGCCCTTCCACCCACGTGTTTGTTCAGCGACGTCATACTCCGGCCTAGTTGCGAGGGAAAACTCGGGATTCTCCTCGAGGCTTGGCAGGGCAATTGGGACGCCTCTCCAGCTGAGGCGGGAGACCAAGTGGCCCTTTCCACGTGCCACAGGAATCCTGGGACTCCTATCAAGTTTCACGAGGAGTCAGGCATCGTCTCCTTTGGAGGCACTGATCTCCGCGTACCTCTGGAGTTTTCAAAGGATGTGAGGCCTCCGGTCGCGATGAGGTGGGGAACTAGGTCTTTCTCTGTGGTCTCCACAGGGTATTCAGACATCCTTTCGTCTTGGGAGATGCAAGACGAGCCTGCATTCAAGTCACTGCAGGGATATCCGGCCTTATTTCGCGTCAGGGCATCGCAGTGTACATTCCACTTGAGGCCGCAAATTCAGGGTCCCTCTCACATACATAGAGCTGAGAGAAGCCTCCTCTTGAGGTGCTTGAGGTAAGGTGGTATTCCTCTGGAGTCGAAGCCAGGGACTAACCTCTCATCTCGAGTTGATTTTTGGTCCACGGAGCTCTTTCGTGTTGCTACAGTGACCTCAGGATCCCTCTAGCCTTGAACCAGTGTTCTTGGGCTTTCTCTGGAGTGCCATCAAGGTAATCAAGGCTTCTTTCATGTGTGATGTGCAACACGGAATTATTCTGCACGCAGTGCAGGGGAATCGGGCCTCATCTCACGGCGAGGGGGAAGTCTCAGGTTTTTCTCGAGTTGCGGCGGGAACCTGGGGTATGTTTTCGAGTTACAACGGGAATGGCCCTTCCACCCACGTGTTTGTTCAGCGACGTCAGGACTCCTGCCTAGTTGCGAGGGACAACTCGGGATTCTCCTCGAGACTTGGCAGGGCAATTGGGACGCCTCTCCAGCTGAGGCGGGAGAACAAGGGTCCCTTTCCACGTGCCACAGGAATCCTGGGACTCCTATCAAGTTTCACGAGGAGTCAGGCATCGTCTCCTTTGGAGGCACTGATCTCCGCGTACCTCTGGAGTTTTCAAAGGATGTGAGGCCTCCGGTCGCGATGAGGTGGAGAACTAGGTCTTTCTCTGTGGTCTCCACAGGGGATTCAGACATCCTTTCATCTTGGCAGATGCAAGACGAGCCTGCATTCAAGTAACTGCAGGGATAACCAGCCTTATTTCACGGCAGAGCATCGCAGTGTCCATTCCACTTGAGGCCGCAAACTCAGGGTCCCTCTCACATACCTAGAACTGAGAGAAGCCTCCTCTTGAGGTGCTTGTGGTAAGGTGGTATTCCTCTGGAGTCGAAGCCAGGGACTAACCTCTCATCTCGAGGTGATTTTTGGTCCACGAAGCTCTTTCGTGTTGCTACAGTGACCTCCGGATCCCTCTAGCCTTGATACAGTGTTCTTGGGGATTCTCTGGAGTGCCATCAAGGAAATCAAGGCTCCTTTCATGTGTGATGTGCAACACGGAATTGCTCTGCCCGCAGTGCAGGGGAATCGGGCCTCATCTCGCGGCGAGGGGGAAGTCTCATGGTTTTTCTCGAGTTGCGGCGGAAACCTGGGGTATATTCTCGAGTTACGACGGGGATGGCCCTTCCACCCACGTGTTTGTTCAGCGACGTCAGACTCCTGCCTAGTTGCGAGGGACAACTCGGGATTCTCCTCGAGGCTTGGCAGGGCAATTGGGACGCCTCTCCAGCTGAGGCGGGAGACCAAGGGTCCCTTTCCACGTGCCACAGGAATCCTGGGACTCCTATCAAGTTTCACGAGGAGTCAGGCATCGTCTCCTTTGGAGGCACTGATCTCCGCGTACCTCTGGAGTTTTCAAAGGATGTGAGGCCTCCGGTCGCGATGAGGTGGGGAACTAGGTCTTTCTCTGTGGTCTCCACAGGGGATTCAGACATCCTTTCATCTTGGCAGATGCAAGACGAGCCTGCATTCAAGTTACTGCAGGGATATCCAGCCTTATTTCGAGTCAGGGCATCGCGGTGTCCATTCCACTTGAGGCCGAAAAATCAGGGTCCCTCTCACATGCCTAGAGCTGAGAGAAGCCTCCTCTTGAGGTGCTTGTGGTAAGGTGGTATTCCTCTGGAGTCGAAGCCAGGGACTAACCTCTCATCTCGAGTTGATTTTTGGTCCACGGAGCTCTTTCGTGTTGCTACAGTGACCTCAGGATCCCTCTAGCCTTGAAACAGTGTTCTTGGGGTTTCTCTGGAGTGCCATCAAGGAAATCAAGGCTCCTTTCATGTGTGATGTGCAACACGGAATTGCTCTGCATGCAGTGCAGGGTATCGGGCCTCATCTCGCGGCGAGGGGGAAGTCTCATGGTTTTTCTCGAGTTGCGATGGGAACCTGGGGTATATTCTCGAGTTACGACGGGGATGGCCCTTCCACACACGTGTTTGTTCAGCGACGTCAGACTCCTGCCTAGTTGCGAGGGACAACTCGGGATTCTCCTCGAGGCTTGGCAGGGCAATTGGGACGCCTCTCCAGCTGAGGCGGGAGACCAAGGGTCCCTTTCCACTTGCCACAGGAATCCTGGGACTCCTATCAAGTTTCACGAGGAGTCAGGCATCGTCTCCTTTGGATGCACTGATCTCCACGTACCTCTGAAATTTTCAAAGGATGTGAGGCCTCCGGTCGCGATGAGGTGGGGAAGTAGGTTTTCTTTGTGGTCTCCACAGGGGATTCAGACATCCTTTCGTCTTGGGAGATGTAAGACGAGCCTGCATTCATGTCACTGCAGGGATATTCGGCCTTATTTCGAGTCAGGGCATCACGGTGTCCATTTCACTTGAGGCCGCAAACTCAGGGTCCCTCTCACATATCTAGAGCTGAGAGAAGCCTCCTCTTGAGGTGCTTGTGGTAAGGTGGTATTCCTCTGGAGTCGAAGCCAGGGACTAACCTCTCATCTCGAGTTGATTTTTGGTCCACGTCGTTCTTTTGTGTGGCTACAGTGACCTCCGGATCCCTCTAGCCTTGAAACAGTGTTCTTGGGGTTTTTCTGGAGTGCCATCAAGGAAATCAAGGCTCCTTTCATGTGTGATGTGCAATACGGAATTGCACTGCACGCAGTGCAGGGGAATCGGGCCTCATCTCGCGGCGAGGGGGAAGTTTCATGCTTTTTCTCGAGTTGCGGCGGGAACCTGGGTTATATTCTCGAGTTACGACGGGGATGGCCCTTCGACACACGTGTTTGTTCAGCCGCGTCAGTACTCCTGCCTAGTTGCGAGGGACAACTCGGGATTCTCCTCGAGGCTTGGCAGGGCAATTGGGATGCCTCTCCAGCTGAGGCGGGAGACCAAGGGTCCCTTTCCCCGTGCCACAGGAATCCTGGGACTCCTATCAAGTTTCATGAGGAGTCAGGCATCGTCTCCTTTGGAGGCACTCATCTACGCGTACCTCTGGAATTTTCAAAGAATGTGAGGCCTCCGGTCGCGATGAGGTGGGGAACTAGGTCTTTCTCTGTGGTCTCCACAGGGGATTCAGACATCCTTTCGTCTTGGGAGATGCAAGACGAGCCTGCATTCAAGTCACTGCAGGGATATCCGGCCTTATTTCGAGTCAGGGCATCGCGGTGTCCATTCCACTTGAGGCCGCAAATCAGGGTCCCTCTCACATACCTAGAGCTGAAAGAAGCCTCCTCTTGAGGTGCTTCTGGTAAGGTGATATTCTTCTGGAGTCGAAGTCAGGGACTAACCTCTCATCTCGAGTTGATTTTTGGTCCACGGAGCTCTTTCGTGTTGCTACAGTGACCTCAGGATCCCTCTAGCCTTGAAACAGTGTTCTTGGGGTTTTTCTGGAGTGCCATCAAGGAAATCAAGGCTCCTTTCATGTGTGATGTGCAACACGGAATTGCTCTGCACGCAGTGCAGGGGAATCGGGCCTCATCTCGCGGCGAGGGGGAAGTCTCAGGTTTTTCTCGAGTTGCGGTGGGAACCTGGGGTATATTCTCGAGTTACGACGGGGATGGCCCTTCCACACACGTGTTTGTTCAGCGACGTCAGGACTCCTGCCTAGTTGCGAGGGACAACTCGGGATTCTCCTTGAGGCTTGGCAAGGCAATTGGGACGCCTCTCCAGCTGAGGCGGGAGACCAAGCGTCCCTTTCCACGTGCCACAGGAATCCTGGGACTCCTATCAAGTTTCACGAGGAGTCAGGCATTGTCTTCTTTGGAGGCACTGATCTCCGCGTACCTCTGGAGTTTTCAAAGGATGTGAGGCCTCCGGTCGCGATGAGGTGGGGAACTAGGTCTTTCTCTGTGGTCTCCACAGGGGATTCAGACATCCTTTCGTCTTGGGAGATGCAAGACGAGCCTGCATTCAAGTCACTGCAGGGATATCCGGCCTTATTTCGAGTCAGGGCATCGTGGTGTCCATTCCAATTGAGGCCGCAAACTCAGGGTCCCTCTCACATAGCTAGAGCTGAGAGAAGCCTCCTCTTGAGGTGCTTGTGGTAAGGTGGTATTCCTCTGGATTCGAAGCCAGGGACTAACCTCTCATCTCGAGTTGATTTTTGGTCCACGGAGCTCTTTCGTGTTGCTACAGTGACCTCAGGATCCCTCTAGCCTTGAATCAGTGTTCTTGGGGTTTCTCTGGAGTGCCATCAAGGAAATCAAGGCTCCTTTCATGTGTGATGTGCAACACGGAATTGCTCTGCCCGCAGTGCAGGGGAATCGGGCCTCATCTCGCGGCGAGGGGGTAGTCTCATGGTTTTTCTCGAGTTGCGGCGGGAACCTGGGGTATATTCTCGAGTTACGACGGGGATGGCCCTTCCACCCACGTGTTTGTTCAGCGACGTCAGGACTCCTGCCTAGTTGCGAGGGACAACTCGGGATTCTCCTCGAGGCTTGGCAGAGCAATTGGGACGCCTCTCGAGCTGAGGCGGGAGACCAAGGGTCCCTTTCCATGTGCCACAGGAATCTTGGGACTCCTAAGAAGTTTCACGAGGAGTCAGGCATCGTCTCCTTTGGAGGCACTGATCTCCGCGTACCTCTGGAGTTTTCAAAGGATGTGAGGCCTCCGGTCGCGATGAGGTGGGGAACTAGGTCTTTCTCTGTTGTCTCCACAGGGTATTCAGACATCCTTTCGTCTTGGGAGATGCAAGACGAGCCTGCATTCAAGTCACTGCAGGGATATCCGGCCTTATTTCGAGTCAGGGCATCACGGTGTCCATTTCACTTGAGGCCGCAAACTCAGGGTCCCTCTCACATACCTAGAGCTGAGAGAAGCCTCCTCTTGAGGTGCTTGTGGTAAGGTGGTATTCCTCTGGATTCGAAGCCAGGGACTAACCTCTCATCTCGAGTTGATTTTTGGTTCACGGAGATCTTTCGTGTTGCTACAGTGACCTCAGGATCCCTCTAGCCTTGAAACAGTGTTCTTGGGGTTTCTCTGGAGTGCCATCAAGGAAATCAAGGCTCCTTTCATGTGTGATGTGCAACACGGAATTGCTCTGCACGCAGTGCAGGGGAATCGGGCCTCATCTCGCGGCGAGAGGGAAGTCTCATGGTTTTTCTCGAGTTGCGGCGGGAACCTGGGGTATATTCTCGAGTTACGACGGGGATGGCCCTTCAACCCACTTGTTTGTTCAGCGACGTCAGGACTCCTGCCTAGTTGCGAGGGACAACTCGAGATTCTCCTCGAGGCTTGGCAGGGCAATTGGGACGCCTCTCCAGCTGAGGCGGGAGACCAAGGGTTCCTTTCCACGTGCCACAGGAATCCTGGGACTCCTATCAACTTTCACGAGGAGTCAGGAATCGTCTCCTTTGGAGGCACTGATCTCCGCATACCTCTGGAGTTTTCAAAGGATGTGAGGCCTTCGGTCACGATGAGGTGGGGAACTAGGTCTTTCTCTGTGGTCTCCACCGGGGATTCAGACATCCTTTCGTCTTCGGAAATGCAAGACGATCCTGCATTCAAGTCACTGCAGGGATATTCGGCCTTATTTCGAGTCAGGGCATCGCGGTGTCCATTCCACTTGAGGCCGCAAACTCAGGGTCCCTCTCACATACCTAGAGCTGAGAGAAGCCTCCTCTTGAGGTGCTTGTGGTAAGGTGGTATTCCTCTGGAGTCGAAGCCAGGGACTAACCTCTCCTCTCGAGTTGATTTTTGGTCCACGGAGCTCTTTCATGTTGCTACAGTGATCTCAGGATCCCTCTAGCCTTGAAACAGTGTTCTTGGGGTTTCTCTGCAGTGCCATCAAGGAAATCAAGGCTCCTTTCATGTGTGATGTGCAACACGGAATTGCTCTGCACGCAGTGCAGGGGAATCGGGCCTCATCTCGCGGCGAGGGGGAAGTCTCATGGTTTTTCTCGAGTTGCGGCGGGAACCTGGGTTATATTCTCGAGTTACGACGGGGATGGCCCTTCCACACACGTGTTTGTTCAGCGATGTCAGGACTCCTGCCTAGTTGCGAAGGAAAACTCGGGATTCTCCTCGAGGCTTGGCAGGGCAATTGGGACGCCTCTCCAGCTGAGGCGGGAGACCAAGGGTCCCTTTCCACGTGCCACAGGAATCCTGGGACTCCTATCAAGTTTCACGAGGAGTCAGGCATCGTCTCCTTTGGAGGCACTGATCTCCGCGTACCTCTGGAGTTTTCAAAGGATGTGAGGCCTCCGGTCGCGATGAGGTGGGGAACTAGATCTTTCTCTGTGGTCTCCACAGGGGATTCAGACATCCTTTCGTCTTGGGAGATGCAAGACGAGCCTGCATTCAAGTCACTATAGGGATAACCAGCCTTATTTCGAGTCAGGGTATCGCGGTGTCCATTCCACTTGAGGCCGCAAACTCAGGGTCCCTCTCACATACCTAGAGCTGAGAGAAGCCTCCTCTTGAGGTGCTTGTGGTAAGGTGGTATTCCTCTGGAGTCGAAGCCAGGGACTAACCTCTCATCTCGAGTTGATTTTTGGTCCCCGGAGCTCTTTCGTGTTGCTACCGTGACCTCAGGATCCCTCTAGCCTTGAAACAGTGTTCTTGGGGTTTCTCTGGAGTGCCATCAAGGAAATCAAGGCTCCTTTCATGTGTGATGTGCAACACGGAATTGCTCTGCACGCAGTGCAGGGGAATCGGACCTCATCTCGCGGCGAGGGGGAAGTCTCATGGTTTTTCTCGAGTTGCGGCGGGAACCTGGGGTATATTCTCGAGTTACGACGGGGATGGCCCTTCCACACACGTGTTTGTTCAGCGACGTCAGGACTCCTGCCTAGTTGCGAGGGACAACTCAGAATTTTCCTCGAGGCTTGGCAGGGCAATTGGGACGCTTCTCCAACTGAGGCGGGAGACCAAGGGTCCCTTTCCACGTGCCACAGGAATCCTGGGACTCCAGCAAGTTTCACGAGGTGTCAGGCATCGTCTCCTTTGGAGGCACTGATCTCCGCGTACCTCTGGAGTTTTCAAAGAATGTGAGGCCTCCGGTCGCGATGAGGTGGGGAACTAGGTCTTTCTCTGTGGTCTCCACAGGGGATTCAGACATCCTTTCATCTTGGGAGATGCAAGACGAGCCTGCATTCAAGTCACTGCAGGGATATCCGGCCTTATTTCGCGTCAGGGCATCGCAGTGTCCCTTCCACTTGAGGCCGCAAAATCAGGGTTCCTCTCACATACCTAGAGCTGAGAGAAACTTCCTCTTGAGGTGCTTGTGGTAAGGTGGTATTCCTCTGGAGTCGAAGCCAGGGATTAACCTCTCATCTCGAGTTGATTTTTGGTCCACGGAGCTCTTTTGTGTTGCTACAGTGACCTCAGGATCTCTCTAGCCTTGAAACAGTGTTCTTGGGGTTTCTCTGGAGTGCCATCAAGGAAATCAAGGCTCCTTTCATGTGTGATGTGCAACACGGAATTGCTCTGCACGCAATGCAGGGGAATCGCGCCTCATCTCCCGGCGAGGGGAAAGTATCATGGTTTCTCTCGAGTTGCGGCGGGAACCTGGGGTATATTCTCGAATTACGACGGGGATGGCCCTTCCACCCACGTGTTTGTTCAGCAACGTCAGGACTCCTGCCTAGTTACGAGGGACAACTCGGGATTCTCCTCGAGGCTTGGCAGGGCATTTGGGACGCCTCTCGAGCTGAGGCGGGAGACCAAGTGTCCCTTTCCATGTGCCACAGGAATCTTTGGACTCCTAAGAAGTTTCACAAGGAGTCAGGCATCGTCTCCTTTGGAGGCACTGATCTCCGCGTACCTCTGGAGTTTTCAAAGGATGTGAGGCCTCCGGTCGCGATGAGGTGGGGAATTAGGTCTTTCTCTGTGGTCTCCACAGGGTATTCAGACATCCTTTCGTTTTGGGAGATGCAAGACGAGCCTGCATTCAAGTCACTGCAGGGATATCCGGCCTTATTTCGAGTCAGGGCATCGTGGTGCCCATTCCACTTGAGGCCGCAAACTCAGGGTCCCTCTCACATAGCTAGAGCTGAGAGAAGCCTCCTCTTGAGGTGCTTGTGGTAAGGTGGTATTCCTCTGGATTCGAAGCCAGGGACTACCCTCTCATCTCGAGTTGATTTTTGGTCCACGGAGCTCTTTCGTGTTGCTACAGTGACCTCAGGATCCCTCTAGCCTTGAAACAGTGTTCTTGGGGTTTCTCTGGAGTGCCACCAAGAAAATCAAGGCTCCTTTCCTGTGTGATGTGCAACACGGAATTGCTCTGCACGCAGTGCAGGGGAATCGGGCCTCATCTCGTGGCGAGGGGGAAGTCTCATGGTTTTTCTCGAGTTGCGGCGGAAACCTGGGGTATATTCTCGAGTTACGACGGGGATGGCCCTTCCACACACGTGTTTGTTCAGCGACGTCAGGACTCCTGCCTAGTTGCGAGGGACAACTCGGGATTCTCCTCGAGGCTTGGCAGGGCAATTGGGACGCCTCTCCAGCTGAGGCGGGAGACCAAGGGTCCCTTTCCACGTGCCACAGGAATCCTGGGACTCCTATCAAGTTTCACGAGGAGTCAGGCATCGTCTCCTTTGGAGGCACTGATCTCCGCGCACCTCTGGAGTTTTCAAAGGATGTGAGGCCTCCGGTCGCGATGATGTTGGGAACTAGGTCTTTCTCTGTGGTCTCCACAGGGCATTCAGACATCCTTTCGTCTTGGGAGATGCAAGACGAGCCTGCATTCAAGTCACTGCAGGGATAACCGGCCTTATTTCGAGTCAGGGCATCGCGGTGTCCATTCCTCTTGAGGCCGCAAACTCAGGGTCCCTCTCACATACCTAGAGCTGAGAGAAGCCTCCTCTTGAGGTGCTTGTGGTAAGGTGGTGTTCCTCTGGAGTCGAAGCCAGGGACTAACCTCTCATCTTGAGTTGATTTTTGGTCCACGGAACTCTTTCGTGTTGCTACAGTGACTTCAGGATCCCTCTAGCCTTGAAACAGTGTTCTTGGGGATTCTCTGGAGTGCCACCAAGAAAATCAAGGCTCCTTTCATGTGTGATGTGCAACACGGAATTGCTCTGCACGCAGTGCAGGGGAATCGGGCCTCATCTCGCGGCGAGGGGGAAGTCTCATGGTTTTTCTCGAGTTGCGGCGGGAACCTGGAGTATATTCTCGAGTTACAACGGGGATGGCCCTTCCACACACGTGTTTGTTCAGCGACGTCAGGACTCCTGCCTAGGTGCGAGGAACAACTCGGGATTCTCCTCGAGGCTTGGCAGGGCAATTGGGACGCTTCTCCAACTGAGGCGGGAGACCAAGGTTCCCTTTCCCCGTGCCACAGGAATCCTGGGACTCCTATCAAGTTTCACGAGGAGTCAGGCATCGTCTCCTTTGGAGGCACAGATCTCCGCATACCTCTGGAGTTTTCAAAGGATGTGAGGCCTCCGGTCGCGATGAGGTGGGGAACTAGGTCTTTCTCTGTGGTCTCCACAGGGGATTCAGACATCCTTTCGTCTTGGGAGATGCAAGACGAGCCTGCATTCAAGTCACTGCAGGATATCCGGCCTTATTTCGAGTCAGGGCATCGCGGTGTCCATTCCACTTGAGGCCGCAAACTCAGGGTCCCTCTCACATACCTAGAGCTGAGAGAAGCCTCCTCTTGAGGTGCTTGTGGTAAGGTGGTATTCCTCTGGAGTCGAAGCCAGGGACTAACCTCTCATCTCGAGTTGATTTTTGGTCCACGGAGGTCTTTTGTGTTGCTACAGTGACCTCAGGATCCCTCTAGCCTTGAAACAGTGTTCTTGGGGTTTCTCTGGAGTGCCATCAAGGAAATCAAGGCTCCTTTCATGTGTGATGTGCAACACGGAATTGCTCTGCACGCAGTGCAGGGGAATCGCGCCTCATCTCGCGGCGAGGGGGAAGTATCATGGTTTCTCTCGAGTTGCGGCGGGAACCTGGGGTATATTCTCGAGTTACGACGGGGATGGCCCTTCCACCCACGTGTTCGTTCAGCAACGTCAGGACTCCTGCCTAGTTGCGAGGGACAACTCAGGATTCTCCTCGAGGCTTGGCAGGGCAATTGGGACGCTTCTCCAACTGAGGCGGGAGACCAAGGGTCCCTTTCCCCGTGCCACAGGAATCCTGGGACTCCTATCAAGTTTCACGAGGAGTCAGGCATCGTCTCCTTTGGAGGCACTGATCTCCGCGTACCTCTGGAATTTTCAAAGGATGTGAGGCCTCCGGTCGCGATGAGGTGGGGAACTAGGTCTTTCTCTGTGGTCTCCACAGGGGATTCAGACATCCTTTCATCTTGGGAGATGAAAGACGAGCCTGCATTCAAGTCACTGCAGGGATATACGGCCTTATTTCGCGTCAGGGCATCGCAGTGTCCATTCCACTTGAAGCCGCAAACTCAGGGTCCCTCTCACATAGCTAGAGCTGAGAGAAGCCTCGTCTTGAGGTGCTTGTGGTAAGGTGGTATTCATCTGGAGTCGAAGCCAGGGACTACCCTCTCATCTCGAGTTGATTTTTGGTCCACGGAGCTCTTTCTTGTTGCTACAGTGACCTCAGGATCCCTCTAGCCTTGAAACAGTGTTCTTGGGGTTTCTCTGGAGTGCCATCAAGGAAATCAAGGCTCCTTTCATGTGTGATGTGCAACACAGAATTGCCCTGCACGAAGTGCAGGGGAATCGGGCCTCATCTCGTGGCGAGGGGGAAGTCTCATGGTTTTTCTCGATTTGCGGCGGGAACCTGGGGTATATTCTCGAGTTACGACGGGGATGGCCCTTCCACACACGTGTTTGTTCAGCGACGTCAGGACTCCTGCCTAGTAGCGAGGGAAAACTCGGGATTCTCCTCGAGGCTTGGCAGGGCAATTGGGATGCCTCTCCAGCTGAGGCGGGAGACCAAGGGTCCCTTTCCACGTGCCACAGGAATCCTGGGACTCCTATCAAGTTTCACGAGGAGTCAGGCATCGTCTCCTTTGGAGGCACTGATATCCGCGTACCTCTGGAGTTTTCAAAGGATGTGAGGCCTCCGGTCGCGATGATGTGGGGAACTAGGTCTTTCTCTGTGGTCTCCACAGGGGATTCAGACATCCTTTCGTCTTGGGAGATGCAAGACGAGCCTGCATTCAAGTCACTGCAGGGATAACCGGCCTTATTTCGAGTCAGGGCATCGTGGTGTCCATTCCTCTTGAGGCCGCAAACTCAGGGTCCCTCTCACATACCTAGAGCTGAGAGAAGCCTCCTCTTGAGGTGCTTGTGGTAAGGTGGTATTCCTCTGGAGTCAAAGCCAGGGACTAACCTCTCATCTCGAGTTGATTTTTGGTCCACGGAGCTTTTTCGTGTTGCTACAGTGACCTCAGGATCCCTCTAGCCTTGAAACAGTGTTCTTGGGGTTTCTCTGGAGTGCCATCAAGGAAATCAAGTCTCCTTTCATGTGTGATGTGCAACACGGAATTGCTCTGCATGCAGTGCAGGGTATCTGGGCTCATTTTGCGGCGAGGGGGAAGTCTCATGGTTTTTCTCGAGTTGCGATAGGAACCTGGGGTATATTCTCGAGTTACGACGGGGATTGCCCTTCCACCTACGTGTTTGTTCAGCGACGTCAGGACTCCTGCCTAGTTGAGAGGGACAACTCGGTATTCTCCTCGAGGCTTAGCAGGGCAATTGGAACGCCTCTCCAGCTGAGGCGGGAGACCAAGGGTCCCTTTCCACGTGCCACAGGAATCCTGGGACTCCTATCAAGTTTCACGAGGAGTCAGGCATCGTCTCCTTTGGAAGCACTGATCTCCGCGTACCTCTGGAGTTTTCAAAGGAAGTGAGGCCTCCGGTCGCGATGAGGTGGGGAACTAGTTCTTTTTCTGTGGTCTCCACAGGGGATTCAGACATCCTTTCGTCTTGGGAGATGCAAGACGAGCCTGCATTCAAGTCACTGCAGGATATCCGGCCTTATTTCGAGTCAGGGCATCGCGGTGTCCATTCCACTTGAGGCCACAAACTCAGGGTCCCTCTCACATAGCTAGAGCTGAGATAATCCTGCTCTTGAGGTGCTTGTGGTAAGGTGGTATTCCTCTGGAGTCGAAGCCAGGGACTAACCTCTCATCTCGAGTTGATTTTTGGTCCACGGAGCTCTTTCGTGTTGCTACAGTGACCTCAGGTTCCCTCTAGCCTTGAAACAGTGTTCTTGGGGTTTCTCTGGAGTGCCATCAAGGAAATCAAGGTTCCTTTCATGTGTGATGTGCAACACGGAATTGCTCTGCACGCAGTGCCGGAGAATCGGGCCTCATCTCGCGGTGAGGGGGAAGTCTCATGGTTTTTCTCGAGTTGCGGCGGGAACCTGGGGTATATTCTCGAGTTACGACGGGGATGGCCCTTCCAGCCACGTGTTTGTTCAGCGACGTCAGGACTCCTGCCTAGTTGCGAGGGACAACTCGGGATTCTCCTCGAGGCTTGGCAGGGCAATTGGGAAGCCTCTCCAGCTGAGGCGGGAGACCAAGGGTCCCTTTCCACGTGCCACAGGAATCCTGGGACTCCTATCAAGGTTCACGAGGAGTCAGGCATCGTCTCCTTTGGAGGCACTGATCTCCGCGTACCTCTGGAGTTTTCAAAGGATGTGAGGCCTCCGGTCGCGAAGAGGTGGGGAACTTGGTCCTTCTCTGTGGTCTCCACAGGGGATTCAGACATCCTTTCATCTTGGGAGATGCAAGACGAGCCTGCATTCAAGTCACTGCAGGGATAACCAGCCTTATTTCGCGTCAGAGCATCGCAGTGTCCATTCAACTTGAGGCCGCAAACTCAGGGTCCCTCTCACATACCTAGAGCTGAGAGAAGCCTCCTCTTGAGGTGCTTGTGGTAAGGTGGTATTCCTCTGGAGTCGAAGCCAGGGACTAACCTCTCATCTCGAGTTGATTTTTGGTCCACGGAGCTCTTTCGTGTTGCTACAGTGACCTCAGGATCCCTCTGGCCTTGAAACAGTGTTCTTGGGGTTTCTCTGGAGTGCCATCAAGGAAATCAAGGCTCCTTTCATGTGTGATGTGCAACACGGAATTGCTCTGCCCGCAGTGCAGGGGAATCGGGCCTCATCTCGCGGCGAGGGGGAAGTCTCATGGTTTTTCTCGAGTTGCGGCGGGAACCTGGGGTATATTCTCGAGTTACGACGCGGATGGCCCTTCCAAACACGTGTTTGTTCAGCGACGTCAGGACTCCTGCCTAGTTGCGAGGGACAACTTGGGATTCTCCTCGAGGCTTGGCAGGGCAATTGGGACGCTTCTCCAACTGAGGCGGGAGACCAAGGGTCCCTTTCCCCGTGCCACAGGAATCCTGGGACTCCTATCAAGTTTCACGAGGAGTCAGGCATCGTCTCCTTTGGAGGCACTGATCTCCGCGTACCTCTGGAATTTTCAAAGGATGTGAGGCCTCCGGTCGCGATGAGGTGGGGAACTAGGTCTTTCTCTGTGGTCTCCACAGGGGATTCAGACATCCTTTCGTCGTGGGAGATGAAAGACGAGCCTGCATTCAAGTCACTGCAGGGATATACGGCCTTATTTCGCGTCAGGGCATCGCAGTGTCCATTCCACTTGAAGCCGCAAACTCAGGGTCCCTCTCACATAGCTAGAGCTGAGAGAAGCCTCGTCTTGAGGTGCTTGTGGTAAGGTGGTATTCATCTGGAGTCGAAGCCAGGGACTACCCTCTCATCTCGAGTTGATTTTTGGTCCACGGAGCTCTTTCTTGTTGCTACAGTGACCTCAGGATCCCTCTAGCCTTGAAACAGTGTTCTTGGGGTTTCTCTGGAGTGCCATCAAGGAAATCAAGGCTCCTTTCATGTGTGATGTGCAACACGGAATTGCCCTGCACGAAGTGCAGGGGAATCGGGCCTCATCTCGTGGCGAGGGGGAAGTCTCATGGTTTTTCTCGATTTGCGGCGGGAACCTGGGGTATATTCTCGAGTTACGACGGGGATGGCCCTTCCACACACGTGTTTGTTCAGCGACGTCAGGACTCCTGCCTAGTAGCGAGGGAAAACTCGGGATTCTCCTCGAGGCTTGGCAGGGCAATTGGGACGCCTCTCCAGCTGAGGCGGGAGACCAAGGGTCCCTTTCCACGTGCCACAGGAATCCTGGGACTCCTATCAAGTTTCACGAGGAGTCAGGCATCGTCTCCTTTGGAGGCACTGATCTCCGCGTACCTCTGGAGTTTTCAAAGGATGTGAGGCCTCCGGTCGCGATGATGTGGGGAACTAGGTCTTTCTCTGTGGTCTCCACAGGGGATTCAGACATCCTTTCGTCTTGGGAGATGCAAGACGAGCCTGCATTCAAGTCACTGCAGGGATAACCGGCCTTATTTCGAGTCAGGGCATCGTGGTGTCCATTCCTCTTGAGGCCGCAAACTCAGGGTCCCTCTCACATACCTAGAGCTGAGAGAAGCCTCCTCTTGAGGTGCTTGTGGTAAGGTGGTATTCCTCTGGAGTCAAAGCCAGGGACTAACCTCTCATCTCGAGTTGATTTTTGGTCCACGGAGCTTTTTCGTGTTGCTACAGTGACCTCAGGATCCCTCTAGCCTTGAAACAGTGTTCTTGGGGTTTCTCTGGAGTGCCATCAAGGAAATCAAGTCTCCTTTCATGTGTGATGTGCAACACGGAATTGCTCTGCCCGCAGTGCAGGGGATTCGGGCCTTATCTCGCGGCGAGGGGGAAGTCTCATGGTTTTTCTCGAGTTGCCTCGGGAACCTGGGGAACATTCTCGAGTTACGACGGGGATGGCCCTTCCACACACGTGTTTGTTCAGCCTCGTCAGGACTCCAGCCTAGTTGCGAGGGACAACTCGGGATTCTCCTCGAGGCTTGGCAAGGCAACTGGGACGCCTCTCCAGCTGAGGCGGGAGACCAAGGGTCCCTTTCCACGTGGCACAGGAATCCTGGGACTCCTATCAAGTTTCACGAGGAGTCAGGCATCGTCTCCTTTGGAGCCACTGATCTCCGCTTACCTCTGGAGTTTTGAAAGGATGTGAGGCCTCCGGTCGCGATGAGGTGGGGAACTAAGTCTTTCTCAGTGGTCTCCAAAGGGGATTTAGTCATCCTTTCGTCTTGGGAGATGCAAGACGAGCCTGCATTCAAGTCACTGCAGGGATATCCGGCCTTATTTCGAGTCAGGGCATCGCGGTGTCCATTCCACTTGAGGCCGCAAACGCAGGGTCCCTCTCACATACATAGAGCTGAGAGAAACCTCCTCTTGAGGTGCTTGTGGTAAGGTGGTTTTCCTCTGGAGTCGAAACCAGGGACTAACCTCTCATCTCGAGTTGATTTTTGGTCCACGGAGCTCTTTCGTGTTGCTCCAGTGACCTCCGGATCGCTCTAGCCTTGAAACAGTGTTCTTGGGGTTTCTCTGGAGTGCCATCAAGGAAATCAAGGCTCCTTTCATGTGTGATGTGCAACACGGAATTGCTCTGCACGCAGTGCAGGGGAATCGGGCCTCATCTCGCGGTGAGGGGGAAGTGTCATGGTTTTTCTCGAGTTGCGTCGGGAACCTGGGGTATATTCTCGAGTTACGACGGGGATGGCCCTTCCACACACGTGTTTGTTCAGCGACGTCAGGACTCCTGCCTAGTTGCGAGGGACAACTCGGGATTCTCCTCGAGTCTTGGCAGGGCAATTGGGATGCCTCTCCAGCTGAGGCGGGAGACCAAGGGTCCCTTTCCACGTGCCACAGGAATCCTGGGACTCCTATCAAGTTTCACGAAGAGTCAGGCATCGTCTCCTTTGGAGGCACTGATCTCCGCGTACCTCTGGAGTTTTCAAAGGATGTGAGGGCTCCGGTCGCGAAGAGGTGGGGAACTTGGTCCTTCTCTGTGGTCTCCACAGGGGATTCAGACATCCTTTCATCTTGGGAGATGCAAGACGAGCCTGCATTCAAGTCACTGCAGGGATAACCAGCCTTATTTCGCGTCAGAGCATCGCAGTGTCCATTCCACTTGAGGCCGCAAACTCAGGGTCCCTCTCACATACCTAGAGCTGAGAGAAGCCTCCTCTTGAGGTGCTTGTGGTAAGGTGGTATTCCTCTGGAGTCGAAGCCAGGGACTACCCTCTCATCTCGAGGTGATTTTTGGTCCACGGAGCTCTTTCGTGTTGCTACAGTGACCTCCGGATCCCTCTAGCCTTGATACAGTGTTCTTGGGGATTCTCTGGAGTGCCATCAAGGAAATCAAGGCTCCTTTCATGTGTGATGTGCAACACGGAATTGCTCTGCCCGCAGTGCAGGGGATTCGGGCCTTATCTCGCGGCGAGGGGGAAGTCTCATGGTTTTTCTCGAGTTGCCTCGGGAACCTGGGGAACATTCTCGAGTTACGACGGGGATGGCCCTTCCACACACGTGTTTGTTCAGCCTCGTCAGGACTCCAGCCTAGTTGCGAGGGACAACTCGGGATTCTCCTCGAGGCTTGGCAAGGCAACTGGGACGCCTCTCCAGCTGAGGCGGGAGACCAAGGGTCCCTTTCCACGTGCCACAGGAATCCTGGGACTCCTATCAAGTTTCACGAGGAGTCAGGCATCGTCTCCTTTGGAGCCACTGATCTCCGCTTACCTCTGGAGTTTTGAAAGGATGTGAGGCCTCCGGTCGCGATGAGGTGGGGAACTAAGTCTTTCTCAGTGGTCTCCAAAGGGGATTTAGTCATCCTTTCGTCTTGGGAGATGCAAGACGAGCCTGCATTCAAGTCACTGCAGGGATATCCGGCCTTATTTCGAGTCAGGGCATCGCGGTGTCCATTCCACTTGAGGCCGCAAACTCAGGGTCCCTCTCACATACATAGAGCTGAGAGAAACCTCCTCTTGAGGTGCTTGTGGTAAGGTGGTTTTCCTCTGGAGTCGAAACCAGGGACTAACCTCTCATCTCGAGTTGATTTTTGGTCCACGGAGCTCTTTCGTGTTGCTCCAGTGACCTCCGGATCGCTCTAGCCTTGAAACAGTGTTCTTGGGGTTTCTCTGGAGTGCCATCAAGGAAATCAAGGCTCCTTTCATGTGTGATGTGCAACACGGAATTGCTCTGCACGCAGTGCAGGGGAATCGGGCCTCATCTCGCGGTGAGGGGGAAGTGTCATGGTTTTTCTCGAGTTTCGGCGGGAACCTGGGGTATATTCTCGAGTTACGACGGGGATGGCCCTTCCACACACGTGTTTGTTCAGCGACGTCAGGACTCCTGCCTAGTTGCGAGGGACAACTCGGGATTCTCCTCGAGTCTTGGCAGGGCCATTGGGATGCCTCTCCAGCTGAGGCGGGAGACCAAGGGTCCCTTTCCACGTGCTACAGGAATCCTGGGACTCCTATCAAGTTTCACGAAGAGTCAGGCATCGTCTCCTTTGGAGGCACTGATCTCCGCGTACCTCTGGAGTTTTCAAAGGATGTGAGGCCTCCGGTCTCGATGAGGTGGGGAACTAGGTCTTTCTCTGTGGTCTCCACAGGGGATTCAGACATCCTTTCGTCATGGGAGATGCAAGACGAGCCTGCATTCAAGTCACTGCAGGGATATCCGGCCTTATTTCGAGTCAGGGCATCGGGGTGTCCATTCCACTTGAGGCTGCAAACTCAGGCTCCCTCTCACATACCTAGAGCTGAGAGAAGCCTCCTCTTGAGGTGCTTGTGGTAAGCTGGTATTCCTCTGGAGTCCAAGCCAGGGACTAACCTCTCATTTCGAGTTGATTTTTGGTCCACGGAGCTCTTTCGTGTTGCTACAGTGACCTCAGGATCCCTCTAGCCTGGAAACAGTGTTCTTGGGGTTTCTCTGGAGTGCCATCAAGGAAATCAAGGTTCCTTTCATGTGTGATGTGCAACACGGAATTGCTCAGCATGCAGTGCCGGAGAATCGGGCCTCATCTCGCGGCGAGGGGGAAGTCTTATGGTTTTTCTCGAGTTGCGGCGGGAACCTGGGCTATATTCTCGAGTTAACACGGGGATGGCCCTTCCAGCCACGTGTTTGTACAGCGACGTCAGGACTCCTGCCTAGTTGCGAGGGACAACTCGGGATTCTCCTCGAGGCTTGGCAAGGCAACTGGGACGCCTCTCCAGCTGAGGCGGGAGACCCAGGGTCCCTTTCCACGTGTAACAGGAATCCTGGGACTCCTATCAAGTTTCACGAAGAGTCAGGCATCGTCTCCTTTGGAGGCACTGATCTCCGCGTACCTCTGGAGTTTTCAAAGGATGTGAGGGCTCCGGTCGCGAAGAGGTGGGGAACTTGGTCCTTCTCTGTGGTCTCCACAGGGGATTCAGACATCCTTTCATCTTGGGAGATGCAAGACGAGCCTGCATTCAAGTCACTGCAGGGATAACCAGCCTTATTTCGCGTCAGAGCATCGCAGTGTCCATTCCACTTGAGGCCGCAAACTCAGGGTCCCTCTCACATACCTAGAGCTGAGAGAAGCCTCCTCTTGAGGTGCTTGTGGTAAGGTGGTATTCCTCTGGAGTCGAAGCCAGGGACTACCCTCTCATCTCGAGGTGATTTTTGGTCCACGGAGCTCTTTCGTGTTGCTACAGTGACCTCCGGATCCCTCTAGCCTTGATACAGTGTTCTTGGGGATTCTCTGGAGTGCCATCAAGGAAATCAAGGCTCCTTTCATGTGTGATGTGCAACACGGAATTGCTCTGCCCGCAGTGCAGGGGATTCGGGCCTTATCTCGCAGCGAGGGGGAAGTCTCATGGTTTTTCTCGAGTTGCCTCGGGAACCTGGGGAACATTCTCGCGTTACGACGGGGATGGCCCTTCCACACACGTGTTTGTTCAGCCTCGTCAGGACTCCAGCCTAGTTGCGAGGGACAACTCGGGATTCTCCTCGAGGCTTGGCAAGGCAACTGGGACGCCTCTCCAGCTGAGGCGGGAGACCAAGGGTCCCTTTCCACGTGCCACAGGAATCCTGGGACTCCTATCAAGTTTCACGAGGAGTCAGGCATCGTTTCCTTTGGAGCCACTGATCTCCGCTTACCTCTGGAGTTTTGAAAGGATGTGAGGCCTCCGGTCGCGATGAGGTGGGGAACTAAGTCTTTCTCAGTGGTCTCCAAAGGGGATTTAGTCATCCTTTCGTCTTGGGAGATGCAAGACGAGCCTGCACTCAAGTCACTGCAGGGATATCCGGCCTTATTTCGAGTCAGGGCATCGCGGTGTCCATTCCACTTGAGGCCGCAAACTCAGGGTCCCTCTCACATACATAGAGCTGAGAGAAACCTCCTCTTGAGGTGCTTGTGGTAAGGTGGTTTTCCTCTGGAGTCGAAACCAGGGACTAACCTCTCATCTCGAGTTGATTTTTGGTCCACGGAGCTCTTTCGTGTTGCTCCAGTGACCTCCGGATCGCTCTAGCCTTGAAACAGTGTTCTTGGGGTTTCTCTGGAGTGCCATCAAGGAAATCAAGGCTCCTTTCATGTGTGATGTGCAACACGGAATTGCTCTGCACGCAGTGCAGGGGAATCGGGCCTCATCTCGCGGTGAGGGGGAAGTGTCATGGTTTTTCTCGAGTTTCGGCGGGAACCTGGGGTATATTCTCGAGTTACGACGGGGATGGCCCTTCCACACACGTGTTTGTTCAGCGACGTCACGACTCCTGCCTAGTTGCGAGGGACAACTCGGGATTCTCCTCGAGTCTTGGCAGGGCAATTGGGATGCCTCTCCAGCTGAGGCGGGAGACCAAGGGTCCCTTTCCACGTGCCACAGGAATCCTGGGACTCCTATCAAGTTTCACGAAGAGTCAGGCATCGTCTCCTTTGGAGGCACTGATCTCCGCGTACCTCTGGAGTTTTCAAAGGATGTGAGGCCTCCGGTCTCGATGAGGTGGGGAACTAGGTCTTTCTCTGTGGTCTCCACAGGGGATTCAGACATCCTTTCGTCATGGGAGATGCAAGACGAGCCTGCATTCAAGTCACTGCAGGGATATCCGGCCTTATTTCGAGTCAGGGCATCGGGGTGTCCATTCCACTTGAGGCTGCAAACTCAGGCTCCCTCTCACATACCTAGAGCTGAGAGAAGCCTCCTCTTGAGGAGCTTGTGGTAAGCTGGTATTCCTCTGGAGTCCAAGCCAGGGACTAACCTCTCATTTCGAGTTGATTTTTGGTCCACGGAGCTCTTTCGTGTTGCTACAGTGACCTCAGGATCCCTCTAGCCTGGAAACAGTGTTCTTGGGGTTTCTCTGGAGTGCCATCAAGGAAATCAAGGTTCCTTTCATGTGTGATGTGCAACACGGAATTGCTCAGCATGCAGTGCCGGAGAATCGGGCCTCATCTCGCGGCGCGGGGGAAGTCTTATGGTTTTTCTCGAGTTGCGGCGGGAACCTGGGCTATATTCTCGAGTTACCACGGGGATGGCCCTTCCAGCCACGTGTTTGTACAGCGACGTCAGGACTCCTGCCTAGTTGCGAGGGACAACTCGGGATTCTCCTCGAGGCTTGGCAGGGCAATTGGGACGCCTCTCCAGCTGAGGCGGGAGACCAAGGGTCCCTTTCCACGTGCCACAGGAATCCTGGGACTTCTATCAAGTTTCACGAGGATTCAGACATCGTCTCCTTTGGAGGCACTGATCTCCGTGTACCTCTGGAGTTTTCAAAGGATGTGAGGCCTCCGGTCGCGATGAGGTGGGGAACTAGGTCTTTCTCTGTGGTCTCCACAGGGGATTTAGACATCCTTTCATCTTGTTAGATGCAAGACGAGCCTGCATTCAAGTCACTGCAGGGATATCCGGCCTTATTTCGCGTCAGGGCATCGCAGTGTCCATTCCACTTGAGGCCGCAAATTCAGGGTCCTTCTCACATACATAGAGCTGAAAGAAGCCTCCTCTTGAGGTGCTTGTGGTAAGGTGGTATTCCTCTGGAGTCGAAGCCAGGGACTAACCTCTCATCTCGAGTTGATTTTTGGTCCACGGAGCTCTTTCGTGTTGCTACAGTGACCTCAGGATCCCTCTAGCCTTGAAACAGTGTTCTTGGGGTTTCTCTGGAGTGCCATCAAGGAAATCAAGGCTCCTTTCATGTGTGATGTGCAACACGGAATTGCTCTGCATGCAGTGCAGGGTATCGGTCCTCATTTTGCGGCGAGGGGGAAGTCTCATAGTTTTTCTCGAGTTGCGATGGGAACCTGGGGTATATTCTCGAGTTACGACGGGGATGGCCCTTCCAGCCACGTGTTTGTTCAACGACGTCAGACTCCGGCCTAGTTGCGAGGGAAAACTCGGGATTCTCCTCGAGGCTTGGCAGGGCAATTGGGACGCCTCTCCAGCTGAGGCGGGAGACCAAGTGTCCCTTTCCACGTGCCACAGGAATCCTGGGACTCCTATCAAGTTTCACGAGGAGTCAGGCATCGTCTCCTTTGGAGGCACTGATCTCCGCGTACCTCTGGAGTTTTCAAAGGATGTGAGGCCTCCGGGCGCGATGAGGTGGGGAACTAGGTCTTTCTCTGTGGTCTCCACAGGGGATTCAGACATCCTTTCATCTTGGCAGATGCAAGACGAGCCTCATTCAAGTTACTGCAAGGATATCCAGCCTTATTTCGAGTCAGGGCATCGCGGTGTCGATTCCACTTGAGGCCGTAAACTCAGGGTCCCTCTCATATACCTAGAGCTGAGAGAATCCTCCTCTTGAGGTGCTTGTAGTAAGGTGGTATTCCTCTGGAGTCGAAGCCAGTTACTAACCTCTCATCTCGAGTTGATTTTTTGTCCACGGAGCTCTTTCGTGTTGCTACAGTGACCTCAGGATCCCTCTAGCCTTGAAACAGTGTTCTTGGGGTTTCTCTGGAGTGCCATCAAGGAAATCAAGGTTCCTTTCATGTGTGATGTGCAACACGGATTTGCTCTGCACCCAGTGCCGGAGAATCGGGCCTCATCTCTCGGCGAGGGGGAAGTATCATGGTTTTTCTCGAGTTGCGGCGGGAACCTGGGGTATATTCTCGAGTTACGACGGGGATGGCCCTTCCAGCCACGTGTTTGTACAGCGACGTCAGGACTCCTGCCTAGTTGCGAGGGACAACTCGGGATTCTCCTCGAGGCTTGGCAGGGCAATTGGGACGCCTCTCCAGCTGAGGCGGGAGACCAAGGGTCCCTTTCCACGTGCCACAGGAATCCTGGGACTCCTATCAAGGTTCACGAGGAGTCAGGCATCGTCTCCTTTGGAGGCACTGATCTCTGCGAACCTCTGGAGTTTTCAAAGGATGTGAGGCCTCCGGTCGCGAAGAGGTGGTGAACTTGGTCTTTCTCTGTGGTCTCCACAGGGTATTCAGACATCCTTTCATCTTGGGAGATGCAAGACGAGCCTGCATTCAAGTACTGCAGGGATAACCAGCCTTATTTCGCGTCAGAGCATCGCAGTGTCCATTCCACTTGAGGCCGCAAACTCAGGGTCCCTCTCACATACCTAGAGCTAAGAGAAGCCTCCTCTTGAGGTGCTTGTGGTAAGATGGTATTCCTCTGGAGTCGAAGCCAGGGACTAACCTCTCATCTCGAGTTGATTTTTTGTCCACGGAGCTCTTTCGTGTTACTACAGTGACCTCAGGATCCCTCTAGCCTTGAAACAGTGTTCTTGGGGTTTCTCTGGAGTGCCATCAAGGAAATCAAGGCTCCTTTCATGTGTGATGTGCAACACGGAATTGCTCTGCTTGCAGTGCAGGGTATCGGGCCTCATCTCCCGGCGAGGGGGAAGTCTCATGGTTTTTCTCGAGTTGCGATGGGAACCTGGGGTATATTCTCGAGTTACGACGGGGATGGCCCTTCCACACACGTGTTTGTTCAGCGACGTCAGACTCCTGCCTAGTTGCGAGGGACAACTCGGGATTCTCCTCGAGGCTTGGCAGGGCAATTGGGACGCCTCTCCAGCTGAGGCGGGAGACCAAGGGTCCCTTTCCACTTGCCACAGGAATCCTGGGACTCCTATCAAGTTTCACGAGGAGTCAGGCATCGTCTCCTTTGGAGGCACTGATCTCCGCGTACCTCTGGAGTTTTCAAAGGATGTGAGGCCTCCGGTCGCGATGAGGTGGGGAACTAGGTCTTTCTTTGTGGTCTCCACAGAGGATTCAGACATCCTTTCGTCTTGGGAGATGCAAGACGAGCCTGCATTCAAGTCACTGCAGGGATATCCGGCCTTATTTCGCGTCAGGGCATCGCAGTGTCCATTCCACGTGAGGCCACAAATTCAGGGTCCCTCTCACATACATAGAGCTGAGAGAAGCCTCCTCTTGAGGTGCTTGAGGTAAGGTGGTATTCCTCTGGAGTCGAAGCCAGGGACTAACCTCTCATCTCGAGTTGATTTTTGGTCCACGGAGCTCTTTCGTGTTGCTACAGTGACCTCAGGATCCCTCTAGCCTTGAAACAGTGTTCTTGGGGCTTCTCTGGAGTGCCATCAAGGTAATCAAGGCTCCTTTCATGTGTGATGTGCAACACGGAATTATTCTGCACGCAGTGCAGGGGTATCGGGCCTCATCTCACGGCGAGGGGGAAGTCTCAGGTTTTTCTCGAGTTGCGGCGGGAACCTGGGGTATGTTTTCGAGTTACAACGGGAATGGCCCTTCCACACACGTGTTTGTTCAGCGACGTCAGGACTCCTGCCTAGTTGCGAGAGACAACTCGGGATTATCCTCGAGGCTTGGCAGGGCAATTGGGACGCCTCTCCAGCTGAGGCGGGAGACCAAGGGTCCCTTTCCCCGTGCCACAGGAATCCTGGGACTCCTATCAAGTTTCACGAGGAGTCAGGCATCGTCTCCTTTGGAGGCACTGATCTCCGCGTACCTCTGGAATTTTCAAAGGATGTGAGGCCTCCGGTCGCGATGAGGTGGGGAAGTAGGTCTTTCTCTGTGGTCTCCACAGGGGATTCAGACATCCTTTCGTCTTGGGAGATGCAAGACGAGCGTGCATTCAAGTCACTGCAGGGATATCCGGCCTTATTTCGAGTCAGGGCCTCACGGTGTCCATTCCAGTTGAGGCCGCAAACTCAGGGTCCCTCTCACATATCTAGAGCTGAGAGAAGCCTCCTCTTGAGGTGCTTGTGGTAAGGTGGTATTCCTCTGGAGTCGAAGCCAGGGACTAACCTCTCAATTCGAGTTGATTTTTTGTCCACGGAGCTCTTTAGTGTGGCTACAGCGACCTCAGGATCCCTCTACCTTGAAACAGTGTTCTTGGGGTTTCTCTGGAGTGCCATCAAGGAAATCAAGGCCCCTTTGATGTGTGATGTGCAAGACGGAATTGCTCTGCACGCAGTGCAGGGGAATCGGGCCTCATCTCGCGGCGAGGGGAAAGTCTCATGGTTTTTCTCGAGTTGCGTCGGGAACCTGGGGTATATTCTCGAGTTACGACGGGGATGGCCCTTACACACACGTGTTTGTTCAGCCGCGTCAGTACTCCTGCCTAGTTGCGAGGGACAACTCGGGATTCTCCTCGAGGCTTGGCAGGGCAATTGGGACGCCTCTCCAGCTGAGGCGGGAGACCAAGGGTCCCTTTCCCCGTGCCACAGGAATCCTGGGACTCCTATCAAGTTTCATGAGGAGTCAGGCATCGGCTCCTTTGGAGGCACTGATCTACGCGTACCTCTGGAATTTTCAAAGAATGTGAGGCCTCCGGTCGCGATGAGGTGGGGAACTAGGTGTTTCTCTGTGGTCTCCACAGGGGATTCAGACATCCTTTCGTCTTGGGAGATGCAAGACGAGCCTGCATTCAAGTCACTGCAGGGATATCCGGCCTTATTTCGAGTCAGGGCATCGCGGTGTCCATTCCACTTGAGGCCGCAAACTCAGGGTCCCTCTCACATACCTAGAGCTGAGAGAAGCCTCCTCTTGAGGTGCTTGTGGTAAGGTGGTATTCCTCTGGAGTCGAAGCCAGGGACTAACCTCTCATCTCGAGTTGATTTTTGGTCCACGGAGCTCTTTCTTGTTGCTACAGTGACCTCAGGATCCCTCTAGCCTTGAAACAGTGTTCTTGGGGTTTCTCTGGAGTGCCATAAAGGAAATCAAGGCTACTTTCATGTGTGATGTGCAACACGGAATTGCTCTGCCCGCAGTGCAGGGGAATCGGGCCTCATCTCGCGGCGAGGGGGTAGTCTCATGGTTTTTCTCGAGTTGCGGCGGGAACCTGGGGTATATTCTCGAGTTACGACTGGGATGGCCCTTCCACCCACGTGTTTGTTCAGCGACGTCAGGACTCCTGCCTAGTTGCGAGGGACAACTCGGGATTCTCCTCGAGGCTTGGCAGGGCAATTGGGACGCCTCTCCAGCTGAGGCGGTAGACCAAGGGTCCCTTTCCATGTGCCTCAGGAATCCTGGGACTCCTATCAAGTTTCCCGAGGAGTCAGGCATCGTTTCCTTTGGAGGCACTGATCTCCGCATACCTCTGGAGTTTTCAAAGGATGTGAGGCCTCCGGTTGCGATGAGGTGGGGAACTAGGGTTACTCTGTGGTCTCCACAGGGGATTCAGACATCCTTTCTTCTTGGGAGATGCAAGACGAGCCTGCATTCAAGTCACTGCAGGGATATCCGGCCTTATTTCGAGTCAGGGCATCGCGGGGTCCATTCCACTTGAGGCCACAAACTCAGGGTCCCTCTCACATAGCTAGAGCTGAGATAATCCTGCTCTTGAGGTGCTTGTGGTAAGGTGATATTCCTCTGGAGTCGAAGCCAGGGACTAACCTCTCATCTCGAGGTGATTTTTGGTCCACGGAGCTCTTTCGTGTTGCTACAGTGACCTCAGGATCCCTCTAGCCTTGAAATAGTGTTCTTGGGGTTTCTCTGGAGTGCCATCAAGGAAATCAAGGTTCCTTTCATGTGTGATGTGCAACACGGAATTGCTCTGCACGCAGTGCAGGGGAATCGGGCCTCATCTCGCGGCGAGGGGGAAGTCTCATGGTTTTTCTCGAGTTGCGGCGGGAACCTGTGCTATATTCTCGAGTTACGACGGGGATGGCCATTACACACACGTGTTTGTTCAGCCGCATCAGGACTGCTGCCTAGTTGCGAGGGACAACTCGGGATTCTCCTCGAGGCTTGGCAGGGCAATTGGGACGCCTCTCCAGCTGAGGCGGGAGACCAAGGTTCCCTTTCCACGTGCCACAGGAATCCTGGGACTCCTATCAAGTTTCACGAGGAGTCAGGCATCGCCTCCTTTGGAGGCACTGATCTCCGCGTACTACTGCAGTTTTCAAAGGATGTGAGGCCTCTGGTCAAGATGAGGTGGGGAACCAGGTCTTTCTCTGTGGTCTCCACAGGGGATTCAGACATCCTTTCGTCTTGGGAGATGCAAGATGAGCATGCATTCAAGTCACTGCAGGGATATCCGGCCTTATTTCGAATCAGGGCATCGCGGTGTCCATTCCACTTGAGGCCGCAAACTCAGGGTCCCTCTCACATACCTAGAGCTGAGAGAAGCCTCCTCTTGAGGTGCTTGTGGTAAGGTGGTATTCCTCTGGAGTCGAAGCCAGGGACTAACGTCTCATCTCGAGTTGATTTCTGGTCCACGTAGCTCTTTCGTGTTGCTACAGTGACCTCAGGATCCCTCTAGCCTTGAAACAGTGTTCTTGGGGTTTCTCTGGAGTGCCATCAAGGAAATCAAGGTTCCTTTCATGTGTGATGTGCAACACGGAATTGCTCTGCACGCAGTGCAGGGGAATCGGGCCTCATCTCGCGGCGAGGGGGAAGTCTCATGGTTTTTCTCGAGTCGCGGCGGGAACTTGGGGTATATTCTCGAGTTACGACGGGGATGGCCCTTCCACCCACGTGTTTGTTCAGCAACGTCAGGACTCCTGCCTAGTTGCGAGGGACAACTCGGGATTCTCCTCGAGGCTTGGCAGGGCAATTGGGACACCTCTCCAGCTGAGGCGGGAGACCAAGGGTCCCTTTCCACGTGCCACAGGAATCCTGGGACTCCTATCAAGTTTCACGAGGAGTCAGGCATCGTCTCCTTTGGAGGCACTGATCTCCGCGTACCTCTGGAGTTTTCAAAGGATGTGAGGCCTCCGGTCGCGATGAGGTGGGTTACTAGGTCTTTCTCTGTGGTCTCCACAGGGGATTCAGACATCCTTTCATCTTGGGAGATGCAAGACGAGCCTGCATTCAAGTCACTGCAGGGATATCCGGCCTTATTTCGCGTCAGGGCAACGCAGTGTCCATTCCACTTGAGGCCGCAAACTCAGGGTCCCTCTCACATACCTAGAGCTGAGAGAAGCGTCCTCTTGAGGTGCTTGTGGTAAGGTGGTATTCTTCTGGAGTCGAAGCCAGGGACTAACCTCTCATCCCGAGTTGATTTTTGGTCCACGGAGCTCTTTCTTGTTGCTACAGTGACCTCAGGATCCCTCTAGCCTTGAAAAAATGTTCTTAGGGTTTCTCTGGAGTGCCATCAAGGAAATCAAGGCACCTTTCATGTGTGATATGCAACACGGAATTGCTCTGCACGCAGTGCAGGGGAATCGGGCCTCATTTTGCGGCGAGGAGGAATTCTCATGGTTTTTCTACAGTTGCGGCGGGAACCTGGGGTATATTCTCGAGTTACGACGGGAATGGCCCTTCCACACACGTGTTTGTTCAGCGAAGTCAGGACTCCTGCCTAGTTGCGAGGGACAACTCGGGATTCTCCTCGAGGCTTGGCAGGGCAATTGGGACGCCTCTCCAGCTGAGGCGGGAGACCAAGGGTCTCTTTCCACGTGCCTTAGGAATCCTGGGACTCCTATCAAGTTTCACGAGGAGTCAGGCATCTTTACCTTTGGAGGCACTTATCTCCGCGTACCTCTGGAGTTTTCAAAGGATGTGAGGCCTCCGGTCTCGATGAGGTGGGGAACTAGGTCTTTCTCTGTGGTCTCCACAGGGGATTCAGACATCCTTTCGTCTTGGGAAGTGCAAGACGAGCCTGCATTCAAGTCACTGCACGGATATCCGGCCTTATTTCGAGTCAGGTCATCGCGGTGTCCATTCCACTTGAGGCCGCAAACTCAGGGTCCCTCTCACATACATAGAGCTGAGAGAAGCCTCCTCTTGAGGTGCTTGTGGTAAGGTGGTATTCCTCTGGAGTCGAAGCCAGGGACTAACCTCTCATCTCGAGTGGATTTTTCTTCCACGGAACTCTTTGGTGTGGCTACAGTGACCTCAGGATCCCTCTAGCCTTGAAACAGTGTTCTTGGGGTTTCTCTGGAGTGCCATCAAGGAAATCAAGGCTCCTTTCATGTGTGATGTGCAACACGGAATTGCTCTGCATGCAGTGCATGGTATCGGGCCTCATTTTGCGGCGAGGGGGAAGTCTCATGGTTTTTCTCGAGTTGCGATGGGAACCTGGGGTATATTCTCGAGTTACGACGGTGATGGCCCTTCCACCCACGTGTTTGTTCAGCGACGTCAGACTCCTGCCTAGTTGCGAGGGACAACTCGGGATTCTCCTCGAGGCTTGGCAGGGCAATTGGGACGCCTCTCCAGCTGAGGCGGGAGACCAAGGGTCCCTTTCCACGTGCCACAGGAATCCTGGGACTCCTATCAAGTTTCACGAGGAGTCAGGCATCGCCTCCTTTGGAGGCACTGATCTCCGCGTACTTCTGCAGTTTTCAAAGGATGTGAGGCCTCTGGTCAAGATGAGGTGGGGAACCAGGTCTTTCTCTGTGGTCTCCACAGGGGATTCAGACATCCTTTCGTCTTGGGAGATGCAAGATGAGCATGCATTGAAGTCACTGCAGGGATATCCGGCCTTATTTCGAATCAGGGCATCGCGGTGTCCATTCCACTTGAGGCCGCAAACTCAGGGTCCCTCTCACATACCTAGAGCTGAGAGAAGCCTCCTCTTGAGGTGCTTGTGGTAAGGTGGTATTCCTCTGGAGTCGAAGCCAGGGACTAACCTCTCATCTCGAGTTGATTTTTGGTCCACGGAGCTCTTTCGTGTTGCTACAGTGACCTCAGGATCCCTCTAGCCTTGAAACAGTGTCCTTGGGGTTTCTCTGGAGTGCCATCAAGGAAATCAAGGCTCCTTTCATGTGTGATGTGCAACACGGAATTGCTCTGCACGCAGTGCAGGGGAATCGGGCCTCATCTCGCGGCGAGGGGGAAGTCTCATGGTTTTTCTCGAGTTGCGGCGGGAACCTGGGGTATATTCTCGAGTTACGACGGGGATGGCCCTTCCACACACGTGTCTCTTCAGCGACGTCAGGACTCCTGCCTAGTTGCGAGGGACAACTCGGGATACTCCTCGAGGCTTGGCAGGGCAATTGGGACGCCTCTCCAGCTGAGGCGGGAGACCAAGTGTCCTTTTCCACGTGCCACAGGAATCCTGGGACTCCTATCAAATTTTACGAGGAGTCAGGCATCGTCTCCTTTAGAGGCACTGATCTACGCGTACCTCTGGAGTTTTCAAAGGATGTGAGGCTTCCGGTCGCGATGAGGTGGGGAATTAGGTCTCTCTCTGTGGTCTCCACAGGGGATTCCGACATCCTTTCGTCTTGGGAGATGCAAGACGAGCCTGCTTTCAAGTCACTGCAGGGAAATCCGGCCTTATTTCGAGTCAGGGCATCGCGGTGTCCATTCCACTTGAGGCCGAAATCTCAGGGTCCCTCTCATATACTTAGAGCTGAAAGAAGCCTCATCTTGAGGTGCTTGTGGTAAGGTGGTATTCCTCTGGAGTCGAAGCCAGGGACTAACCTCTCATCTCGAGTTGATTCTTGGTCCACGGAGCTCTTTCCTGTTGCTACAGTGACTTCAGGATCCCTCTAGCCTTGAAACAGTGTTTTTGGGGTTTCTCTGGAGTGGCATCAAGGAAATCAAGGCTCCTTTCATGTCTGATGTGCAACACGGAATTGCTCTGCACGCAGTGCAGGGGAATCGGGCCTCATCTCGCGGCGAGGGGGAAGTCTCATGGTTTTTCTCGAGTTGCGGCGGGAACCTGTGGTATATTCTCGAGTTACGACGGGGATGGCCCTTCCACACACTTGTTTGTTCAGCGACGTTAGGACTCCTGCCTAGTTGCGAGGGACAACTCGGGATTTTCCTTGAGGCTTGGCAGGGCAATTGGGACGCCTCTCCAGCTGAGGCAGGAGACAAAGGGTCCCTGTCCACGTGCCACAAGAATCCTGGGACTCCTATCAAGTTTCATGAGGAGTCAGGCATCTTTTCCTTTGGAGGCACTGATCTCCGCGTACCTCTGGAGTTTTCAAAGGATTTGAGGCCTCCGGTCGCAATCAGGTGGGAAAATAGTTCTTTCTCTGTGGTCTCCACAGGGGATTCAAACATCCTTTCATCTTGGGAGATGCAAGACGAGGCTGCATTCAAGTCACTGCAGGGATATGCGGCCTTATTTCAAGTCAGGGAATCGGGGTGTCCATTCCACTTGAGGCCACACACTCAGGGCCCCTATCACATACCTAGAGGTGAGAGAAGCCTCCTCTTGAGGTGCTTGTGGTAAGGTGGTAATCCTCTGTAGTCGAAGGCAGGGACTAACCTCTCATCTCGAGTTGATTTGTGGTCCACGGAGCTCTTTCGTGTTGCTACAGTGACCTCAGGATCCCTCTAGCCTTGAAACAGTGTTCTTGGGGTTTCTCTGGAGTGCCATGAAGGAAATCAAGGCTCCTTTCCTGTGTGATGTGCAACACGGAATTGCTCTGCACGCAGTGCAGGGGAATCGGGCCTCATCTCGCGGCGAGGGGGAAGTCTCATGGTTTTTCTCCAGTTGCGGCGGGAACCTGGGGTATATTCTCGAGTTACGACGGGTATGGCCCTTCCACACACGTGTTTGTTCAGCGAAGTCAGGACTCCTGCCTAGTTGTGAGGGACAACTCGGGATTCTCCTCGAGGCTTGGCAGGGCAATTGGGACGCCTCTCCAGCTGAGGCGGGAGACCAAGGGTCTCTTTCCACGTGCCTTAGGAATCCTGAGACTCCTATCAAGTTTCACGAGGAGTCAGGCATCTTTACCTTTGGAGGCACTTATCTCCGCGTACCTCTGGAGTTTTCAAAGGATGTGAGGCCTCCGGTCGCGATGAGGTGGGGAACTAGGTCTTTCTCTGTGGTCTCCACAGGGGATTCAGACATCCTTTCGTCTTGGGAAATGCAAGACGAGCCTGCATTCAAGTCACTGCACGGATATCCGGCCTTATTTCGAGTCAGGTCATCGCGGTGTCCATTCCACTTGAGGCCGTAAACTCAGGGTCCCTCTCACAAACCTAGAGCTGAGAAAAGCCTCCTCTTGAGGTGCTTGTGGTAAGGTGGTATTCCTCTGGAGTCGAAGCCAGGGACTAACCTCTCATCTCGAGTGGATTTTTCTTCCACGGAACTCTTTGGTGTGGCTACAGTGACCTCAGGATCCCTCTAGCCTTGAAACAGTGTTCTTGGGGTTTCTCTGGAGTGCCATCAAGGAAATCAAGGCTCCTTTCATGTGTGATGTGCAACACGGAATTGCTCTGCATGCAGTGCAGGGTATCGGGCCTCATTTTGCGGCGAGGGGGAAGTCTCATGGTTTTTCTCGAGTTGCGATGGGAACCTGGGGTATATTCTCGAGTTACGACGGTGATGGCCCTTCCACCCACGTGTTTGTTCAGCGACGTCAGACTCCTGCCTAGTTGCGAGGGACAACTCGGGATTCTCCTCGAGGCTTGGCAGGGCAATTGGGACGCCTCTCCAGCTGAGGCGGGAGACCAAGTGTCCCTTTCCACGTGCCACAGGAATCCTGGGACTCCTATCAAGTTTCACGAGGAGTCAGGCATCGCCTCCTTTGGAGGCACTGATCTCCGCGTACTTCTGCAGTTTTCAAAGGATGTGAGGCCTCTGGTCAAGATGAGGTGGGGAACCAGGTCTTTCTCTGTGGCCTCCACAGGGGATTCAGCCATCCTTTCGTCTTGGGAGATGCAAGATGAGCATGCATTCAAGTCACTGCAGGGATATCCGGCCTTATTTCAAGTCAGGGAATCGGGGTGTCCATTCCACTTGAGGCCACACACTCAGGGCCCCTATCACATACCTAGAGGTGAGAGAAGCCTCCTCTTGAGGTGCTTGTGGTAAGGTGGTAATCCTCTGTAGTCGAAGGCAGGGACTAACCTCTCATCTCGAGTTGATTTGTGGTCCACGGAGCTCTTTCGTGTTGCTACAGTGACCTCAGGATCCCTCTAGCCTTGAAACAGTGCTCTTGGGGTTTCTCTGGAGTGCCATGAAGGAAATCAAGGCTCCTTTCCTGTGTGATGTGCAACACGGAATTGCTCTGCACGCAGTGCAGGGGAATCGGGCCTCATCTCGCGGCGAGGGGGAAGTCTCATGGTTTTTCTCCAGTTGCGGCGGGAACCTGGGGTATATTCTCGAGTTACGACGGGTATGGCCCTTCCACACACGTGTTTGTTCAGCGAAGTCAGGACTCCTGCCTAGTTGTGAGGGACAACTCGGGATTCTCCTCGAGGCTTGGCAGGGCAATTGGGACGCCTCTCCAGCTGAGGCGGGAGACCAAGGGTCTCTTTCCACGTGCCTTAGGAATCCTGAGACTCCTATCAAGTTTCACGAGGAGTCAGGCATCTTTACCTTTGGAGGCACTTATCTCCGCGTACCTCTGGAGTTTTCAAAGGATGTGAGGCCTCCGGTCGCGATGAGGTGGGGAACTAGGTCTTTCTCTGTGGTCTCCACAGGGGATTCAGACATCCTTTCGTCTTGGGAAATGCAAGACGAGCCTGCATTCAAGTCACTGCACGGATATCCGGCCTTATTTCGAGTCAGGTCATCGCGGTGTCCATTCCACTTGAGGCCGTAAACTCAGGGTCCCTCTCACAAACCTAGAGCTGAGAAAAGCCTCCTCTTGAGGTGCTTGTGGTAAGGTGGTATTCCTCTGGAGTCGAAGCCAGGGACTAACCTCTCATCTCGAGTGGATTTTTCTTCCACGGAACTCTTTGGTGTGGCTACAGTGACCTCAGGATCCCTCTAGCCTTGAAACAGTGTTCTTGGGGTTTCTCTGGAGTGCCATCAAGGAAATCAAGGCTCCTTTCATGTGTGATGTGCAACACGGAATTGCTCTGCATGCAGTGCAGGGTATCGGGCCTCATTTTGCGGCGAGGGGGAAGTCTCATGGTTTTTCTCGAGTTGCGATGGGAACCTGGGGTATATTCTCGAGTTACGACGGTGATGGCCCTTCCACCCACGTGTTTGTTCAGCGACGTCAGACTCCTGCCTAGTTGCGAGGGACAACTCGGGATTCTCCTCGAGGCTTGGCAGGGCAATTGGGACGCCTCTCCAGCTGAGGCGGGAGACCAAGTGTCCCTTTCCACGTGCCACAGGAATCCTGGGACTCCTATCAAGTTTCACGAGGAGTCAGGCATCGCCTCCTTTGGAGGCACTGATCTCCGCGTACTTCTGCAGTTTTCAAAGGATGTGAGGCCTCTGGTCAAGATGAGGTGGGGAACCAGGTCTTTCTCTGTGGTCTCCACAGGGGATTCAGACATCCTTTCGTCTTGGGAGATGCAAGATGAGCATGCATTCAAGTCACTGCAGGGATATCCGGCCTTATTTCGAATCAGGGCATCGCGGTGTCCATTCCATTTGAGGCCGCAAACTCAGGGTCCCTCTCACATACCTAGAGCTGAGAGAAGCCTCCTCTTGAGGTGCTTGTGGTAAGGTGGTATTCCTCTGGAGTCGAAGCCAGGGACTAACCTCTCATCTCGAGTTGATTTTTGGTCCACGGAGCTCTTTCGTGTTGCTACAGTGACCTCAGGATCCCTCTAGCCTTGAAACAGTGTTCTTGGGGTTTCTCTGGAGTGCTATCAAGGAAATCAAGGCTCCGTTCATGTGTGATGTGCAACACGGAATTGCTCTGCAAGCAGTGCAGGGGAATTGGGCCTCATCTCGCGGCGAGGGGGAAGTCTCATGGTTTTTCTCGAGTTGCGGCGGGAACCTGGGGTATATTCTCAAGTTACGACGGGGATGGCCCTTCCACACACGTCTTTGTTCAGCCACGTCAGGACTCCTGCCTAGTTGCGAGGGACAAATCGGGATTCTCCTAGAAGCCTGGCAGGGCAATTGGGACGCCTCTCCAGCTGAGGCGGGAGACCAAGGGTCCCTTTCCACGTGCCACAGGAATCCTGGGACTCCTATCAATTTTCACGAGAAGTCAGACATCGTCTCCTTTGGAGGCACTGATCTCCGCGTACCTCTGGAGTTTTCAAAGGATATGAGGCCTCCGGTCGCGATGAGGTGGGGACCTAGTTCTTTCTCTGTGGCCTCCACAGGGGATTCAGCCGTCCTTTCGTCTTGGGCGATGCAAGACGAGCCTGCATTCAAGTCACTGCAGGGATATCCGGCCTTATTTCGAGTCAGGGCATCGCGGTGTCCATTCCACTTGAGGCCGCAATCTCAGGGTCCCTCTCATATACTTAGAGCTGAAAGAAGCCTCATCTTGAGGTGCTTGTGGTAAGGTGGTATTCCTCTGGAGTCGAAGCCAGGGACTAACCTCTCATCTCGAGTTGATTCTTGGTCCACGGAGCTCTTTCCTGTTGCTACAGTGACCTCAGGATCCCTCTAGCCTTGAAACAGTGTTTTTGGGGTTTCTCTGGAGTGGCATCAAGGAAATCAAGGCTCCTTTCATGTCTGATGTGCAACACGGAATTGCTCTGCACGCAGTGCAGGGGAATCGGGCCTCATCTCGCGGCGAGGGGGAAGTCTCATGGTTTTTCTCGAGTTGCTGCGGGAACCTGTGGTATATTCTCGAGTTACGACGGGGATGGCCCTTCCACACACTTGTTTGTTCAGCGACGTTAGGACTCCTGCCTAGTTGCGAGGGACAACTCGGGATTTTCCTTGAGGCTTGGCAGGGCAATTGGGACGCCTCTCCAGCTGAGGCAGGAGACCAAGGGTCCCTTTCCACGTGCCACAAGAATCCTGGGACTCCTATCAAGTTTCACGAGGAGTCAGGCATCGTCTCCTTTGGAGGCACTGATCTCCGCGTACCTCTGGAGTTTTCAAAGGATTTGAGGCCTCCGGTCGCGATCAGGTGGGAAAATAGTTCTTTCTCTGTGTTCTCCACAGGGGATTCAAACATCCTTTCATCTTGGTAGATGCAAGACGAGCCTGCATTCAAGTCACTGCAGGAATATGCGGCCTTATTTCAAGTCAGGGAATCGGGGTGTCCATTCCACTTGAGGCCACACACTCAGGGCCCCTATCACATACCTAGAGGTGAGAGAAGCCTCCTCTTGAGGTGCTTGTGGTAAGGTGGTAATCCTCTGTAGTCGAAGGCAGGGACTAACCTCTCATCTCGAGTTGATTTGTGGTCCACGGAGCTCTTTCGTGTTGCTACAGTGACCTCAGGATCCCTCTAGCCTTGAAACAGTGTTCTTGGGGTTTCTCTGGAGTGCCATGAAGGAAATCAAGGCTCCTTTCGTATGTGATGTGCAACACGGAATTGCTCTGCACGCAGTGCAGGGGAATCGGGCCTCATCTCGCGGCGAGGGGGAAGTCTCATGGTTTTTCTCGAGTTGCGGCGGGAACCTGGGGTATATTCTCGATTACGACGGGGATGCCCTTCCACCCACGTGTTTGTTCAGCCACGTCAGGACTCCTGCCTAGTTGCGAGGGACAAATCGGGATTCTCCTAGAAGCCTGGCAGGGCAATTGCGACGCCTCTCCAGCTGAGGCGGGAGACCAAGGGTCCCTTTCCCCGTGCCACAGGAATCCTGGGACTCCTATCAAGTTTCACGAGGAGTCAGACATCGTCTCCTTTGGAGGCACTGATCTCCGCGTACCTCTGGAGTTTTCAAAGGATGTGAGGCCTCCGGTCGCGATGAGGTGGGGACCTAGTTCTTTCTCTGTGGCCTCCACAGGGGATTCAGCCATCCTTTCGTCTTGGGAGATGCAAGACGAGCCTGCATTCAAGTCACTGCAGGGATATGCGGCCTTATTTCGAGTCAGGGCATCGCGGTGTCCATTCCAGTTGAGGCTGCAACCTCAGGTTCCCTCTCACATACCTAGAGCTGAGAGAAGCCTCCTCTTGAGGTGCTTGTGGTAAGGTGGTATTCCTCTGGAGTCGAAGCCAAGGACTAACCCCTCTTCTCGAGTTGATTTTTGGTCCACGGAGCTCTTTCGTGTTGCTACAGTGACCTCAGGATCCCTCTAGCCTTGAAACAGTGTTCTTGGGGTTTCTCTGGAGTGCCATCAAGGAAATCAAGGCTCCTTTCATGTGTGATGTGCAACACGGAATTGCTCTGCACGCAGTGCAGGGGAATCGGGCCTCATCTCGTGGCGAGGGGGAAGTCTCATGGTTTTTCTCGAGTTGCGGCGGGAACCTGGGGTATATTCTCGAGTTAAGACGGGGATGGCCCTTCCACCCACGTGTTTGTTCAGCCATGTCAGGACTCCTGCCTAGTTGCGAGGGACAACTCAGGATTCTCCTCGAGGCTTGGCAGGGCAATTGGGACGCCTCTCCAGCTGAGGCGGGAGACCAAGGGTCCCTTTCCACGTTCCACAGGAATCCTGGTATTCCTATCAAGTTTCACGAGGAGTCAGGCATCGTCTCCTTTGGAAGCACTGATCTCCCCGTACCTCTGGAGTTTTCAAAGGATGTGAGGCCTCCGGTCGCGATGAGGTGGGGATCTAGGTCTTTCTCTGTGGTCTCCACAGGGGATTCAGACATCCTTTCGTCTTGGGAGACGCAAGACGAGCCTGCATTCAAGTCACTGCACGGATATCCGGCCTTATTTCAATTCAGGGCATCGCTCTGTCCATTCCACTTGAGGCCACAAACTCAGGGTCCCTCTCACATACCTAGAGCTGAGAGAAGCCTCCTCTTGAGGTGCTTGTGGTAAGGTGGTATTCCTCTGGAGTCGAAGCCAGGGACTAACCTCTCATCTCGAGTTGATTTTTGGTCCACGTAGCTCTTAGTGTTGCTACAGTGACCTCAGGATCCCTCTAGCCTTGAAACAGTGTTCTTGGGGTTTCTCTGGAGTGCCATCAAGCAAATCAATGCTCCTTTCATGTGTGATGTGCAACACGGAATTGCTCTGCATGCAGTGCAGGGGAATCGGGCCTCATCTCGTGGCGAGGGGGAAGTCTCATGGTTTTTCTCGAGTTGCGGCGGGAACCTGGGGTATATTCTCGAGTTACGACGGGGATGGCCCTTCCACACACGTGTCTCTTCAGCGACATCAGAACTCCTGCCTAGTTGCGAGGGACAACTCGGGATACTCCTCGAGGCTTGGCAGGGCAATTGGGACGCCTCTCCAGCTGAGGCGGGAGACCAAGTGTCCCTTTCCACGTGCCACAGGAATCCTGGGACTCCTATCAAGTTTCACGAGGAGTCAGGCATCGTCTCCTTTGGAGGCACTGATTTCCGCGTACCTCTGGAGTTTTCAAAGGATGTGAGGCCTCCGGTCGCGATGAGGTGGGGAACTAGGTCTTTCTCTGTGGTCTCCACAGGGGATTCAGACATCCTTTCGTCTTGGGAGATGCAAGACGAGCCTGCATTCAAGTCACTGCAGGGATATCCGGCATTATTTCGAGTCAGGTAATCGCGGTGTCCATTCCACTTGAGGCCGCAAACTCACGGTCCCTCTCACATACATAGAGCTGAGAGAATCCTTCTCTTGAGGAGCTTGTGGTAAGGTGGTATTCCTCTGGAGTCGAAGCCCGGGACTAACCTCTCATCTCGAGTTGATTTTTGGTCCACGGAGCTCTTTTGTTTTGCTACAGTGACCTCAGGATCCCTCGAGCCTTGAAACAGTGTTCTTGGGGTTTCTCTGCAGTGCCATCAAGGAAATCAAGGCTCCTTTCATGTGTGATGTGCAACACGGAATTGCTCTGTACCTAGTACAGGGGAATCGGACCTCATCTCGCGGCGAGGGGGAACTCTCATGGTTTTTCTCGAGTTGCGGCGGGAACCTGGGGTATATTCTCGAGTTACGACGGGGATGGCCCTTCCACACACGTGTTTGTTCAGCGACGTCAGGACTCCTGCCTAGTTGCGAGGGACAATTCGGCATTCTCCTCGAGGCTTGGCAGGGCAATTGTGACGCCTCTCCATCTGAGGCGGGAGACCAAGGGTCCCTTTCCACGTGCCACAGGAATCCTGGGACTCCTATCAAGTTTCACGAGGAGTCAGGCATCGTCTCCTTTGGAGGCACTGATCTCCGCATACCTCTGGAGTTTTCAAAGGATGTGAGGCCGCCGGTCGCGATGAGGTGGGGAACTCGGTCTTTCTCTGTGGTTTCCACAGGGGATTCAGACATCCTTTCATCTTGGGAGATGCAAGACGAGCCTGCATTCAAGTCACTGAAGGGATATTCGGGCTTATTTCGAGTCAGGGCATCGCGGTGTCCATTCCACTTGAGGCCGCAAACTCAGGGTCCCTCTCACATAGCTAGAGCTGAGAAAAACCTCCTCTTGAGGTGCTTGTGGTAAGGTGGTATTCCTCTGGAGTCGAAGCCAGGGACTAACCTCTCATCTCGAGTTGATTTTTGGTCCACGGAGCTCTTTCGTGTTGCTACAGTGACCGCAGGATCCCTCTAGCCTTGAAACAGTGTTCTTGGGGTTTCTCTGGAGTGCCATCAAGGAAATCAAGGCTCCTTTCATGTGTGATGTGCAACACGGAATTGCTCTGCATGCAGTGCAGGGGAATCGGGCCTCATCTCGCGGCGAGGGGGAAGTCTCATGGTTTTTCTCGAGTTGCGGCGGGAACCTGGGGTATATTCTCGAGTTACGACGGTGATGGCCCTTCCACCCACGTGTTTGTTCAGCGATGTCAGGACTCCTGCCTAGTTGCGAGGGACAACTCGGGATTCTCCTCGAGGCTTGGCAGGGCAATTGGGACGCCTCTCAATCTGAGGCGGGAGATCAAGGGTCCCTTTCCACGTGCCACAGGAATCCTGGCACTCCTATGAAATTTCACGAGGAGTCAGGCATCGTCTCCTTTGGAGGCACTGATCTCCGCGTACCTCTATAGTTTTCAAAGGATGTGAGGCCTCCAGTCGCGATGAGGTGGGGAACTAGGTCTTTCTCTGTGGTCTCCACAGGGGATTCAGTCACCCTTTCATCTTGGGAGATGCAAGACGAGCCTGCATTCAAGTCACTGCAGGGATATCCGGCCTTATATCGAGTCAGGGCATCGCGGTGTAAATTCCACTTGAGGCCGCAAAATCAGGGTGCCTCTCACATACCTAGAGCTGAGAGAAGCCTCCTCTTAAGGTGCTTGTGGTAACGTGGTATTCCTCTGGAGTCGAAGCCAGGGACTAACCTCTCATCTCGAGTTGATTTTTGGTCCACGGAGCTCTTTCGTGTTGCTACAGTGACCTCAGTTTCCCTCTAGCCTTGAAACAGTGTTCTTGGGGTTTTTTTGGAGTGCCATCAAGGAAATCAAGGCTCCTTTCATGTGTGATGTGCAACAGGGAATTGCTCTGCACGCAGTGCACGGTATCGGGCCTCATTTTTCTGCGAGGGGGAAGTCTCATGGTTTTTCTCGAGTTGCTGTGTGAACCTGGGGTATATTCTCGAGTTACGACGGGGATGGCCCTTCCACACACGTGTTTGTTCAGCGACGTCAGGACTCCTGCCTAGTTGCGAGGGACAACTCGGGATTCTCCTCGAGGCTTGGCAGGGCAATTGGGACGCCTCTCCAGCTGAGGCGGGAGACCAAGGGTCCCTTTCCACGTGCCACAGGAATCCTGGGACTCCTATCAAGTTTCACGAGGAGTCAGGCATCGTCTCCTTTGGAGGCACTGATCTCCGCGTACCTCTGGAGTTTTCAAAGGATGTGAGGCCTCCGGTCGCGATGAGGTGGGGAACTTGGTCTTTCTCTGTGGTCTCCACAGGGGATTCAGACATCCTTTCGTCTTGGGAGATGCAAGACGAGCCTGCATTCAAGTCACTGCAGGGATATCCGGCCTTATTTTGAGTCAGGAAATCGCGGTATCCATTCCACTTGAGGCCGCAAACTCAGGGTCCCTCTCACATACCTAGAGCTGAGAGAAGCCTCCTCTTGAGGTGCTTGTGGTAAGGTGGTATTCCTCTGGAATCGAAGCCAGGGACTAACCTCTCATCTCGAGTTGATTTTTGGTCCACGGAACTCTTTCTTGTTGTTACAGTGACCTCAGGATCCCTCTAGCCCTGAAAGAGTGTTCTTGGGGTTTCTCTGGAGTGCCATCAAGGAAATCAAGGCTCCTTTCATGTGTGATGTGCAACACGGAATTGCTCTGCACGCAGTGCAGGGGAATCGGGCCTCATCTCGCGGCGAGGAGGAATTCTCATGGTTTTTCTCGAGTTGCGGCGGGAACCTGGGCTATATTCTCGAGTTACGACGGAGATGGCCCTTCCACCCACGTGTTTGTTCAGCGACGTCAGGACTCCTGCCTAGTTGCGAGGGACAACTCGGGATTCTCCTCGAGGCTTGGCAGGGCAATTGGGACGCCTCTCCAGCTGAGGCGGGAGACCAAGGGTCCCTTTCCACGTGCCACAGGAATCCTGGGACTCCTATCAAGTTTCCCGAGGAGTCAGGCATCGTCTCCTTTGGAGGCACTCATCTCCGTGTACCTCTGGAGTTTTCAAATGATGTGAGGCCTCCGGTCGCGATGAGGTGGGGAAGTAGGTTTTCTCTGTGGTCTCCACAGGGGATTCAGACATCCTTTCGTCTTGGGAGATGCAAGACGAGCCTGCATTCAAGTCACTGCAGGGATATCCGGCCTTATTTCGAGTCAGGGCATCGCGGTGTCGATTCCACTTGAGGCCGCAAACTCAGGTTCCCTCTCACATACCTAGAGCTGAGAGAAGCCTCCTCTTGAGGTGCTTGTGGTAAGGTGGTATTCCTCTGGAGTCGAAGCCAGGGACTAACCTCTCATCTCGAGTTGATTCTTGGTCCACGGAGCTCTTTCGTGTTGCTACAGTGACCTCAGGATCCCTCTAGCCTTGAAACAGTGTTCTTGGGGTTTCTCTGGAGTGCCCTCAAGGAAATCAAGGCTCCTTCATGTGTGATGTGCAACACGGAATTGCTCTGCACGCAGTGCAGGGGAATCGGGCCTCATCTCGCGGCGAGGGGGTAGTCTCATGGTTTTTCTCGAGTTGCGGCGGGAACCTGGGGTATATTCTCGAGTTACGACTGGGATGGCCCTTCCACCCACGTGTTTGTTCAGCGACGTCAGGACTCCTGCCTAGTTGCGAGGGACAACTCGGGATTCTCCTCGAGGCTTGGCAGGGCAATTGGGACGCCTCTCCAGCTGAGGCGGTAGACCAAGGGTCCCTTTCCATGTGCCTCAGGAATCCTGGGACTCCTATCAAGTTTCCCGAGGAGTCAGGCATCGTTTCCTTTGGAGGCACTGATCTCCGCATACCTCTGGAGTTTTCAAAGGATGTGAGGCCTCCGGTTGCGATGAGGTGGGGAAGTAGGGTTACTCTGTGGTCTCCACAGGGGATTCAGACATCCTTTCTTCTTGGGAGATGCAAGACGAGCCTGCATTCAAGTCACTGCAGGGATATCCGGCCTTATTTCGAGTCAGGGCATCGCGGGGTCCATTCCACTTGAGGCCACAAACTCAGGGTCCCTCTCACATAGCTAGAGCTGAGATAATCCTGCTCTTGAGGTGCTTGTGGTAAGGTGGTATTCCTCTGGAGTCGAAGCCAGGGACTAACCTCTCATCTCGAGGTGATTTTTGGTCCACGGAGCTCTTTCGTGTTGCTACAGTGACCTCAGGATCCCTCTAGCCTTGAAATAGTGTTCTTGGGGTTTCTCTGGAGTGCCATCAAGGAAATCAAGGCTCCTTTCATGTGTGATGTGCAACACGGAATTGTTCTGCAGGCAGTGCAGGGGAATCAGGCCTCATCTCGCGGCGAGGGGGAAGTCTCATGGTTTTTCTCGAGTTGCGGCGGGAACCTGTGCTATATTCTCGAGTTACGACGGGGATGGCCATTACACACACGTGGTTGTTCAGCCGCATCAGGACTGCTGCCTAGTTGCGAGGGACAACTCGGGATTCTCCTCGAGGCTTGGCAGGGAAATTGGGACGCCTCTCCAGCTGAGGCGGGAGACCAAGGTTCCCTTTCCCCGTGCCCCAGGAATCCTGGGACTCCTATCAAGTTTCACGAGGAGTCAGGCATCGTCTCTTTTGGAGGCACTGATCTCCGCGTACCTCTGGAGTTTTGAAAGGATGTGAGGCCTCCGGTCGCGATGAGGTGGGGAACTAGTTCTTTTTCTGTGGTCTTCACAGGGGATTCAGACATCCTTTCGTCTTGGGAGATGCAAGACGAGCCAGCATTCAAGTCACTGCAGGGATATCCGGCCTTATTTCGAGTCAGGGCATCGCGGTGTACATTCCACTTGAGGCCGCAAATCAGGGTCCCTCTCACATACTTAGAGCTGAGAGAAGCCTCCTCTTGAGGTGCTTGTGGTAAGCTGGTATTCCTCTGGATTCGAAGCCAGGGACTAACCTCTCATCTCGAGTTGATTTTTGGTCCACGGAGCTCTTTCTTGTTGCTACAGTGACCTCAGGATCCCTCTAGCCTTGAAACAGTGTTCTTGGGGTTTCTCTGGAGTGCCATCAAGGTAATCAAGGCTCCTTTCATGTGTGATGTGCAACACGGAATTGCTCTGCACGCAGTGCAGGGGAATCGGGCCTCATCTCACGGCGAGGGGGAAGTCTCAGTTTTTTCTCGAGTTGCGGCGGGAACCTGGGGTATGTTCTCGAGTTACAACGGGAATGGCCCTTCCACACACGTGTTTGTTCAGCGACGTCAGGAGTCCTGCCTAGTTGAGAGGGACAACTCGGGATTCTCCTCGAGGCTTGGCAGGGCAATTGGGATGCTTCTCCAAGTGAGGCGGGAGACCAAGTGTCCCTTTCCACGTGCCACAGGAATCCTGGGACTCCTATCAAGTTTCACGAGGAGTCAGGCATTGTCTCCTTTGGAGGCACTGATCTCCGCGTACCTCTGGAGTTTTCAAAGGATGTGAGGCCTCCTTTCGCGATGAGGTGGGGAACTAGGTCTTTCTCTGTGGTCTCCACAGGGGATTCAGACATCCTTTCATCTTGGGAGATGCAAGACGAGCCTGCATTCAAGTCACTGCAGGGATATCCAGCCTTATTTCCAGTCAGGGTATCGCGGTGTCCATTCCACTTGAGGCCGCAAACTCAGGGTCCCTCTCATATACCTAGAGCTGAGAGAATCCTCCTCTTGAGGTGCTTGTAGTAAGGTGATATTCCTCTGGAGTCGAAGCCAGGGACTAACCTCTCATCTCGAGTTGATTTCTGGTCCACGTAGCTCTTTCGTGTTGCTACAGTGACCTCAGGATCCCTCTAGCCTTGAAACAGTGTTCTTGGGGTTTCTCTGGAGTGCCATCAAGGAAATCAAGGTTCCTTTCATGTGTGATGTGCAACACGGAATTGCTCTGCACGCAGTGCAGGGGAATCGGGCCTCATCTCGCGGCGAGGGGGAAGTCTCATGGTTTTTCTCGAGTTGCGGTGGGAACCTGGGGTATATTCTCGAGTTACGACGGGGATGGCCCTTCCACCCACGTGTTTATTCAGCGACGACAGGACTCCTGCCTAGTTGCGAGGGACAACTCGGGATTCTCCTCGAGGCTTGGCAGGGCAATTGGGACGCCTCTCCAGCTGAGGCGGGAGACCAAGGGTCCCTTTCCACGTGCCACAGGAATCCTGGGACTCCTATCAAGTTTCACGAGGAGTCAGGCATCGCCTCCTTTGGAGGCACTGATCTCCGCGTACTACTGCAGTTTTCAAAGGATGTGAGGCCTCTGGTCAAGATGAGGTGGGGAACCAGGTCTTTCTCTGTGGTCTCCACAGGGGATTCAGACATCCTTTCGTCTTGGGAGATGCAAGATGAGCATGCATTCAAGTCACTGCAGGGATATCCGGCCTTATTTCGAATCAGGGCATCGCGGTGTCCATTCCACTTGAGGCCGCAAACTCAGGGTCCCTCTCACATACCTAGAGCTGAGAGAAGCCTCCTCTTGAGGTGCTTGTGGTAAGGTGGTATTCCTCTGGAGTCGAAGCCAGGGACTAACGTCTCATCTCGAGTTGATTTCTGGTCCACGTAGCTCTTTCGTGTTGCTACAGTGACCTCAGGATCCCTCTAGCCTTGAAACAGTGTTCTTGGGGTTTCTCTGGAGTGCCATCAAGGAAATCAAGGTTCCTTTCATGTGTGATGTGCAACACGGAATTGCTCTGCACGCAGTGCAGGGGAATCGGGCCTCATCTCGCGGCGAGGGGGAAGTCTCATGGTTTTTCTCGAGTCGCGGCGGGAACTTGGGGTATATTCTCGAGTTACGACGGGGATGGCCCTTCCACACACGTGTTTGTTCAGCAACGTCAGGACTCCTGCCTAGTTGCGAGGGACAACTCGGGATTCTCCTCGAGGCTTGGCAGGGCAATTGGGACACCTCTCCAGCTGAGGCGGGAGACCAAGGGTCCCTTTCCACGTGCCACAGGAATCCTGGGACTCCTATCAAGTTTCACGAGGAGTCAGGCATCGTCTCCTTTGGAGGCACTGATCTCCGCGTACCTCTGGAGTTTTCAAAGGATGTGAGGCCTCCGGTCGCGATGAGGTGGGTTACTAGGTCTTTCTCTGTGGTCTCCACAGGGGATTCAGACATCCTTTCATCTTGGGAGATGCAAGACGAGCCTGCATTCAAGTCACTGCAGGGATATCCGGCCTTATTTCGCGTCAGGGCAACGCAGTGTCCATTCCACTTGAGGCCGCAAACTCAGGGTCCCTCTCACATACCTAGAGCTGAGAGAAGCCTCCTCTTGAGGTGCTTGTGGTAAGGTGGTATTCTTCTGGAGTCGAAGCCAGGGACTAACCTCTCATCCCGAGTTGATTTTTGGTCCACGGAGCTCTTTCTTGTTGCTACAGTGACCTCAGGATCCCTCTAGCCTTGAAAAAATGTTCTTAGGGTTTCTCTGGAGTGCCATCAAGGAAATCAAGGCACCTTTCATGTGTGATATGCAACACGGAATTGCTCTGCACGCAGTGCAGGGGAATCGGGCCTCATTTTGCGGCGAGGGGGAATTCTCATGGTTTTTCTACAGTTGCGGCGGGAACCTGGGGTATATTCTCGAGTTACGACGGGAATGGCCCTTCCACACACGTGTTTGTTCAGCGAAGTCAGGACTCCTGCCTAGTTGCGAGGGACAACTCGGGATTCTCCTCGAGGCTTGGCAGGGCAATTGGGACGCCTCTCCAGCTGAGGCGGGAGACCAAGGGTCTCTTTCCACGTGCCTTAGGAATCCTGGGACTCCTATCAAGTTTCACGAGGAGTCAGGCATCTTTACCTTTGGAGGCACTTATCTCCGCGTACCTCTGGAGTTTTCAAAGGATGTGAGGCCTCCGGTCTCGATGAGGTGGGGAACTAGGTCTTTCTCTGTGGTCTCCACAGGGGATTCAGACATCCTTTCGTCTTGGGAAGTGCAAGACGAGCCTGCATTCAAGTCACTGCACGGATATCCGGCCTTATTTCGAGTCAGGTCATCGCGGTGTCCATTCCACTTGAGGCCGCAAACTCAGGGTCCCTCTCACATACTTAGAGCTGAGAGAAGCCTCCTCTTGAGGTGCTTGTGGTAAGGTGGTATTCCTCTGGAGTCGAAGCCAGGGACTAACCTCTCATCTCGAGTGGATTTTTCTTCCACGGAACTCTTTGGTGTGGCTACAGTGACCTCAGGATCCCTCTAGCCTTGAAACAGTGTTCTTGGGGTTTCTCTGGAGTGCCATCAAGGAAATCAAGGCTCCTTTCATGTGTGATGTGCAACACGGAATTGCTCTGCATGCAGTGCATGGTATCGGGCCTCATTTTGCGGCGAGGGGGAAGTCTCATGGTTTTTCTCGAGTTGCGATGGGAACCTGGGGTATATTCTCGAGTTACGACGGTGATGGCCCTTCCACCCACGTGTTTGTTCAGCGACGTCAGACTCCTGCCTAGTTGCGAGGGACAACTCGGGATTCTCCTCGAGGCTTGGCAGGGCAATTGGGACGCCTCTCCAGCTGAGGCGGGAGACCAAGGGTCCCTTTCCACGTGCCACAGGAATCCTGGGACTCCTATCAAGTTTCACGAGGAGTCAGGCATCGCCTCCTTTGGAGGCACTGATCTCCGCGTACTTCTGCAGTTTTCAAAGGATGTGAGGCCTCTGGTCAAGATGAGGTGGGGAACCAGGTCTTTCTCTGTGGTCTCCACAGGGGATTCAGACATCCTTTCGTCTTGGGAGATGCAAGATGAGCATGCATTGAAGTCACTGCAGGGATATCCGGCCTTATTTCGAATCAGGGCATCGCGGTGTCCATTCCACTTGAGGCCGCAAACTCAGGGTCCCTCTCACATACCTAGAGCTGAGAGAAGCCTCCTCTTGAGGTGCTTGTGGTAAGGTGGTATTCCTCTGGAGTCGAAGCCAGGGACTAACCTCTCATCTCGAGTTGATTTTTGGTCCACGGAGCTCTTTCGTGTTGCTACAGTGACCTCAGGATCCCTCTAGCCTTGAAACAGTGTCCTTGGGGTTTCTCTGGAGTGCCATCAAGGAAATCAAGGCTCCTTTCATGTGTGATGTGCAACACGGAATTGCTCTGCACGCAGTGCAGGGGAATCGGGCCTCATCTCGCGGCGAGGGGGAAGTCTCATGGTTTTTCTCGAGTTGCGGCGGGAACCTGGGGTATATTCTCGAGTTACGACGGGGATGGCCCTTCCACACACGTGTCTCTTCAGCGACGTCAGGACTCCTGCCTAGTTGCGAGGGACAACTCGGGATACTCCTCGAGGCTTGGCAGGGCAATTGGGACGCCTCTCCAGCTGAGGCGGGAGACCAAGTGTCCTTTTCCACGTGCCACAGGAATCCTGGGACTCCTATCAAATTTTACGAGGAGTCAGGCATCGTCTCCTTTAGAGGCACTGATCTACGCGTACCTCTGGAGTTTTCAAAGGATGTGAGGCTTCCGGTCGCGATGAGGTGGGGAATTAGGTCTCTCTCTGTGGTCTCCACAGGGGATTCCGACATCCTTTCGTCTTGGGAGATGCAAGACGAGCCTGCTTTCAAGTCACTGCAGGGAAATCCGGCCTTATTTCGAGTCAGGGCATCGCGGTGTCCATTCCACTTGAGGCCGAAATCTCAGGGTCCCTCTCATATACTTAGAGCTGAAAGAATCCTCATCTTGAGGTGCTTGTGGTAAGGTGGTATTCCTCTGGAGTCGAAGCCAGGGACTAACCTCTCATCTCGAGTTGATTCTTGGTCCACGGAGCTCTTTCCTGTTGCTACAGTGACTTCAGGATCCCTCTAGCCTTGAAACAGTGTTTTTGGGGTTTCTCTGGAGTGCCATCAAGGAAATCAAGGCTCCTTTCATGTCTGATGTGCAACACGGAATTGCTCTGCACGCAGTGCAGGGGAATCGGGCCTCATCTCGCGGCGAGGGGGAAGTCTCATGGTTTTTCTCGAGTTGCGGCGGGAACCTGTGGTATATTCTCGAGTTACGACGGGGATGGCCCTTCCACACACTTGTTTGTTCAGCGACGTTAGGACTCCTGCCTAGTTGCGAGGGACAACTCGGGATTTTCCTTGAGGCTTGGCAGGGCAATTGGGACGCCTCTCCAGCTGAGGCAGGAGACAAAGGGTCCCTGTCCACGTGCCACAAGAATCCTGGGACTCCTATCAAGTTTCATGAGGAGTCAGGCATCTTTTCCTTTGGAGGCACTGATCTCCGCGTACCTCTGGAGTTTTCAAAGGATTTGAGGCCTCCGATCGCAATCAGGTGGGAAAATAGTTCTTTCTCTGTGGTCTCCACAGGGGATTCAAACATCCTTTCATCTTGGGAGATGCAAGACGAGCCTGCATTCAAGTCACTGCAGGGATATGCGGCCTTATTTCAAGTCAGGGAATCGGGGTGTCCATTCCACTTGAGGCCACACACTCAGGGCCCCTATCACATACCTAGAGGTGAGAGAAGCCTCCTCTTGAGGTGCTTGTGGTAAGGTGGTAATCCTCTGTAGTCGAAGGCAGGGACTAACCTCTCATCTCGAGTTGATTTGTGGTCCACGGAGCTCTTTCGTGTTGCTACAGTGACCTCAGGATCCCTCTAGCCTTGAAACAGTGTTCTTGGGGTTTCTCTGGAGTGCCATGAAGGAAATCAAGGCTCCTTTCCTGTGTGATGTGCAACACGGAATTGCTCTGCACGCAGTGCAGGGGAATCGGGCCTCATCTCGCGGCGAGGGGGAAGTCTCATGGTTTTTCTCCAGTTGCGGCGGGAACCTGGGGTATATTCTCGAGTTACGACGGGTATGGCCCTTCCACACACGTGTTTGTTCAGCGAAGTCAGGACTCCTGCCTAGTTGTGAGGGACAACTCGGGATTCTCCTCGAGGCTTGGCAGGGCAATTGGGACGCCTCTCCAGCTGAGGCGGGAGACCAAGGGTCTCTTTCCACGTGCCTTAGGAATCCTGAGACTCCTATCAAGTTTCACGAGGAGTCAGGCATCTTTACCTTTGGAGGCACTTATCTCCGCGTACCTCTGGAGTTTTCAAAGGATGTGAGGCCTCCGGTCGCGATGAGGTGGGGAACTAGGTCTTTCTCTGTGGTCTCCACAGGGGATTCAGACATCCTTTCGTCTTGGGAAATGCAAGACGAGCCTGCATTCAAGTCACTGCACGGATATCCGGCCTTATTTCGAGTCAGGTCATCGCGGTGTCCATTCCACTTGAGGCCGTAAACTCAGGGTCCCTCTCACAAACCTAGAGCTGAGAAAAGCCTCCTCTTGAGGTGCTTGTGGTAAGGTGGTATTCCTCTGGAGTCGAAGCCAGGGACTAACCTCTCATCTCGAGTGGATTTTTCTTCCACGGAACTCTTTGGTGTGGCTACAGTGACCTCAGGATCCCTCTAGCCTTGAAACAGTGTTCTTGGGGTTTCTCTGGAGTGCCATCAAGGAAATCAAGGCTCCTTTCATGTGTGATGTGCAACACGGAATTGCTCTGCATGCAGTGCAGGGTATCGGGCCTCATTTTGCGGCGAGGGGGAAGTCTCATGGTTTTTCTCGAGTTGCGATGGGAACCTGGGGTATATTCTCGAGTTACGACGGTGATGGCCCTTCCACCCACGTGTTTGTTCAGCGACGTCAGACTCCTGCCTAGTTGCGAGGGACAACTCGGGATTCTCCTCGAGGCTTGGCAGGGCAATTGGGACGCCTCTCCAGCTGAGGCGGGAGACCAAGTGTCCCTTTCCACGTGCCACAGGAATCCTGGGACTCCTATCAAGTTTCACGAGGAGTCAGGCATCGCCTCCTTTGGAGGCACTGATCTCCGCGTACTTCTGCAGTTTTCAAAGGATGTGAGGCCTCTGGTCAAGATGAGGTGGGGAACCAGGTCTTTCTCTGTGGTCTCCACAGGGGATTCAGACATCCTTTCGTCTTGGGAGATGCAAGATGAGCATGCATTCAAGTCACTGCAGGGATATCCGGCCTTATTTCAAGTCAGGGAATCGGGGTGTCCATTCCACTTGAGGCCACACACTCAGGGCACCTATCACATACCTAGAGGTGAGAGAAGCCTCCTCTTGAGGTGCTTGTGGTAAGGTGGTAATCCTCTGTAGTCGAAGGCAGGGACTAACCTCTCATCTCGAGTTGATTTGTGGTCCACGGAGCTCTTTCGTGTTGCTACAGTGACCTCAGGATCCCTCTAGCCTTGAAACAGTGTTCTTGGGGTTTCTCTGGAGTGCCATGAAGGAAATCAAGGCTCCTTTCCTGTGTGATGTGCAACACGGAATTGCTCTGCACGCAGTGCAGGGGAATCGGGCCTCATCTCGCGGCGAGGGGGAAGTCTCATGGTTTTTCTCCAGTTGCGGCGGGAACCTGGGGTATATTCTCGAGTTACGACGGGTATGGCCCTTCCACACACGTGTTTGTTCAGCGAAGTCAGGACTCCTGCCTAGTTGTGAGGGACAACTCGGGATTCTCCTCGAGGCTTGGCAGGGCAATTGGGACGCCTCTCCAGCTGAGGCGGGAGACCAAGGGTCTCTTTCCACGTGCCTTAGGAATCCTGAGACTCCTATCAAGTTTCACGAGGAGTCAGGCATCTTTACCTTTGGAGGCACTTATCTCCGCGTACCTCTGGAGTTTTCAAAGGATGTGAGGCCTCCGGTCGCGATGAGGTGGGGAACTAGGTCTTTCTCTGTGGTCTCCACAGGGGATTCAGACATCCTTTCGTCTTGGGAAATGCAAGACGAGCCTGCATTCAAGTCACTGCACGGATATCCGGCCTTATTTCGAGTCAGGTCATCGCGGTGTCCATTCCACTTGAGGCCGTAAACTCAGGGTCCCTCTCACAAACCTAGAGCTGAGAAAAGCCTCCTCTTGAGGTGCTTGTGGTAAGGTGGTATTCCTCTGGAGTCGAAGCCAGGGACTAACCTCTCATCTCGAGTGGATTTTTCTTCCACGGAACTCTTTGGTGTGGCTACAGTGACCTCAGGATCCCTCTAGCCTTGAAACAGTGTTCTTGGGGTTTCTCTGGAGTGCCATCAAGGAAATCAAGGCTCCTTTCATGTGTGATGTGCAACACGGAATTGCTCTGCATGCAGTGCAGGGTATCGGGCCTCATTTTGCGGCGAGGGGGAAGTCTCATGGTTTTTCTCGAGTTGCGATGGGAACCTGGGGTATATTCTCGAGTTACGACGGTGATGGCCCTTCCACCCACGTGTTTGTTCAGCGACGTCAGACTCCTGCCTAGTTGCGAGGGACAACTCGGGATTCTCCTCGAGGCTTGGCAGGGCAATTGGGACGCCTCTCCAGCTGAGGCGGGAGACCAAGTGTCCCTTTCCACGTGCCACAGGAATCCTGGGACTCCTATCAAGTTTCACGAGGAGTCAGGCATCGCCTCCTTTGGAGGCACTGATCTCCGCGTACTTCTGCAGTTTTCAAAGGATGTGAGGCCTCTGGTCAAGATGAGGTGGGGAACCAGGTCTTTCTCTGTGGTCTCCACAGGGGATTCAGACATCCTTTCGTCTTGGGAGATGCAAGATGAGCATGCATTCAAGTCACTGCAGGGATATCCGGCCTTATTTCGAATCAGGGCATCGCGGTGTCCATTCCATTTGAGGCCGCAAACTCAGGGTCCCTCTCACATACCTAGAGCTGAGAGAAGCCTCCTCTTGAGGTGCTTGTGGTAAGGTGGTATTCCTCTGGAGTCGAAGCCAGGGACTAACCTCTCATCTCGAGTTGATTTTTGGTCCACGGAGCTCTTTCGTGTTGCTACAGTGACCTCAGGATCCCTCTAGCCTTGAAACAGTGTTCTTGGGGTTTCTCTGGAGTGCTATCAAGGAAATCAAGGCTCCGTTCATGTGTGATGTGCAACACGGAATTGCTCTGCAAGCAGTGCAGGGGAATTGGGCCTCATCTCGCGGCGAGGGGGAAGTCTCATGGTTTTTCTCGAGTTGCGGCGGGAACCTGGGGTATATTCTCAAGTTACGACGGGGATGGCCCTTCCACACACGTCTTTGTTCAGCCACGTCAGGACTCCTGCCTAGTTGCGAGGGACAAATCGGGATTCTCCTAGAAGCCTGGCAGGGCAATTGGGACGCCTCTCCAGCTGAGGCGGGAGACCAAGGGTCCCTTTCCACGTGCCACAGGAATCCTGGGACTCCTATCAATTTTCACGAGAAGTCAGACATCGTCTCCTTTGGAGGCACTGATCTCCGCGTACCTCTGGAGTTTTCAAAGGATATGAGGCCTCCGGTCGCGATGAGGTGGGGACCTAGTTCTTTCTCTGTGGCCTCCACAGGGGATTCAGCCATCCTTTCGTCTTGGGCGATGCAAGACGAGCCTGCATTCAAGTCACTGCAGGGATATCCGGCCTTATTTCGAGTCAGGGCATCGCGGTGTCCATTCCACTTGAGGCCGCAATCTCAGGGTCCCTCTCATATACTTAGAGCTGAAAGAAGCCTCATCTTGAGGTGCTTGTGGTAAGGTGGTATTCCTCTGGAGTCGAAGCCAGGGACTAACCTCTCATCTCGAGTTGATTCTTGGTCCACGGAGCTCTTTCCTGTTGCTACAGTGACCTCAGGATCCCTCTAGCCTTGAAACAGTGTTTTTGGGGTTTCTCTGGAGTGGCATCAAGGAAATCAAGGCTCCTTTCATGTCTGATGTGCAACACGGAATTGCTCTGCACGCAGTGCAGGGGAATCGGGCCTCATCTCGCGGCGAGGGGGAAGTCTCATGGTTTTTCTCGAGTTGCTGCGGGAACCTGTGGTATATTCTCGAGTTACGACGGGGATGGCCCTTCCACACACTTGTTTGTTCAGCGACGTTAGGACTCCTGCCTAGTTGCGAGGGACAACTCGGGATTTTCCTTGAGGCTTGGCAGGGCAATTGGGACGCCTCTCCAGCTGAGGCAGGAGACCAAGGGTCCCTTTCCACGTGCCACAAGAATCCTGGGACTCCTATCAAGTTTCACGAGGAGTCAGGCATCGTCTCCTTTGGAGGCACTGATCTCCGCGTACCTCTGGAGTTTTCAAAGGATTTGAGGCCTCCGGTCGCGATCAGGTGGGAAAATAGTTCTTTCTCTGTGTTCTCCACAGGGGATTCAAACATCCTTTCATCTTGGGAGATGCAAGACGAGCTTGCATTCAAGTCACTGCAGGAATATGCGGCCTTATTTCAAGTCAGGGAATCGGGGTGTCCATTCCACTTGAGGCCACACACTCAGGGCCCCTATCACATACCTAGAGGTGAGAGAAGCCTCCTCTTGAGGTGCTTGTGGTAAGGTGGTAATCCTCTGTAGTCGAAGGCAGGGACTAACCTCTCATCTCGAGTTGATTTGTGGTCCACGGAGCTCTTTCGTGTTGCTACAGTGACCTCAGGATCCCTCTAGCCTTGAAACAGTGTTCTTGGGGTTTCTCTGGAGTGCCATGAAGGAAATCAAGGCTCCTTTCGTATGTGATGTGCAACACGGAATTGCTCTGCACGCAGTGCAGGGGAATCGGGCCTCATCTCGCGGCGAGGGGGAAGTCTCATGGTTTTTCTCGAGTTGCGGCGGGAACCTGGGGTATATTCTCGATTACGACGGGGATGCCCTTCCACCCACGTGTTTGTTCAGCCACGTCAGGACTCCTGCCTAGTTGCGAGGGACAAATCGGGATTCTCCTAGAAGCCTGGCAGGGCAATTGCGACGCCTCTCCAGCTGAGGCGGGAGACCAAGGGTCCCTTTCCACGTGCCACAGGAATCCTGGGACTCCTATCAAGTTTCACGAGGAGTCAGACATCGGCTCCTTTGGAGGCACTGATCTCCGCGTACCTCTGGAGTTTTCATAGGATATGAGGCCTCCGGTCGCGATGAGGTGGGGACCTAGTTCTTTCTCTGTGGCCTCCACAGGGGATTCAGCCATCCTTTCGTCTTGGGAGATGCAAGACGAGCCTGCATTCAAGTCACTGCAGGGATATGCGGCCTTATTTCGAGTCAGGGCATCGCGGTGTCCATTCCAGTTGAGGCTGCAACCTCAGGTTCCCTCTCACATACCTAGAGCTGAGAGAAGCCTCCTCTTGAGGTGCTTGTGGTAAGGTGGTATTCCTCTGGAGTCGAAGCCAAGGACTAACCCCTCTTCTCGAGTTGATTTTTGGTCCACGGAGCTCTTTCGTGTTGCTACAGTGACCTCAGGATCCCTCTAGCCTTGAAACAGTGTTCTTGGGGTTTCTCTGGAGTGCCATCAAGGAAATCAAGGCTCCTTTCATGTGTGATGTGCAACACGGAATTGCTCTGCACGCAGTGCAGGGGAATCGGGCCTCATCTCGTGGCGAGGGGGAAGTCTCATGGTTTTTCTCGAGTTGCGGCGGGAACCTGGGGTATATTCTCGAGTTAAGACGGGGATGGCCCTTCCACCCACGTGTTTGTTCAGCCATGTCAGGACTCCTGCCTAGTTGCGAGGGACAACTCAGGATTCTCCTCGAGGCTTGGCAGGGCAATTGGGACGCCTCTCCAGCTGAGGCGGGAGACCAAGGGTCCCTTTCCACGTTCCACAGGAATCCTGGTATTCCTATCAAGTTTCACGAGGAGTCAGGCATCGTCTCCTTTGGAAGCACTGATCTCCCCGTACCTCTGGAGTTTTCAAAGGATGTGAGGCCTCCGGTCGCGATGAGGTGGGGATCTAGGTCTTTCTCTGTGGTCTCCACAGGGGATTCAGACATCCTTTCGTCTTGGGAGACGCAAGACGAGCCTGCATTCAAGTCACTGCACGGATATCCGGCCTTATTTCAATTCAGGGCATCGCTCTGTCCATTCCACTTGAGGCCACAAACTCAGGGTCCCTCTCACATACCTAGAGCTGAGAGAAGCCTCCTCTTGAGGTGCTTGTGGTAAGGTGGTATTCCTCTGGAGTCGAAGCCAGGGACTAACCTCTCATCTCGAGTTGATTTTTGGTCCACGTAGCTCTTAGTGTTGCTACAGTGACCTCAGGATCCCTCTAGCCTTGAAACAGTGTTCTTGGGGTTTCTCTGGAGTGCCATCAAGCAAATCAATGCTCCTTTCATGTGTGATGTGCAACACGGAATTGCTCTGCATGCAGTGCAGGGGAATCGGGCCTCATCTCGTGGCGAGGGGGAAGTCTCATGGTTTTTCTCGAGTTGCGGCGGGAACCTGGGGTATATTCTCGAGTTACGACGGGGATGGCCCTTCCACACACGTGTCTCTTCAGCGACGTCAGAACTCCTGCCTAGTTGCGAGGGACAACTCGGGATACTCCTCGAGGCTTGGCAGGGCAATTGGGACGCCTCTCCAGCTGAGGCGGGAGACCAAGTGTCCCTTTCCACGTGCCACAGGAATCCTGGGACTCCTATCAAGTTTCACGAGGAGTCAGGCATCGTCTCCTTTGGAGGCACTGATTTCCGCGTACCTCTGGAGTTTTCAAAGGATGTGAGGTCTCCGGTCGCGATGAGGTGGGGAACTAGGTCTTTCTCTGTGGTCTCCACAGGGGATTCAGACATCCTTTCGTCTTGGGAGATGCAAGACGAGCCTGCATTCAAGTCACTGCAGGGATATCCGGCATTATTTCGAGTCAGGTAATCGCGGTGTCCATTCCACTTGAGGCCGCAAACTCACGGTCCCTCTCACATACATAGAGCTGAGAGAATCCTTCTCTTGAGGAGCTTGTGGTAAGGTGGTATTCCTCTGGAGTCGAAGCCCGGGACTAACCTCTCATCTCGAGTTGATTTTTGGTCCACGGAGCTCTTTTGTTTTGCTACAGTGACCTCAGGATCCCTCGAGCCTTGAAACAGTGTTCTTGGGGTTTCTCTGCAGTGCCATCAAGGAAATCAAGGCTCCTTTCATGTGTGATGTGCAACACGGAATTGCTCTGTACCTAGTACAGGGGAATCGGACCTCATCTCGCGGCGAGGGGGAACTCTCATGGTTTTTCTCGAGTTGCGGCGGGAACCTGGGGTATATTCTCGAGTTACGACGGGGATGGCCCTTCCACACACGTGTTTGTTCAGCGACGTCAGGACTCCTGCCTAGTTGCGAGGGACAATTCGGCATTCTCCTCGAGGCTTGGCAGGGCAATTGTGACGCCTCTCCATCTGAGGCGGGAGACCAAGGGTCCCTTTCCACGTGCCACAGGAATCCTGGGACTCCTATCAAGTTTCACGAGGAGTCAGGCATCGTCTCCTTTGGAGGCACTGATCTCCGCATACCTCTGGAGTTTTCAAAGGATGTGAGGCCGCCGGTCGCGATGAGGTGGGGAACTCGGTCTTTCTCTGTGGTTTCCACAGGGGATTCAGACATCCTTTCATCTTGGGAGATGCAAGACGAGCCTGCATTCAAGTCACTGCAGGGATATGCGGCCTTATTTCGAGTCAGGGCATCGCGGTGTCCATTCCAGTTGAGGCTGCAACCTCAGGTTCCCTCTCACATACCTAGAGCTGAGAGAAGCCTCCTCTTGAGGTGCTTGTGGTAAGGTGGTATTCCTCTGGAGTCGAAGCCAAGGACTAACCCCTCTTCTCGAGTTGATTTTTGGTCCACGGAGCTCTTTCGTGTTGCTACAGTGACCTCAGGATCCCTCTAGCCTTGAAACAGTGTTCTTGGGGTTTCTCTGGAGTGCCATCAAGGAAATCAAGGCTCCTTTCATGTGTGATGTGCAACACGGAATTGCTCTGCACGCAGTGCAGGGGAATCGGGCCTCATCTCGTGGCGAGGGGGAAGTCTCATGGTTTTTCTCGAGTTGCGGCGGGAACCTGGGGTATATTCTCGAGTTAAGACGGGGATGGCCCTTCCACCCACGTGTTTGTTCAGCCATGTCAGGACTCCTGCCTAGTTGCGAGGGACAACTCAGGATTCTCCTCGAGGCTTGGCAGGGCAATTGGGACGCCTCTCCAGCTGAGGCGGGAGACCAAGGGTCCCTTTCCACGTTCCACAGGAATCCTGGTATTCCTATCAAGTTTCACGAGGAGTCAGGCATCGTCTCCTTTGGAAGCACTGATCTCCCCGTACCTCTGGAGTTTTCAAAGGATGTGAGGCCTCCGGTCGCGATGAGGTGGGGATCTAGGTCTTTCTCTGTGGTCTCCACAGGGGATTCAGACATCCTTTCGTCTTGGGAGACGCAAGACGAGCCTGCATTCAAGTCACTGCACGGATATCCGGCCTTATTTCAATTCAGGGCATCGCTCTGTCCATTCCACTTGAGGCCACAAACTCAGGGTCCCTCTCACATACCTAGAGCTGAGAGAAGCCTCCTCTTGAGGTGCTTGTGGTAAGGTGGTATTCCTCTGGAGTCGAAGCCAGGGACTAACCTCTCATCTCGAGTTGATTTTTGGTCCACGTAGCTCTTAGTGTTGCTACAGTGACCTCAGGATCCCTCTAGCCTTGAAACAGTGTTCTTGGGGTTTCTCTGGAGTGCCATCAAGCAAATCAATGCTCCTTTCATGTGTGATGTGCAACACGGAATTGCTCTGCATGCAGTGCAGGGGAATCGGGCCTCATCTCGTGGCGAGGGGGAAGTCTCATGGTTTTTCTCGAGTTGCGATGGGAACCTGGGGTATATTCTCGAGTTACGACGGTGATGGCCCTTCCACCCACGTGTTTGTTCAGCGACGTCAGACTCCTGCCTAGTTGCGAGGGACAACTCGGGATTCTCCTCGAGGCTTGGCAGGGCAATTGGGACGCCTCTCCAGCTGAGGCGGGAGACCAAGGGTCCCTTTCCACGTGCCACAGGAATCCTGGGACTCCTATCAAGTTTCACGAGGAGTCAGGCATCGCCTCCTTTGGAGGCACTGATCTCCGCGTACTTCTGCAGTTTTCAAAGGATGTGAGGCCTCTGGTCAAGATGAGGTGGGGAACCAGGTCTTTCTCTGTGGTCTCCACAGGGGATTCAGACATCCTTTCGTCTTGGGAGATGCAAGATGAGCATGCATTGAAGTCACTGCAGGGATATCCGGCCTTATTTCGAATCAGGGCATCGCGGTGTCCATTCCACTTGAGGCCGCAAACTCAGGGTCCCTCTCACATACCTAGAGCTGAGAGAAGCCTCCTCTTGAGGTGCTTGTGGTAAGGTGGTATTCCTCTGGAGTCGAAGCCAGGGACTAACCTCTCATCTCGAGTTGATTTTTGGTCCACGGAGCTCTTTCGTGTTGCTACAGTGACCTCAGGATCCCTCTAGCCTTGAAACAGTGTCCTTGGGGTTTCTCTGGAGTGCCATCAAGGAAATCAAGGCTCCTTTCATGTGTGATGTGCAACACGGAATTGCTCTGCACGCAGTGCAGGGGAATCGGGCCTCATCTCGCGGCGAGGGGGAAGTCTCATGGTTTTTCTCGAGTTGCGGCGGGAACCTGGGGTATATTCTCGAGTTACGACGGGGATGGCCCTTCCACACACTTGTTTGTTCAGCGACGTTAGGACTCCTGCCTAGTTGCGAGGGACAACTCGGGATTTTCCTTGAGGCTTGGCAGGGCAATTGGGACGCCTCTCCAGCTGAGGCAGGAGACAAAGGGTCCCTGTCCACGTGCCACAAGAATCCTGGGACTCCTATCAAGTTTCATGAGGAGTCAGGCATCTTTTCCTTTGGAGGCACTGATCTCCGCGTACCTCTGGAGTTTTCAAAGGATTTGAGGCCTCCGATCGCAATCAGGTGGGAAAATAGTTCTTTCTCTGTGGTCTCCACAGGGGATTCAAACATCCTTTCATCTTGGGAGATGCAAGACGAGCCTGCATTCAAGTCACTGCAGGGATATGCGGCCTTATTTCAAGTCAGGGAATCGGGGTGTCCATTCCACTTGAGGCCACACACTCAGGGCCCCTATCACATACCTAGAGGTGAGAGAAGCCTCCTCTTGAGGTGCTTGTGGTAAGGTGGTAATCCTCTGTAGTCGAAGGCAGGGACTAACCTCTCATCTCGAGTTGATTTGTGGTCCACGGAGCTCTTTCGTGTTGCTACAGTGACCTCAGGATCCCTCTAGCCTTGAAACAGTGTTCTTGGGGTTTCTCTGGAGTGCCATGAAGGAAATCAAGGCTCCTTTCCTGTGTGATGTGCAACACGGAATTGCTCTGCACGCAGTGCAGGGGAATCGGGCCTCATCTCGCGGCGAGGGGGAAGTCTCATGGTTTTTCTCCAGTTGCGGCGGGAACCTGGGGTATATTCTCGAGTTACGACGGGTATGGCCCTTCCACACACGTGTTTGTTCAGCGAAGTCAGGACTCCTGCCTAGTTGTGAGGGACAACTCGGGATTCTCCTCGAGGCTTGGCAGGGCAATTGGGACGCCTCTCCAGCTGAGGCGGGAGACCAAGGGTCTCTTTCCACGTGCCTTAGGAATCCTGAGACTCCTATCAAGTTTCACGAGGAGTCAGGCATCTTTACCTTTGGAGGCACTTATCTCCGCGTACCTCTGGAGTTTTCAAAGGATGTGAGGCCTCCGGTCGCGATGAGGTGGGGAACTAGGTCTTTCTCTGTGGTCTCCACAGGGGATTCAGACATCCTTTCGTCTTGGGAAATGCAAGACGAGCCTGCATTCAAGTCACTGCACGGATATCCGGCCTTATTTCGAGTCAGGTCATCGCGGTGTCCATTCCACTTGAGGCCGTAAACTCAGGGTCCCTCTCACAAACCTAGAGCTGAGAAAAGCCTCCTCTTGAGGTGCTTGTGGTAAGGTGGTATTCCTCTGGAGTCGAAGCCAGGGACTAACCTCTCATCTCGAGTGGATTTTTCTTCCACGGAACTCTTTGGTGTGGCTACAGTGACCTCAGGATCCCTCTAGCCTTGAAACAGTGTTCTTGGGGTTTCTCTGGAGTGCCATCAAGGAAATCAAGGCTCCTTTCATGTGTGATGTGCAACACGGAATTGCTCTGCATGCAGTGCAGGGTATCGGGCCTCATTTTGCGGCGAGGGGGAAGTCTCATGGTTTTTCTCGAGTTGCGATGGGAACCTGGGGTATATTCTCGAGTTACGACGGTGATGGCCCTTCCACCCACGTGTTTGTTCAGCGACGTCAGACTCCTGCCTAGTTGCGAGGGACAACTCGGGATTCTCCTCGAGGCTTGGCAGGGCAATTGGGACGCCTCTCCAGCTGAGGCGGGAGACCAAGTGTCCCTTTCCACGTGCCACAGGAATCCTGGGACTCCTATCAAGTTTCACGAGGAGTCAGGCATCGCCTCCTTTGGAGGCACTGATCTCCGCGTACTTCTGCAGTTTTCAAAGGATGTGAGGCCTCTGGTCAAGATGAGGTGGGGAACCAGGTCTTTCTCTGTGGTCTCCACAGGGGATTCAGACATCCTTTCGTCTTGGGAGATGCAAGATGAGCATGCATTCAAGTCACTGCAGGGATATCCGGCCTTATTTCAAGTCAGGGAATCGGGGTGTCCATTCCACTTGAGGCCACACACTCAGGGCACCTATCACATACCTAGAGGTGAGAGAAGCCTCCTCTTGAGGTGCTTGTGGTAAGGTGGTAATCCTCTGTAGTCGAAGGCAGGGACTAACCTCTCATCTCGAGTTGATTTGTGGTCCACGGAGCTCTTTCGTGTTGCTACAGTGACCTCAGGATCCCTCTAGCCTTGAAACAGTGTTCTTGGGGTTTCTCTGGAGTGCCATGAAGGAAATCAAGGCTCCTTTCCTGTGTGATGTGCAACACGGAATTGCTCTGCACGCAGTGCAGGGGAATCGGGCCTCATCTCGCGGCGAGGGGGAAGTCTCATGGTTTTTCTCCAGTTGCGGCGGGAACCTGGGGTATATTCTCGAGTTACGACGGGTATGGCCCTTCCACACACGTGTTTGTTCAGCGAAGTCAGGACTCCTGCCTAGTTGTGAGGGACAACTCGGGATTCTCCTCGAGGCTTGGCAGGGCAATTGGGACGCCTCTCCAGCTGAGGCGGGAGACCAAGGGTCTCTTTCCACGTGCCTTAGGAATCCTGAGACTCCTATCAAGTTTCACGAGGAGTCAGGCATCTTTACCTTTGGAGGCACTTATCTCCGCGTACCTCTGGAGTTTTCAAAGGATGTGAGGCCTCCGGTCGCGATGAGGTGGGGAACTAGGTCTTTCTCTGTGGTCTCCACAGGGGATTCAGACATCCTTTCGTCTTGGGAAATGCAAGACGAGCCTGCATTCAAGTCACTGCACGGATATCCGGCCTTATTTCGAGTCAGGTCATCGCGGTGTCCATTCCACTTGAGGCCGTAAACTCAGGGTCCCTCTCACAAACCTAGAGCTGAGAAAAGCCTCCTCTTGAGGTGCTTGTGGTAAGGTGGTATTCCTCTGGAGTCGAAGCCAGGGACTAACCTCTCATCTCGAGTGGATTTTTCTTCCACGGAACTCTTTGGTGTGGCTACAGTGACCTCAGGATCCCTCTAGCCTTGAAACAGTGTTCTTGGGGTTTCTCTGGAGTGCCATCAAGGAAATCAAGGCTCCTTTCATGTGTGATGTGCAACACGGAATTGCTCTGCATGCAGTGCAGGGTATCGGGCCTCATTTTGCGGCGAGGGGGAAGTCTCATGGTTTTTCTCGAGTTGCGATGGGAACCTGGGGTATATTCTCGAGTTACGACGGTGATGGCCCTTCCACCCACGTGTTTGTTCAGCGACGTCAGACTCCTGCCTAGTTGCGAGGGACAACTCGGGATTCTCCTCGAGGCTTGGCAGGGCAATTGGGACGCCTCTCCAGCTGAGGCGGGAGACCAAGTGTCCCTTTCCACGTGCCACAGGAATCCTGGGACTCCTATCAAGTTTCACGAGGAGTCAGGCATCGCCTCCTTTGGAGGCACTGATCTCCGCGTACTTCTGCAGTTTTCAAAGGATGTGAGGCCTCTGGTCAAGATGAGGTGGGGAACCAGGTCTTTCTCTGTGGTCTCCACAGGGGATTCAGACATCCTTTCGTCTTGGGAGATGCAAGATGAGCATGCATTCAAGTCACTGCAGGGATATCCGGCCTTATTTCGAATCAGGGCATCGCGGTGTCCATTCCATTTGAGGCCGCAAACTCAGGGTCCCTCTCACATACCTAGAGCTGAGAGAAGCCTCCTCTTGAGGTGCTTGTGGTAAGGTGGTATTCCTCTGGAGTCGAAGCCAGGGACTAACCTCTCATCTCGAGTTGATTTTTGGTCCACGGAGCTCTTTCGTGTTGCTACAGTGACCTCAGGATCCCTCTAGCCTTGAAACAGTGTTCTTGGGGTTTCTCTGGAGTGCTATCAAGGAAATCAAGGCTCCGTTCATGTGTGATGTGCAACACGGAATTGCTCTGCAAGCAGTGCAGGGGAATTGGGCCTCATCTCGCGGCGAGGGGGAAGTCTCATGGTTTTTCTCGAGTTGCGGCGGGAACCTGGGGTATATTCTCAAGTTACGACGGGGATGGCCCTTCCACACACGTCTTTGTTCAGCCACGTCAGGACTCCTGCCTAGTTGCGAGGGACAAATCGGGATTCTCCTAGAAGCCTGGCAGGGCAATTGGGACGCCTCTCCAGCTGAGGCGGGAGACCAAGGGTCCCTTTCCACGTGCCACAGGAATCCTGGGACTCCTATCAATTTTCACGAGAAGTCAGACATCGTCTCCTTTGGAGGCACTGATCTCCGCGTACCTCTGGAGTTTTCAAAGGATATGAGGCCTCCGGTCGCGATGAGGTGGGGACCTAGTTCTTTCTCTGTGGCCTCCACAGGGGATTCAGCCATCCTTTCGTCTTGGGCGATGCAAGACGAGCCTGCATTCAAGTCACTGCAGGGATATCCGGCCTTATTTCGAGTCAGGGCATCGCGGTGTCCATTCCACTTGAGGCCGCAATCTCAGGGTCCCTCTCATATACTTAGAGCTGAAAGAAGCCTCATCTTGAGGTGCTTGTGGTAAGGTGGTATTCCTCTGGAGTCGAAGCCAGGGACTAACCTCTCATCTCGAGTTGATTCTTGGTCCACGGAGCTCTTTCCTGTTGCTACAGTGACCTCAGGATCCCTCTAGCCTTGAAACAGTGTTTTTGGGGTTTCTCTGGAGTGGCATCAAGGAAATCAAGGCTCCTTTCATGTCTGATGTGCAACACGGAATTGCTCTGCACGCAGTGCAGGGGAATCGGGCCTCATCTCGCGGCGAGGGGGAAGTCTCATGGTTTTTCTCGAGTTGCTGCGGGAACCTGTGGTATATTCTCGAGTTACGACGGGGATGGCCCTTCCACACACTTGTTTGTTCAGCGACGTTAGGACTCCTGCCTAGTTGCGAGGGACAACTCGGGATTTTCCTTGAGGCTTGGCAGGGCAATTGGGACGCCTCTCCAGCTGAGGCAGGAGACCAAGGGTCCCTTTCCACGTGCCACAAGAATCCTGGGACTCCTATCAAGTTTCACGAGGAGTCAGGCATCGTCTCCTTTGGAGGCACTGATCTCCGCGTACCTCTGGAGTTTTCAAAGGATTTGAGGCCTCCGGTCGCGATCAGGTGGGAAAATAGTTCTTTCTCTGTGTTCTCCACAGGGGATTCAAACATCCTTTCATCTTGGGAGATGCAAGACGAGCTTGCATTCAAGTCACTGCAGGAATATGCGGCCTTATTTCAAGTCAGGGAATCGGGGTGTCCATTCCACTTGAGGCCACACACTCAGGGCCCCTATCACATACCTAGAGGTGAGAGAAGCCTCCTCTTGAGGTGCTTGTGGTAAGGTGGTAATCCTCTGTAGTCGAAGGCAGGGACTAACCTCTCATCTCGAGTTGATTTGTGGTCCACGGAGCTCTTTCGTGTTGCTACAGTGACCTCAGGATCCCTCTAGCCTTGAAACAGTGTTCTTGGGGTTTCTCTGGAGTGCCATGAAGGAAATCAAGGCTCCTTTCGTATGTGATGTGCAACACGGAATTGCTCTGCACGCAGTGCAGGGGAATCGGGCCTCATCTCGCGGCGAGGGGGAAGTCTCATGGTTTTTCTCGAGTTGCGGCGGGAACCTGGGGTATATTCTCGATTACGACGGGGATGCCCTTCCACCCACGTGTTTGTTCAGCCACGTCAGGACTCCTGCCTAGTTGCGAGGGACAAATCGGGATTCTCCTAGAAGCCTGGCAGGGCAATTGCGACGCCTCTCCAGCTGAGGCGGGAGACCAAGGGTCCCTTTCCACGTGCCACAGGAATCCTGGGACTCCTATCAAGTTTCACGAGGAGTCAGACATCGGCTCCTTTGGAGGCACTGATCTCCGCGTACCTCTGGAGTTTTCATAGGATATGAGGCCTCCGGTCGCGATGAGGTGGGGACCTAGTTCTTTCTCTGTGGCCTCCACAGGGGATTCAGCCATCCTTTCGTCTTGGGAGATGCAAGACGAGCCTGCATTCAAGTCACTGCAGGGATATGCGGCCTTATTTCGAGTCAGGGCATCGCGGTGTCCATTCCAGTTGAGGCTGCAACCTCAGGTTCCCTCTCACATACCTAGAGCTGAGAGAAGCCTCCTCTTGAGGTGCTTGTGGTAAGGTGGTATTCCTCTGGAGTCGAAGCCAAGGACTAACCCCTCTTCTCGAGTTGATTTTTGGTCCACGGAGCTCTTTCGTGTTGCTACAGTGACCTCAGGATCCCTCTAGCCTTGAAACAGTGTTCTTGGGGTTTCTCTGGAGTGCCATCAAGGAAATCAAGGCTCCTTTCATGTGTGATGTGCAACACGGAATTGCTCTGCACGCAGTGCAGGGGAATCGGGCCTCATCTCGTGGCGAGGGGGAAGTCTCATGGTTTTTCTCGAGTTGCGGCGGGAACCTGGGGTATATTCTCGAGTTAAGACGGGGATGGCCCTTCCACCCACGTGTTTGTTCAGCCATGTCAGGACTCCTGCCTAGTTGCGAGGGACAACTCAGGATTCTCCTCGAGGCTTGGCAGGGCAATTGGGACGCCTCTCCAGCTGAGGCGGGAGACCAAGGGTCCCTTTCCACGTTCCACAGGAATCCTGGTATTCCTATCAAGTTTCACGAGGAGTCAGGCATCGTCTCCTTTGGAAGCACTGATCTCCCCGTACCTCTGGAGTTTTCAAAGGATGTGAGGCCTCCGGTCGCGATGAGGTGGGGATCTAGGTCTTTCTCTGTGGTCTCCACAGGGGATTCAGACATCCTTTCGTCTTGGGAGACGCAAGACGAGCCTGCATTCAAGTCACTGCACGGATATCCGGCCTTATTTCAATTCAGGGCATCGCTCTGTCCATTCCACTTGAGGCCACAAACTCAGGGTCCCTCTCACATACCTAGAGCTGAGAGAAGCCTCCTCTTGAGGTGCTTGTGGTAAGGTGGTATTCCTCTGGAGTCGAAGCCAGGGACTAACCTCTCATCTCGAGTTGATTTTTGGTCCACGTAGCTCTTAGTGTTGCTACAGTGACCTCAGGATCCCTCTAGCCTTGAAACAGTGTTCTTGGGGTTTCTCTGGAGTGCCATCAAGCAAATCAATGCTCCTTTCATGTGTGATGTGCAACACGGAATTGCTCTGCATGCAGTGCAGGGGAATCGGGCCTCATCTCGTGGCGAGGGGGAAGTCTCATGGTTTTTCTCGAGTTGCGGCGGGAACCTGGGGTATATTCTCGAGTTACGACGGGGATGGCCCTTCCACACACGTGTCTCTTCAGCGACGTCAGAACTCCTGCCTTGTTGCGAGGGACAACTCGGGATACTCCTCGAGGCTTGGCAGGGCAATTGGGACGCCTCTCCAGCTGAGGCGGGAGACCAAGTGTCCCTTTCCACGTGCCACAGGAATCCTGGGACTCCTATCAAGTTTCACGAGGAGTCAGGCATCGTCTCCTTTGGAGGCACTGATCTCCGCGTACCTCTGGAGTTTTCAAAGGATGTGAGGTCTCCGGTCGCGATGAGGTGGGGAACTAGGTCTTTCTCTGTGGTCTCCACAGGGGATTCAGACATCCTTTCGTCTTGGGAGATGCAAGACGAGCCTGCATTCAAGTCACTGCAGGGATATCCGGCATTATTTCGAGTCAGGTAATCGCGGTGTCCATTCCACTTGAGGCCGCAAACTCACGGTCCCTCTCACATACATAGAGCTGAGAGAATCCTTCTCTTGAGGAGCTTGTGGTAAGGTGGTATTCCTCTGGAGTCGAAGCCCGGGACTAACCTCTCATCTCGAGTTGATTTTTGGTCCACGGAGCTCTTTTGTTTTGCTACAGTGACCTCAGGATCCCTCGAGCCTTGAAACAGTGTTCTTGGGGTTTCTCTGCAGTGCCATCAAGGAAATCAAGGCTCCTTTCATGTGTGATGTGCAACACGGAATTGCTCTGTACCTAGTACAGGGGAATCGGACCTCATCTCGCGGCGAGGGGGAACTCTCATGGTTTTTCTCGAGTTGCGGCGGGAACCTGGGGTATATTCTCGAGTTACGACGGGGATGGCCCTTCCACACACGTGTTTGTTCAGCGACGTCAGGACTCCTGCCTAGTTGCGAGGGACAATTCGGCATTCTCCTCGAGGCTTGGCAGGGCAATTGTGACGCCTCTCCATCTGAGGCGGGAGACCAAGGGTCCCTTTCCACGTGCCACAGGAATCCTGGGACTCCTATCAAGTTTCACGAGGAGTCAGGCATCGTCTCCTTTGGAGGCACTGATCTCCGCATACCTCTGGAGTTTTCAAAGGATGTGAGGCCGCCGGTCGCGATGAGGTGGGGAACTCGGTCTTTCTCTGTGGTTTCCACAGGGGATTCAGACATCCTTTCATCTTGGGAGATGCAAGACGAGCCTGCATTCAAGTCACTGCAGGGATATGCGGCCTTATTTCGAGTCAGGGCATCGCGGTGTCCATTCCAGTTGAGGCTGCAACCTCAGGTTCCCTCTCACATACCTAGAGCTGAGAGAAGCCTCCTCTTGAGGTGCTTGTGGTAAGGTGGTATTCCTCTGGAGTCGAAGCCAAGGACTAACCCCTCTTCTCGAGTTGATTTTTGGTCCACGGAGCTCTTTCGTGTTGCTACAGTGACCTCAGGATCCCTCTAGCCTTGAAACAGTGTTCTTGGGGTTTCTCTGGAGTGCCATCAAGGAAATCAAGGCTCCTTTCATGTGTGATGTGCAACACGGAATTGCTCTGCACGCAGTGCAGGGGAATCGGGCCTCATCTCGTGGCGAGGGGGAAGTCTCATGGTTTTTCTCGAGTTGCGGCGGGAACCTGGGGTATATTCTCGAGTTAAGACGGGGATGGCCCTTCCACCCACGTGTTTGTTCAGCCATGTCAGGACTCCTGCCTAGTTGCGAGGGACAACTCAGGATTCTCCTCGAGGCTTGGCAGGGCAATTGGGACGCCTCTCCAGCTGAGGCGGGAGACCAAGGGTCCCTTTCCACGTTCCACAGGAATCCTGGTATTCCTATCAAGTTTCACGAGGAGTCAGGCATCGTCTCCTTTGGAAGCACTGATCTCCCCGTACCTCTGGAGTTTTCAAAGGATGTGAGGCCTCCGGTCGCGATGAGGTGGGGATCTAGGTCTTTCTCTGTGGTCTCCACAGGGGATTCAGACATCCTTTCGTCTTGGGAGACGCAAGACGAGCCTGCATTCAAGTCACTGCACGGATATCCGGCCTTATTTCAATTCAGGGCATCGCTCTGTCCATTCCACTTGAGGCCACAAACTCAGGGTCCCTCTCACATACCTAGAGCTGAGAGAAGCCTCCTCTTGAGGTGCTTGTGGTAAGGTGGTATTCCTCTGGAGTCGAAGCCAGGGACTAACCTCTCATCTCGAGTTGATTTTTGGTCCACGTAGCTCTTAGTGTTGCTACAGTGACCTCAGGATCCCTCTAGCCTTGAAACAGTGTTCTTGGGGTTTCTCTGGAGTGCCATCAAGCAAATCAATGCTCCTTTCATGTGTGATGTGCAACACGGAATTGCTCTGCATGCAGTGCAGGGGAATCGGGCCTCATCTCGTGGCGAGGGGGAAGTCTCATGGTTTTTCTCGAGTTGCGGCGGGAACCTGGGGTATATTCTCGAGTTACGACGGGGATGGCCCTTCCACACACGTGTCTCTTCAGCGACGTCAGAACTCCTGCCTAGTTGCGAGGGACAACTCGGGATACTCCTCGAGGCTTGGCAGGGCAATTGGGACGCCTCTCCAGCTGAGGCGGGAGACCAAGTGTCCCTTTCCACGTGCCACAGGAATCCTGGGACTCCTATCAAGTTTCACGAGGAGTCAGGCATCGTCTCCTTTGGAGGCACTGATTTCCGCGTACCTCTGGAGTTTTCAAAGGATGTGAGGTCTCCGGTCGCGATGAGGTGGGGAACTAGGTCTTTCTCTGTGGTCTCCACAGGGGATTCAGACATCCTTTCGTCTTGGGAGATGCAAGACGAGCCTGCATTCAAGTCACTGCAGGGATATCCGGCATTATTTCGAGTCAGGTAATCGCGGTGTCCATTCCACTTGAGGCCGCAAACTCACGGTCCCTCTCACATACATAGAGCTGAGAGAATCCTTCTCTTGAGGAGCTTGTGGTAAGGTGGTATTCCTCTGGAGTCGAAGCCCGGGACTAACCTCTCATCTCGAGTTGATTTTTGGTCCACGGAGCTCTTTTGTTTTGCTACAGTGACCTCAGGATCCCTCGAGCCTTGAAACAGTGTTCTTGGGGTTTCTCTGCAGTGCCATCAAGGAAATCAAGGCTCCTTTCATGTGTGATGTGCAACACGGAATTGCTCTGTACCTAGTACAGGGGAATCGGACCTCATCTCGCGGCGAGGGGGAACTCTCATGGTTTTTCTCGAGTTGCGGCGGGAACCTGGGGTATATTCTCGAGTTACGACGGGGATGGCCCTTCCACACACGTGTTTGTTCAGCGACGTCAGGACTCCTGCCTAGTTGCGAGGGACAATTCGGCATTCTCCTCGAGGCTTGGCAGGGCAATTGTGACGCCTCTCCATCTGAGGCGGGAGACCAAGGGTCCCTTTCCACGTGCCACAGGAATCCTGGGACTCCTATCAAGTTTCACGAGGAGTCAGGCATCGTCTCCTTTGGAGGCACTGATCTCCGCATACCTCTGGAGTTTTCAAAGGATGTGAGGCCGCCGGTCGCGATGAGGTGGGGAACTCGGTCTTTCTCTGTGGTTTCCACAGGGGATTCAGACATCCTTTCATCTTGGGAGATGCAAGACGAGCCTGCATTCAAGTCACTGCAGGGATATGCGGCCTTATTTCGAGTCAGGGCATCGCGGTGTCCATTCCAGTTGAGGCTGCAACCTCAGGTTCCCTCTCACATACCTAGAGCTGAGAGAAGCCTCCTCTTGAGGTGCTTGTGGTAAGGTGGTATTCCTCTGGAGTCGAAGCCAAGGACTAACCCCTCTTCTCGAGTTGATTTTTGGTCCACGGAGCTCTTTCGTGTTGCTACAGTGACCTCAGGATCCCTCTAGCCTTGAAACAGTGTTCTTGGGGTTTCTCTGGAGTGCCATCAAGGAAATCAAGGCTCCTTTCATGTGTGATGTGCAACACGGAATTGCTCTGCACGCAGTGCAGGGGAATCGGGCCTCATCTCGTGGCGAGGGGGAAGTCTCATGGTTTTTCTCGAGTTGCGGCGGGAACCTGGGGTATATTCTCGAGTTAAGACGGGGATGGCCCTTCCACCCACGTGTTTGTTCAGCCATGTCAGGACTCCTGCCTAGTTGCGAGGGACAACTCAGGATTCTCCTCGAGGCTTGGCAGGGCAATTGGGACGCCTCTCCAGCTGAGGCGGGAGACCAAGGGTCCCTTTCCACGTTCCACAGGAATCCTGGTATTCCTATCAAGTTTCACGAGGAGTCAGGCATCGTCTCCTTTGGAAGCACTGATCTCCCCGTACCTCTGGAGTTTTCAAAGGATGTGAGGCCTCCGGTCGCGATGAGGTGGGGATCTAGGTCTTTCTCTGTGGTCTCCACAGGGGATTCAGACATCCTTTCGTCTTGGGAGACGCAAGACGAGCCTGCATTCAAGTCACTGCACGGATATCCGGCCTTATTTCAATTCAGGGCATCGCTCTGTCCATTCCACTTGAGGCCACAAACTCAGGGTCCCTCTCACATACCTAGAGCTGAGAGAAGCCTCCTCTTGAGGTGCTTGTGGTAAGGTGGTATTCCTCTGGAGTCGAAGCCAGGGACTAACCTCTCATCTCGAGTTGATTTTTGGTCCACGTAGCTCTTAGTGTTGCTACAGTGACCTCAGGATCCCTCTAGCCTTGAAACAGTGTTCTTGGGGTTTCTCTGGAGTGCCATCAAGCAAATCAATGCTCCTTTCATGTGTGATGTGCAACACGGAATTGCTCTGCATGCAGTGCAGGGGAATCGGGCCTCATCTCGTGGCGAGGGGGAAGTCTCATGGTTTTTCTCGAGTTGCGGCGGGAACCTGGGGTATATTCTCGAGTTACGACGGGGATGGCCCTTCCACACACGTGTCTCTTCAGCGACGTCAGAACTCCTGCCTAGTTGCGAGGGACAACTCGGGATACTCCTCGAGGCTTGGCAGGGCAATTGGGACGCCTCTCCAGCTGAGGCGGGAGACCAAGTGTCCCTTTCCACGTGCCACAGGAATCCTGGGACTCCTATCAAGTTTCACGAGGAGTCAGGCATCGTCTCCTTTGGAGGCACTGATTTCCGCGTACCTCTGGAGTTTTCAAAGGATGTGAGGTCTCCGGTCGCGATGAGGTGGGGAACTAGGTCTTTCTCTGTGGTCTCCACAGGGGATTCAGACATCCTTTCGTCTTGGGAGATGCAAGACGAGCCTGCATTCAAGTCACTGCAGGGATATCCGGCATTATTTCGAGTCAGGTAATCGCGGTGTCCATTCCACTTGAGGCCGCAAACTCACGGTCCCTCTCACATACATAGAGCTGAGAGAATCCTTCTCTTGAGGAGCTTGTGGTAAGGTGGTATTCCTCTGGAGTCGAAGCCCGGGACTAACCTCTCATCTCGAGTTGATTTTTGGTCCACGGAGCTCTTTTGTTTTGCTACAGTGACCTCAGGATCCCTCGAGCCTTGAAACAGTGTTCTTGGGGTTTCTCTGCAGTGCCATCAAGGAAATCAAGGCTCCTTTCATGTGTGATGTGCAACACGGAATTGCTCTGTACCTAGTACAGGGGAATCGGACCTCATCTCGCGGCGAGGGGGAACTCTCATGGTTTTTCTCGAGTTGCGGCGGGAACCTGGGGTATATTCTCGAGTTACGACGGGGATGGCCCTTCCACACACGTGTTTGTTCAGCGACGTCAGGACTCCTGCCTAGTTGCGAGGGACAATTCGGCATTCTCCTCGAGGCTTGGCAGGGCAATTGTGACGCCTCTCCATCTGAGGCGGGAGACCAAGGGTCCCTTTCCACGTGCCACAGGAATCCTGGGACTCCTATCAAGTTTCACGAGGAGTCAGGCATCGTCTCCTTTGGAGGCACTGATCTCCGCATACCTCTGGAGTTTTCAAAGGATGTGAGGCCGCCGGTCGCGATGAGGTGGGGAACTCGGTCTTTCTCTGTGGTTTCCACAGGGGATTCAGACATCCTTTCATCTTGGGAGATGCAAGACGAGCCTGCATTCAAGTCACTGCAGGGATATGCGGCCTTATTTCGAGTCAGGGCATCGCGGTGTCCATTCCAGTTGAGGCTGCAACCTCAGGTTCCCTCTCACATACCTAGAGCTGAGAGAAGCCTCCTCTTGAGGTGCTTGTGGTAAGGTGGTATTCCTCTGGAGTCGAAGCCAAGGACTAACCCCTCTTCTCGAGTTGATTTTTGGTCCACGGAGCTCTTTCGTGTTGCTACAGTGACCTCAGGATCCCTCTAGCCTTGAAACAGTGTTCTTGGGGTTTCTCTGGAGTGCCATCAAGGAAATCAAGGCTCCTTTCATGTGTGATGTGCAACACGGAATTGCTCTGCACGCAGTGCAGGGGAATCGGGCCTCATCTCGTGGCGAGGGGGAAGTCTCATGGTTTTTCTCGAGTTGCGGCGGGAACCTGGGGTATATTCTCGAGTTAAGACGGGGATGGCCCTTCCACCCACGTGTTTGTTCAGCCATGTCAGGACTCCTGCCTAGTTGCGAGGGACAACTCAGGATACTCCTCGAGGCTTGGCAGGGCAATTGGGACGCCTCTCCAGCTGAGGCGGGAGACCAAGGGTCCCTTTCCACGTTCCACAGGAATCCTGGTATTCCTATCAAGTTTCACGAGGAGTCAGGCATCGTCTCCTTTGGAAGCACTGATCTCCCCGTACCTCTGGAGTTTTCAAAGGATGTGAGGCCTCCGGTCGCGATGAGGTGGGGATCTAGGTCTTTCTCTGTGGTCTCCACAGGGGATTCAGACATCCTTTCGTCTTGGGAGACGCAAGACGAGCCTGCATTCAAGTCACTGCACGGATATCCGGCCTTATTTCAATTCAGGGCATCGCTCTGTCCATTCCACTTGAGGCCACAAACTCAGGGTCCCTCTCACATACCTAGAGCTGAGAGAAGCCTCCTCTTGAGGTGCTTGTGGTAAGGTGGTATTCCTCTGGAGTCGAAGCCAGGGACTAACCTCTCATCTCGAGTTGATTTTTGGTCCACGTAGCTCTTAGTGTTGCTACAGTGACCTCAGGATCCCTCTAGCCTTGAAACAGTGTTCTTGGGGTTTCTCTGGAGTGCCATCAAGCAAATCAATGCTCCTTTCATGTGTGATGTGCAACACGGAATTGCTCTGCATGCAGTGCAGGGGAATCGGGCCTCATCTCGTGGCGAGGGGGAAGTCTCATGGTTTTTCTCGAGTTGCGGCGGGAACCTGGGGTATATTCTCGAGTTACGACGGGGATGGCCCTTCCACACACGTGTCTCTTCAGCGACGTCAGAACTCCTGCCTAGTTGCGAGGGACAACTCGGGATACTCCTCGAGGCTTGGCAGGGCAATTGGGACGCCTCTCCAGCTGAGGCGGGAGACCAAGTGTCCCTTTCCACGTGCCACAGGAATCCTGGGACTCCTATCAAGTTTCACGAGGAGTCAGGCATCGTCTCCTTTGGAGGCACTGATTTCCGCGTACCTCTGGAGTTTTCAAAGGATGTGAGGTCTCCGGTCGCGATGAGGTGGGGAACTAGGTCTTTCTCTGTGGTCTCCACAGGGGATTCAGACATCCTTTCGTCTTGGGAGATGCAAGACGAGCCTGCATTCAAGTCACTGCAGGGATATCCGGCATTATTTCGAGTCAGGTAATCGCGGTGTCCATTCCACTTGAGGCCGCAAACTCACGGTCCCTCTCACATACATAGAGCTGAGAGAATCCTTCTCTTGAGGAGCTTGTGGTAAGGTGGTATTCCTCTGGAGTCGAAGCCCGGGACTAACCTCTCATCTCGAGTTGATTTTTGGTCCACGGAGCTCTTTTGTTTTGCTACAGTGACCTCAGGATCCCTCGAGCCTTGAAACAGTGTTCTTGGGGTTTCTCTGCAGTGCCATCAAGGAAATCAAGGCTCCTTTCATGTGTGATGTGCAACACGGAATTGCTCTGTACCTAGTACAGGGGAATCGGACCTCATCTCGCGGCGAGGGGGAACTCTCATGGTTTTTCTCGAGTTGCGGCGGGAACCTGGGGTATATTCTCGAGTTACGACGGGGATGGCCCTTCCACACACGTGTTTGTTCAGCGACGTCAGGACTCCTGCCTAGTTGCGAGGGACAATTCGGCATTCTCCTCGAGGCTTGGCAGGGCAATTGTGACGCCTCTCCATCTGAGGCGGGAGACCAAGGGTCCCTTTCCACGTGCCACAGGAATCCTGGGACTCCTATCAAGTTTCACGAGGAGTCAGGCATCGTCTCCTTTGGAGGCACTGATCTCCGCATACCTCTGGAGTTTTCAAAGGATGTGAGGCCGCCGGTCGCGATGAGGTGGGGAACTCGGTCTTTCTCTGTGGTTTCCACAGGGGATTCAGACATCCTTTCATCTTGGGAGATGCAAGACGAGCCTGCATTCAAGTCACTGAAGGGATATTCGGGCTTATTTCGAGTCAGGGCATCGCGGTGTCCATTCCACTTGAGGCCGCAAACTCAGGGTCCCTCTCACATAGCTAGAGCTGAGAAAAACCTCCTCTTGAGGTGCTTGTGGTAAGGTGGTATTCCTCTGGAGTCGAAGCCAGGGACTAACCTCTCATCTCGAGTTGATTTTTGGTCCACGGAGCTCTTTCGTGTTGCTACAGTGACCTCAGGATCCCTCTAGCCTTGAAACAGTGTTCTTGGGGTTTCTCTGGAGTGCCATCAAGGAAATCAAGGCTCCTTTCATGTTTGATGTAGAACACGGAATTGCTCTGCATGCAGTGCAGGGGAATCGGGCCTCATCTCGCGGCGAGGGGGAAGTCTCATGGTTTTTCTCGAGTTGCGGCGGGAACCTGGGGTATATTCTCGAGTTACGACGGTGATGGCCCTTCCACCCACGTGTTTGTTCAGCGATGTCAGGACTCCTGCCTAGTTGCGAGGGACAACTCGGGATTCTCCTCGAGGCTTGGCAGGGCAATTGGGACGCCTCTCCAGCTGAGGCGGGAGACCAAGGGTCCCTTTCCACGTGCCACAGGAATCCTGGCACTCCTATGAAATTTCACGAGGAGTCAGGCATCGTCTCCTTTGGAGGCACTGATCTCCGCGTACCTCTATAGTTTTCAAAGGATGTGAGGCCTCCAGTCGCGATGAGGTGGGGAACTAGGTCTTTCTCTGTGGTCTCCACAGGGGATTCAGTCATCCTTTCATGTTGGGAGATGCAAGACGAGCCTGCATTCAAGTCACTGCAGGGATATCCGGCCTTATATCGAGTCAGGGCATCGCGGTGTAAATTCCACTTGAGGCCGCAAAATCAGGGTCCCTCTCACATACCTAGAGCTGAGAGAAGCCTCCTCTTAAGGTGCTTGTGGTAACGTGGTATTCCTCTGGAGTCGAAGCCAGGGACTAACCTCTCATCTCGAGTTGATTTTTGGTCCACGGAGCTCTTTCGTGTTGCTACAGTGACCTCAGTTTCCCTCTAGCCTTGAAACAGTGTTCTTGGGGTTTTTTTGGAGTGCCATCAAGGAAATCAAGGCTCCTTTCATGTGTGATGTGCAACAGGGAATTGCTCTGCACGCAGTGCACGGTATCGGGCCTCATTTTTCTGCGAGGGGGAATTCTCATGGTTTTTCTCGAGTTGCTGTGTGAACCTGGGGTATATTCTCGAGTTACGACGGGGATGGCCCTTCCACACACGTGTTTGTTCAGCGACGTCAGGACTCCTGCCTAGTTGCGAGGGACAACTCGGGATTCTCCTCGAGGCTTGGCAGGGCAATTGGGACGCCTCTCCAGCTGAGGCGGGAGACCAAGGGTCCCTTTCCACGTGCCACAGGAATCCTGGGACTCCTATCAAGTTTCACGAGGAGTCAGGCATCGTCTCCTTTGGAGGCACTGATCTCCGCATACCTCTGGAGTTTTCAAAGGATGTCAGGCCTCCGGTCGCGATTAGGTGGGGAACTTGGTCTTTCTCTGTGGTCTCCACAGGGGATTCAGACATCCTTTCGTCTTGGGAGATGCAAGACGAGCCTGCATTCAAGTCACTGCAGGGATATCCGGCCTTATTTTGAGTCAGGAAATCGCGGTATCCATTCCACTTGAGGCCGCAAACTCAGGGTCCCTCTCACATACCTAGAGCTGAGAGAAGCCTCCTCTTGAGGTGCTTGTGGTAAGGTGGTATTCCTCTGGAATCGAAGCCAGGGACTAACCTCTCATCTCGAGTTGATTTTTGGTCCACGGAACTCTTTCTTGTTGTTACAGTGACCTCAGGATCCCTCTAGCCCTGAAAGAGTGTTCTTGGGGTTTCTCTGGAGTGCCATCAAGGAAATCAAGGCTCCTTTCATGTGTGATGTGCAACACGGAATTGCTCTGCACGCAGTGCAGGGGAATCGGGCCTCATCTCGCGGCGAGGAGGAATTCTCATGGTTTTTCTCGAGTTGCGGCGGGAACCTGGGCTATATTCTCGAGTTACGACGGAGATGGCCCTTCCACCCACGTGTTTGTTCAGCGACGTCAGGACTCCTGCCTAGTTGCGAGGGACAACTCGGGATTCTCCTCGAGGCTTGGCAGGGCAATTGGGACGCCTCTCCAGCTGAGGCGGGAGACCAAGGGTCCCTTTCCACGTGCCACAGGAATCCTGGGACTCCTATCAAGTTTCCCGAGGAGTCAGGCATCGTCTCCTTTGGAGGCACTCATCTCCGTGTACCTCTGGAGTTTTCAAATGATGTGAGGCCTCCGGTCGCGATGAGGTGGGGAAGTAGGTTTTCTCTGTGGTCTCCACAGGGGATTCAGACATCCTTTCGTCTTGGGAGATGCAAGACGAGCCTGCATTCAAGTCACTGCAGGGATATCCGGCCTTATTTCGAGTCAGGGCATCGCGGTGTCGATTCCACTTGAGGCCGCAAACTCAGGTTCCCTCTCACATACCTAGAGCTGAGAGAAGCCTCCTCTTGAGGTGCTTGTGGTAAGGTGGTATTCCTCTGGAGTCGAAGCCAGGGACTAACCTCTCATCTCGAGTTGATTCTTGGTCCACGGAGCTCTTTCGTGTTGCTACAGTGACCTCAGGATCCCTCTAGCCTTGAAACAGTGTTCTTGGGGTTTCTCTGGAGTGCCCTCAAGGAAATCAAGGCTCCTTCATGTGTGATGTGCAACACGGAATTGCTCTGCACGCAGTGCAGGGGAATCGGGCCTCATCTCGCGGCGAGGGGGAAGTCTCATGGTTTTTCTCGAGTTGCGGCGGGAACCTGGGGAATATTATCGAGTTACGAGGGTTTGGCCCTTCCACACACGTGTTTGTTCAGCGACGTCAGGACTCCTGCCTAGTTGCGAGGGACAACTCGGGATTCTCCACGAGGCTTGGCAGGGCAATTGGGACGCCTCTCCAGCTGAGGCGGGAGACCAAGGGTCCCTTTCCACGTGCCACAGGAATCCTGGGAATCCTATCAAGTTTCACGAGGAGTCAGGCATCGTCTCCTTTGGAGGCACTGATCTCCGCGTACCTCTGGAGTTTTCAAAGGATGTGAGGTCTCCGGTCGCGATGAGGTGGGGAAGTAGGTTTTCTCTGTGGTCTCCACAGGGGATTCAGACATCCTTTCTTCTTGGGAGATGCAAGACGATCCTGCATTCAAGTCACTGCAGGGATATTCGGCCTTATTTCGAGTCAGGGCATCACGGGGTCCATTCCACTTGACGCCGCAAACTCAGGGTCCGTCTCACATATCTAGAGCTGGGAGAAGCTTCCTCTGGAGGTGCTTGTGGTAAGGTGGTATTCCTCTGGAGTCAAAGCCAGGGACTAACCTCTCAACTCGAGTTGATTTTTGGTCCACGGAGCTCTTTTGTGTGGCTACAGTGACCTCAGGATCCCTCTACCTTGAAACAGTGTTCTTGGGGTTTCTCTGGAGTGCCATCAAGGAAATCAAGGCTCCTTTGATGTGTGATGTGCAAGACGGAATTGCTCTGCACGCAGTGCAGGGGAATCGGGCCTCATCTCGCGGCGAGGGGGAAGTCTCATGGTTTTTCTCGAGTTGTGGCGGGAACCTGGGGTATATTCTCGAGTTATGACGGGGATGGACCTTCCACCCACGTGTTTGTTAAGCCACGTCAGGACTCCTGCCTAGTTGCGAGGGACAACTCGGGGTTCTCCTCGAGGCTTGGCAGGGCAATTGGGACGCCTCTCCAGCTGAGGCGGGAGACCAAGGGTCCCTTTCCACGTGCCACAGGAATCCTGGGACTCCTATCAAGTTTCACAGGAAGTCAGGCATCATCTCCTTTGGAGGAACTGATCTCCGCGTACCTCTGGAGTTTTCAAAGGTGTGAGGCCTCCGGTCGCGATGATGTGGGGAACTAGGTCTTTCTCTGTGGTCTCCACATGGGATTCAGACATCCTTTCGTCTTGGGAGATGCAAGACGAGCCTGCATTCAAGTCACTGCAGGGATATCCGGCCTTTTTTCGAGTCAGGGCATCGCGGTGTCCATTCCACTTGAGGCCGCAAACTCAGGGTCCCTCTCACATACCTAGAGCTGAGAGAAGCCTCCCATTGAGGTGCTTGTGGTAAGGTGGTATTCCTCTGGAGTCGAAGCCAGGGACTAACCTCTCATCTCGAGTTGATTTTTGGTCCACGGAGCTCTTTCGTGTTGCTACAGTGACCTCAGGATCCCTCTAGCCTTGAAACAGTGTTTTTGGAGTTTCTCTGGAGTGCCATCAAGGACATCAAGGCTCCTTTCATGTGTGATGTGCAACACGGAATTGCTCTGCACGCAGTGCAGGGGAATCGGGCCTCATCTCGCGGCGAGGGGGAAGTCTCATGGTTTTTCTCGAGTTGCGGCGGGAACCTGGGGAATATTCTCGAGTTACGACGGGGATGGCCCTTCCACACACGTGTTTATTCAGCGACGTCAGGACTCCTGCCTAGTTGCGAGGGACAACTCGGGATTCTCCTCGATGCTTGGCAGGGCAATTGGGACGCCTCTCCAGCTGAGGCGGGAGACCAAGGGTCCCTTTCCACGTGCCACAGGAATCCTGGGACTCCTATCAAGTTTCACGAGGAGTCAGGCATCGTCTCCTTTGGAGGCACTGATCTCCGCGTACCTCTGGAGTTTTCAAAGGATGTAAGGCCTCCGGTCGCGATGAGGTGGGGAACTAGGTCTTTCTCTGTGGTCTACACAGGGGATTCAGACATCCTTTCGTCTTGGGAGATGCAAGAAGAGCCTGCATTCAAGTCACTGCAGGGATATGCGGCCTTATTTCGAGCCAGAGCATCGCGGTGTCCATTCCACTTGAGGCCGCAAACTCAGGGTCCCTCTCACATACCTAGAGCTGAGAGAAGCCTCCTCTTGAGGTGCTTGTGGTAAGGTGGTATTCCTCTGGAGTCGAAGCCAGGGACTAACCTCTCATCTCGAGTTGATTTGTGGTCCACGGAGCTCTTTCGTGTTGCTACAGTGACCTCAGGATCCCTCTAGCCTTGAAACAGTGTTCTTGGGGTTTCTCTGGAGTGCCATCAAGGATATCAAGGCTCCTTTCATGTGTGATGTGCAACACGGAATTGCTATGCACGCAATGCAGCGGAATCGGGCCTCATCACTCGGCGAGGCGGAAGTCTCATGGTTTTTCTCGAGTTGCGGCGGGAACCTGGGGAATATTCTCGAGTTACGACGGTGATGGCCCTCCCACACACGTGTTTCTTCAGCGACGTCAGGACTCCTGCCTAGTTGCGAGGGACAACTCGGGATTCTCCTCGAGGCTTGGCAGGGCAATTGGGACGCCTCTCCAGCTGAGGCGGGAGACCAAGGGTCCCTTTCCACGTGCCACAGGAATCCTGGAACTCCTATCAAGTTTCACGAGGAGTCAGGCATCGTCTCCTTTGGAGGCACTGATCTCCGCATACCTCTGGAGTTTTCAAAGGATGTGAGGCCTCCGGTCGCGATGAGGTGGGGAACTAGGTCTTTCTCTGTAGTCTCCACAGGGGATTCAGACATCCTTTCATCTTGGGAGATGCAAGACGAGCCTGCATTCAAGTCACTGCAGGGATATTCGGCCTTATTTCGAGTCAGGGCATCGAGGTTTCCATTCCACTTGAGGCCGCAAACTCAGGGTCCCTCTCACATAGCTATAGCTGAGAGAAGCATCCTCTTGAGGTGCTTGTGGTAAGGTGGTATACCTCTGGAGTCGAAGCCAGGGACTAACCTCTCATCTCGAGTTGTTTTTTGGTCCACGGAGCTCTTTTGTTTTGCTACAGTGACCTCAGGATCCCTCTAGCCTTGAAACAGTGTTCTTGGGGTTTCTCTGGAGTGCCATCAAGGAAATCAAGGCTCCTTTCTTGTTTGATGTACAACACGGAATTGCTCTGCATGCAGTGCAGGGGAGTCGGGCCTCATCTCTCGGCGAGGGGGAAGTCTCATGGTTTTTCTCGAGTTGCGGCGGGAACCTGGGGTATATTCTCGAGTTACGACGGGGATGGCCCTTCCACCCACGTGTTTCTTCAGTGACGTCAGGACTCCTGCCTAGTCGCGAGGGAAAACTCGGGATTCTCCTCGAGGCTTGGCAGGGCAATTGGGACGTCTCTCCAGCTGAGGCGGGAGACCAAGGGTCCCTTTCCACGTGCCACAGGAATCCTATCAAGTTTCACGAGGAGTCAGGCATCGTCTCCTTTGGAGGCACTGATCTCCGCGTACCTCTGGAGTTTTCAAAGGATGTGAGGCCTCCGGTCGCGATGAGGTGGGGAAGTAGGTCTTTCTCTGTTGTCTCCACAGGGGATTCAGACATCCTTTCGTCTTGGGAGATGCAAGACGAGCCTGAATTCAAGTCACTGCAGGGATATCCGGCCTTATTTCGAGTCAGGGCATTGCGGTGTCCATTCCACTTGAGGCCGCAAACTCAGGGTCCCTCTCACATAGCTAGAGCTGAGAGAAGCCTCCTCTTATGGTGCTTGTGGTAATGTGGTATTCCTCTGGAGTCGAAGCCAGGGACTAACCTCTCATCTCGAGGTGATTTTTGGTCCACGGAGCTCTTTCTTGTTGCTACAGTGACCTCAGGATCCCTCTAGCCTTGAAACAGTGTTCTTGGGGTTTCTCTGGAGTGCCATCAAGGAAATCAAGGCTCCTTTCATGTGTGATGTGCAACACGGAATTGCTCTGCACGCAGTGCAGGGGAATCGGGCCTCATCTCACGGCGAGGGGGAAGTCTCATGGTTTTTCTCGAGTTGCGGCGGGAACCTGGGGTATATTCTCGAGTTACGACGGGGATGGCCCTTCCACCCACGTGTTTCTTCAGCGACGTCAGGACTCCTGCCTAGTTGCGAGGGACAACTCGGGATTCTCCTCGAGGCTTGACAGGGAAATTGGGACGCCTCACCCGCCGAGGAGGGAGACCAAGGGTCCCTTTCCACGTGCCACAGGAATCCTGGGACTCCTATCAAGTTTCCCGAGGAGTCAGGCATCGTCTCCTTTGGAGGCACTGATCTCCGCGTACCTCTGGAGTTTTCAAAGGATGTGAGGCCTCTGGTCGCCATGAGGTGGGAAACTAGGTCTTTCTCTGTGGTCTCCACAGGGGATTCAGACATCCTTTCATCTTGGGAGATGCAAGACGAGCCTGCATTCAAGTCACTGCAGGAATATCCGGCCTTATTTCGGGTCAGGGCATCGCAGTGTCCATTCCACTTGAGGCCGCAAAATCAGGGTCCTTCTCACATACCTAGAGCTGAGAGAAGCCTCCTCTTGAGGTGCTTGTGGTAAGGTGGTATTCCTCTGGAGTCGAAGTTAGGGACTAACCTCTCATCTCGAGTTGATTCTTGGTCCACGGAGCTCTTTCGTGTTGCTACAGTGACCTCAGGATCCCTCTAGCCTTGAAACAGTGTTCTTGGGGTTTCTCTGGAGTGCCATCAAGGAAATCAAGGCTCCTTTCGTATGTGATGTGCAACACGGAATTGCTCTGCACGCAGTGCAGGGGAATCGGGCCTCATCTCGCGGCGAGGGGGAAGTCTCATGGTTTTTCTCGAGTTGCGGCGGGAACCTGGGGTATATTCTCGAGTTACGACTGGGATGGCCCTTCCACACACGTGTTTGTTCAGCGACGTCAGGACTCCTGCCTAGTTGCGAGGGACAACTCGGGATTCTCCTCGAGGCTTGGCAGGGCAATTGGGACGCCTCTCCAGCTGAGGCGGGACACCAAGGGTCCCATTCCACGTGCACAGGTATTCTGGGACTCCTATCAAGTTTCACGAGGTGTCAGGCATCGTCTAATTTGGAGGCAATGATCTCCGCGTACCTCTGAAGTTTTCAAAGGATGTGAGGCCTCCGTTCGCGATGAGGTGGGAAAGTAGGACATTCTCTGTGGTCTTCACAGGGGATTCAGACATCCTTTCATCTTGGGAGATGCAGGACGAGCCTGCATTCAAGTCACTACAGGGATATCCGGCCTTATTTCGAGTCAGGGCATCGCGGTGTCCATTCCACTTGAGGCCGTAAACTCAGCGTCCCTCTCACATACCTAAAGCTGAGAGAAGACTCCTCTTGAGGTGCTTGTGGTAAGGTGGTATTCCTCTGGAGTCGAAGCCAGGGACTAACCTCTCATCTCGAGTTGATTTTTGGTTTATGGAGCTCTTTCGTGTTGCTACAGTGACCTCAGGATCCCTCTAGCCTTGAAACAGTGTTCTTTGGGTTTCTCTGGAGTGCCATCAAGGAAATCAAGCCTCCTTTCATGTGTGATGTGCAACACGGAATTGCTCTGCACGCAGTGCAGGGGAATAGGGCCTCATCTCGCCGCGAGGGGGAAGTCTCATGGTTTTTCTCGAGTTGCGGCGGGAACCTGGGGTATATTCTTGAGTTACGACGGGGATGGCCCTTCCACCCACGTGTTTGTTCAGCGACGTCAGGACTCCAGCCTAGTTGCGAGGGACAACTCGGGATTCTCCTCGAGGCTTGGCAGGGCAATTGGGACGCCTCTCCAGCTGAGGAGGGAGACCAAGGGTCCCTTTCCACGTGCCACAGGAATCCTGGGACTCCTATCAAGTTTCACGAGGAGTCAGGCATCGTCTCCTTTGGAGGCACTGATCTCCGCGTACCTCTGGAGTTTTCAAAGGATGTGAGGCCTACGGTCGCGATGAGGTGGGGAACTAGGTCTTTCTCTGTAGTCTTCACAGGGGATTCAGACATCCTTTCGTCTTGGGAGATGCAAGACGAGCCTGCATTCACGTCACTGCAGGGATATCAGGCCTTATTTCGAGCAAGGCATCGCGGTGTCCATTCCACTTGAGGCCGCAAAATCAGGGTCCCTCTCACATACCTAGAGCTGAGAGAAGCCTCCTCTTGAGGTGCTTGTGGTAAGGTGGTATTCCTCTGGAGTCGAAGTTAGGGAATAACCTCTCATCTCGAGTTGATTCTTGGTCCACGGAGTTCTTTCGTGTTGCTACAGTGACCTCAGGATCCCTCTAGCCTTGAAACAGTGTTCTTGGGGTTTCTCTGGAGTGCCATCAAGGAAATCAAGGCTCCTTTCATATGTGATGTGCAACACGGAATTCCTCTGCACGCAGTGCAGGGGAATCGGGCCTCATCTCGCGGCGAGGGGGAAGTCTCATGGTTTTTCTCGAGTTGCGGCGGGAACCTGGGGTATATTCTCGAGTTACGACGAGGATGGCCCTTCCACCCACGTGTTTGTTCAGCGACGTCAGGACTCCTGCCTAGTTGCGAGGGACAACTCGCGATTTTCCTCGAGGCTTGGCAGGGCAATTGGGACGCCTCTCCAGCTGAGCCGGGAGACCAAGGGTCCCTTTCCACGTGCCACAGGAATCCTGGGACTCCTATCAAGTTTCACGAGGAGTCAGGCATCGTCTCCTTTGGAGGCACTGATCTCCGCGCACCTCTGGAGTTTTCAAAGGATGTGAGGCCGCCGGTCGCCATGAGGTGGGGAACTAGGTCTTTCTCTGTGGTCTCCACAGGGGATTCAGACATCCTTTCATGTTGGGAGATGCAAGACGAGCCTGCATTCAAGTCACTGCAGGGATATCCGGCCCTATTTCGAGTCAGGGCATCGCGGTGTCCATTCCACTTGAGGCCGTAAACTCAGGGTCCCTCTCACATACCTAAAGCTGAGAGAAGACTCCTCTTGAGGAGCTTATGGTAAGGTGGTATTCCTCTGGAGTTGAAGCCAGGGACTAACCTCTCATCTTGAGTTGATTTTTGGTCCACGGAGCTCTTTCGTGTTGCTACAGTGACCTCAGGATCCCTCTAGCCTTGATACAGTGATCTTGGGGTTTCTCTGGAGTGCCATCAAGGAAATCAAGGCTCCTTTCATGTGTGATGTGCAACACGGAATTGCTCTGCACGCAGTGCAGGGGAATCGGGCCTCATCTCGCGGCGAGGGGGAAGTCTCATGGTTTCTCTCGAGTTGCGGCGGGAACCTGGGGTATATTGTCGAGTTACGACGGGGATGGCCCTTCCACCCACGTGTTTGTTCAGCGACGTCAGGACTCCTGCCTAGTTGCGAGGGACAACTCGGGATTCTCCTCGAGGCTTGGCAGGGCAATTGGGACGCCTCTCCAGCTGAGGCGGGAGACCAAGGGTCCCTTTCCACGTGCCACAGGAATCCTGGGACTCCTATCAAGTTTCACGAGGAGTCAGGCATCGTCTCCTTTGGAGGCACTGATCTCCGCGTACCTCTGGAGTTTTCAAAGGATGTGAGGCCTCCGGTCGCGATGAGGTGGGGAACTAGGTCTTTCTCTGTGGTCTCCACAGGGGATTCAGACATCCTTTCGTCTTGGGAGATGCAAGACGAGCCTGCATTCAAGTCACTGCAGGAATATCCGGCCTTATTTCGGGTCAGGGCATCGCAGTGTCCATTCCACTTGAGGCCGCAAACTCAGGGTCCTTCTCACATACCTAGAGCTGAGAGAAACCTCCTCTTGAGGTGATTGTGGTAAGGTGGTATTCCTCTAGAGTCGAAGTTAGGGACTAACCTCTCATCTCGAGTTGATTCTTGGTCCACGGAGCTCTTTTGTGTTGCTACAGTGACCTCAGGATCCCTCTAGCCTTGAAACAGTGTTCTTGGGGTTTCTCTGGAGTGCCATCAAGGAAATCAAGGCTCCTTTCATATGTGATGTGCAACACGGAATTGCTCTGCACGCAGTGCAGGGGAATCGGGCCTCATCTCGCGGCGAGGGGGAAGTCTCATGGTTTTTCTCGAGTTGCGGCGGGAACCTGGGGTATATTCTCGAGTTACGACTGGGATGGCCCTTCCACACACGTGTTTGTTCAGCGACGTCAGGACTCCTGCCTAGTTGCGAGGGACAACTCGGGATTCACCTCGAGGCTTGGCAGGGCAATTGGGACGCCTCTCCAGCTGAGGCGGGAGACCAAGTGTCCCATTCCACGTGCACAGGTATTCTGGGACTCCTATCAAGTTTCACGAGGAGTCAGGCATCGTCTCCTTTGGAGGCAATGATCTCCGCGTACCTCTGAAGTTTTCAAAGGATGTGAGGCCTCCGTTCGCGATGAGGTGGGGAAGTAGGACATTCTCTGTGGTCTTCACAGGGGATTCAGACATCCTTTCGTCTTGGGAGATGCAAGACGAGCATGCATTCAAGTCACTGCAGGGATATCCGGCCTTATTTCGAGTCAGGGCATCGCGGTGTCCATTCCACTTGAGGCCGTAAACTCAGGGTCCCTCTCACATACCTAAAGCTGAGAGAAGACTCCTCTTGAGGTGCTTGTGGTAAGGTGGTATTCCTCTGGAGTCGAAGCCAGGGACTAACCTCTCATCTCGAGTTGATTTTTGGTCTATGGAGCTCTTTCGTGTTGCTACAGTGACCTCAGGATCCCTCTAGCCTTGAAACAGTGTTCTTGGGGTTTCTCT